>NC_142284.1:14945307-15314032 GCF_965620075.1 Prunus avium | reverse complement strand
GTCAGGAACTTGTAGAGGAGTTGAGCATATATTTCCTGTCCTTCGACAGAGCAGGCTATGGAGAGAGTGATCCATACCCATTGCGTTCCGTCAAGAGCGAAGCATTCGATATTCAAGAGCTAGCGGACAAGTTGCAGATTGGGTCTAAGTTTTATATAATCGGAATCTCACTGGGAGCTTACCCTGTTTGGGGTTGCTTGAAATACATACCACACAGGCATCACAACTACCCACCTACCAGTTTTTCCTATTTTCTCCTTTCAATAAAGTTTTTGCTGAACCTTTATTGTTTATATTGAGAAAGCTTGCATCTTATGTTATCGATGCATCATTTGCAGATTGTCTGGAGCTTCCCTGGTAGTTCCTTTTGTGCACTACTGGTGGCCTTGTGTTCCTGCTAATCTATCAAGTGAGAGCCTCAGCAGTCTCCCTTTATCAGATCAATGGGCGTTCCGAGTTGCACATTACGCCCCTTGGTTATTCCATTGGTGGATGACTCAGAAATTTTTCCCTTCACTAAGTTTCTTGTCTGGAAATAACTCAGTTTTCAGCCGTTCAGATTTAGAGATGCTGCAGAAACTCTCAGAAGCACCAAGTGTTGGTCAGGTATACTCAAATTTTCTCCTTATTTCCCCCACAGTACCAAATCGGCCGTTTTCTTTTCGCTTCTTGCAATTACATTTGGAGGTTTTGGAATCTTTTAATATCAAATTTGTTGTTTTAGGACTGTTTAAGCTTAAGTGGAATGTGAGTCAACAATTGCTTTATATAACAACACATCATACCTCACATACTTACATTTCTGGATCTGAATTCATAGCTTATGAGGTTAAATTACCTGTGGGAGGATATGGTCTGTTTTGGGTACTTTGTTTTGGTAGTGGATCAAATAATATGAACAAAAATATTCTGCTGCAGGATTTACTAGTTTGACTCAATTTTGAAAACATGTTTTCTGTTAATTTTATAGTTTTGAAACTAGAATTCAAAGGAGGCATGGGATGTGCTAATCCTTACGTAACCATCGGTGTCTTTTGCGTATGTTTATAAATTCAGGAAAAGATAACACAGCAAGGAGACCACGAATCTCGGTTCCGAGACATTCTGGCTGGCTATGCAAAATGGGAATTCGACCCATCGGACCTGAAAAATCCATTCCCTGACAATGAGGGCTCAGTTCACATTTGGCGAGGGGGTGAAGACAAGATCATTCCTTATAAACTAAACCACTATATTGCAGAGAAGCTTCCCTG
This sequence comes from Prunus avium, assembly GCF_965620075.1. Taxonomy (NCBI): domain Eukaryota; kingdom Viridiplantae; phylum Streptophyta; class Magnoliopsida; order Rosales; family Rosaceae; genus Prunus; species Prunus avium. The sequence goes on along the minus strand of NC_142284.1, from coordinate 15,312,779 downwards.
GATTCATTATCATGTAGTTCCTGATTATGGCCATTTGCTTTTTTTTGAGGGTCATCTATATGAAGCTATTTTAAAAGCACTTTTGCTTGGAGAATAAGCTCCTATGTTGATAGCAGGCCTAATATCTATATGACCCTATTTGAAGACAACTGCCTAACTGTGGCAAATCCAACCCTTTATTAGCTCCTGTGACCACTGCATACCTTGACAAAAAGAATAAGAAAAAGGTGTTATATATTGTTTGTGCTAAAATATGAGAAGCTAGAATATGAGAATATGGGAGAAATATGAGAATGAGAGAAGATAATTTTTCTGGTTTTTCAACTTGATTGATTCTATTACTTACAACATATTTATACAAGTCCTACAACTACAAACAAGAAAACAAGGTTTCCATGAAACGAGGAAACAATGTTCCCATAAAACATGGAAATAATGTTCCAATAAAACAAGGGAACATAGCTTTAGCTAACAGTTTGTGGCCAAGGGGTTGTGTATATATGAATCTTAAAAACAACAGGGAAGCAGTTTGGTAATACCTCTAGCTCTTTGCTGCTTCTGCCATTGTTGATAGGCTTTTTAGCTCTCTTTTCTGATATTCAAATACAATGTACATTGTTTTTATGGTCATTTTCTATTTGTATTATTTCTTTCTAAGTATTCAACGATTTGTTTTTGGTTGCTTAATTTTGTCTTCTTTGTCTGTTCTTTCTTACTTATTTTTACTAAACAAGGCATGATACATGAATAGTCTACTGCCATATTTGCCACCTTGTAGTTTGTGTCTCGCTCAGTCAGGAGGACCAACCTCAACTCTTAGTCCAAGCTAAGTTAGAAAGTCCAACAAAAGTCAACCTTTGTTGTGGTCAATGTGTCAATATTACATTGAGATTTCAAAAGATAGTCTTGTACGATTGAATATTACAAGAACTAGAAAAAGGGTCTTTCACTCTGTTACACTCAAAAGGGTGTGACATCTTGTGAAAGAAAGAAGAGACCAGAAGGACTACGATTTCGAAACACTGCTAACCCCACAGCAATTTCAGCGGCTCCATCAATGGTGAAGATGCCAGCATTGAAGTGTAAGAATATTTTATAAATATTCTGTGTGACCCACATGAAATGACCTATGTGGTAAATAAATTGTTTAATTGGTTTAATAAATATTTTTTTCAGAATAATTATATTGATCAAATAAAGAGAAGTAGTTTCCTGTTGCATTCCTAAAAGGACACAAATTAATGTGCAAACAACCAATTAAAAATACCCGCAAGTGCACGAATCCATCGAAGTATAGATTATGTAAGTACGGGGTCGATCCCACGAAGAACTTGTCGGTTTCCTATAAGTTCTAATTTGAGTACAAAGAGAACACTTAATTAACACACCACAAATGCACAAATGAAAGAGGGAAACTAGAAATGAGTAAAGAAGTGTAAAAGAAATGAAACAACACAAGAAAACTAAAGAAAAACACAAACAGCACTTTTTATCACCCTTTTATCACCTATGAACAGTGCTAAAGCGACCGGTCGTGAGGCAGAAGCGACCGGTCGTTTTTGGGCAGAGTCGAAACTCAAATTTTGACGTGAAAAGAGACCGGTCGTCAGGTAAAAGCGACCGGTCGTTTTTGGGCAGATTCGTTTTCTCTGTTTTTCAGTTTCGACCTCTGTCCAGTGTTTTGCCTATAACTTTCCAACCGTACGTCCAAAATTCACGTTCTTTATACGGTTGGATTCAGCACAGAAAATGGAAGAACACAACGCGGACCAAAAGTCCAAAACAATTACGGAAATAGATAAAATTTAGTAACAAAGACACGTAACGTGTCAAACACGCAACTCACACACACATTTGGGGGGGGGGGGGGTTTGATTTGTTTGAAGTGACCTATTTCTATTGCATGAAAGTAAATGGACTTTGAAATTAAATGAGAATGGCAGAGATGAATTATCAAACTGTGAAATTAAAATGTAACAAACACTAGGGTTTCGGAATCCACCCTAAACAATTCTACCCAAGTTCATGAATACTCAAGTGATGAACTCTAAACGTGTGGATGAAGATGTTCGCAATCAAGACCAGTACGAGTGGCTCAAGACGCATTGATTCTCTCTAATGTACGTAAAGTGCAGTACGAGTGCTACAATACTTGTGCCTTCCCTATAATCGAATCTAGGTGTGCTTAGTACTTTGATTCAATTACAAGAAAAACCCATTAAGTTCAAAGAGAATATGAACATCACAAGAACCCTAATAGCATGGTGTTTACATTAGGTATTCAAGAAACCAATTCACATGGATGATTCTTACTTCATCCATTTATTGCTTAGGATAACATGAAGATACACATAATCCCAACAATCTCAAGAAGCATGCTTTCAAAGGTGATCAATCAAAGAAGAACATACATCAAGGATAGATTAATTTGGTGAATTGGAATTCATCAACAATATCTAGAAATTCATACACTCAAGCATCAAAACAATAAGGTAATCATGTTTAGGGCTTCAACCTAAGCCCTAGCTATGGAGTTTAGTTCCTCATAATCATTTCAAACACAAATTCGAAATATAACTAGTAAGAGTTTACAGATTTGGAAATGATGAAAGCTTGAAGTCTTCAATGGTGGAAGTCTTCCCCCTTCTTCCTGCGGCTGCACCTCCTTCTCCTTCCTTAGCTTTTAGCTCTCCAATCTGCTCCTCAATTGTGGAATGATGTAATGAATCCAATACCCCCGTTGAAAAACCTCTCCAATATCAGATTGCACTTCCCTTTTGCCTCCCTCTCTCCTCCTTTCCAGCTTTGCTTTTAGTATTATATTTCCAAAATCTTCATCCATCATCCTTTGTCTCCTTTGTCATGATGAAGCCTTGACTTCACAAAGATGCCAAATGCTTCAGAATATATCTCTTTTACAAAGGTAATTCCTTGTTACCAAGAGTTATGGTAACAAGAAATTAAGATGACACAAAGGAGGTGAAAGCTGGCCAAAATCGGATTTCCAGAGCTGTGGTGACATGCTGGATTGGTTGGATAGGCAATACTTGTCCAATGGAGCTCAAATTTGGATATGTTGTAGTTAACATCCATTGGAACAAGTCTCATGAAGATCATGACCTCATCCGAGCACCAGAGCATGCTGATCCCAGGCCAAGAAGTTGACCTACGAAAATGAACAAAAACAAAGTTTATAACCAATAATGCACTTTTAGCTCATTTTCATTCCAACCAAGGTAAAATCTAAGAAAACACAAAAAGGAAGTAAAAAGCTATAAAATGTCAAGAACTAACTCAAAATAGTGGGTGAATAACATGAAAAATCATGTGTAAAAATGAACCGAACATTTCCTTTTTTATTACTGTGATGGGTGGTAATTAATTATGGGCTTTACTAGGAAACGGGTCCTCTCTCTGCTTCTAATAGTGCACATACCCATCTTATGTGTACACTGATGAAAACATGTATTATGGTTTTCTAACGTGCAAAAGACTAGAGAGAGAAATCACTCAAAATAATTAGGGTTTAAACTGATATGTTTATTCTTCTCTCAAGGAGGAATATATATACTACATACAGAGTGGGTACAAATAGGAAATATGTACAAAATTCTTAATTCTACTCAAAATAGATAATTACAATAAAATATAAATTCTATTCATAATAGGAACATTGACTCACGCCAACACTCCCCCTCAAGTTGGTGCATAGATATCAGTAATGCCCAACTTGTCAAGTGAGTCTTCAAATCGGCGCTTTGACACAGCATGGGTCAACATATCTGCAAGCTGCTCTGAAGAAGGCACAAAAGGTATAGAAATTAACTTATGCTCCAGCTTCTCCTTAATGAAATGCCGATCAACTTCCACATGCTTAGTTCGATCATGTTGCACCGGATTGTTAGCAATTTCAAATGCAAACTGATTATCACAGTAGAGCTTTGTAGCAGCATTCGGTCTAAACCCAATTTCAGCAAGTAACCACCTCAACCACAATATTTCACAAACCCCTTAGGCAATCCCTCTGTACTCAGACTCTGCAGAGGACCGAGACACAACGTTTTGCTTCTTGCTACGCCACGTAACTAGGTTACCACCAACAAAGGTGAAGTAACCTGATGTAGAACGTCTATCTGTAATATTCCCTGCATAATCTGCTTCAGTGTAACCTTCTAGATCCAAGTGGCCATTTTTCTTAAATAATAAACCTCTCCCAGGAGCAGACTTTAAGTAACTCAGAATACGCATCACAGCAGCCATATGGTCCTCACTAGGTGAATGCATAAATTGGCTAGCAACGCTTACCGCATAGGCAATATCAGGGCGTGTCAATGATAAATAAATCAATCTTCCCACTAACCTTTGGTATCTTTCATTGTTAGTTGGAACCTGATCAACATAAACACCAAGTTTATGATTCTCAACAATAGGTGTATCAGCTGGTTTACAGTCAAACATTCCAGTATCTGCTAGCAGGTCCATGACATACTTCCTTTGTGAAAGAAATAAGCCATGTTTAGATCGAGTGACTTCCACTCCTAGAAAATAGTTCAGACTGCCCAAATCTTTCATCTCAAATTCAGATGCTAAACGCTTCTGCAGTTTCTCGATTTCTACAGTATCATCACCAGTCACAATCATATCATCAACATAAATAATTAACAAAGTCATCTTACCAGCCTTATGTTTAATGAATAGAGTATGATCAGTATTGGCCTGTTGGTAACCAAACTTCTTCATAGCTATAGTAAATCTGCCAAACCATGCCCGAGGAGACTGCTTTAACCCGTACAACGCCTTTTTTAATTTGCACACGTTCCCTGTGCCACCGGTAACGCTATACCCTGGTGGAAGACTCAAGTACACTTCTTCTTCTAGTTCACCATGTAAGAATGCATTTTTTACATCAAATTGCCTCAGGGTCCAATCCAAGTTTACTGCTAAGGACAACAAAACTCTGACTGTATTCATCTTAGCCACAGGTGCAAAAGTATCATGATAATCAACTCCATATGTCTGAGTAAACCCTTTAGCTACTAATCTTGCCTTGTACCTCTCCACAGTACCATCTGCATTATATTTAACTGTAAACACCCATTTGCATCCTACAGGCTTTATTCCTTTTGGTAGATCAATAATGTCCCATGTATTATTTTTCTGCAGCGCCTCCATTTCAATATTCATGGCTTCAGCCCACTTTGGATCATTAAATGCCTCCTCAACACGGGTTGGAATTTTAATACTATCCATTCTAGTCACAAAAACTTTGCACTCAAGAGATAACCTGTGATCAGACACATAATGGGCAATAGCATATCTTGCTTTGCCTTCTGGTGAGTAACGATCAGGTGGAACCCCACGGTTCCTTCTAGGCGGTAAAACATAAGAATTATCAGCAGTATGAATAGAAGCACTTACCTCATGAATATCTAGGGGAGCTTGATCGGGTACTATTAAAGAAGCTTCATGGGGGGCATCAGTTAAAATAGTAGGTTCAGCTGGTGTAGCAGGTTCAGCTAGTGTAGCAGGTTCAACCGATTCAACAGGTTCGGTTGGTTCTTCCCTTTGTATCAAACTATCAAATACTACTCCTCCTTGTAAATCTAGCCAGTTATGTCCTTCACTACTAGTCTCCCCCTGAAGGACATGCTCGGGTGTATCAGAAAAAAAAATTTCATCCTCAATAAAGGTAACATCCATAGAGACATATAGACGTCGGGTTGTAGGATGATAGCATCGGTAACCTTTCTGATGAGGAGAAAAACCCAGAAAGACACAGCGGAGAGCACAGGGGTCTAGCTTACTCCTCTGATTCTTATGGAGGTGAACATAGGCAACACAACCAAACACCTTTGGAGACAGAGTCAACATAGAAGAGGCAGAGATATGATGGGTCAGTACCTGCATAGGAGTTTGGAAATCCAAAACTCGTGAAGGGAGACGATTCAAGAGATAAACTGCATAGGTAACAGCATCCATCCAGAACCGCTTTGGAACTGACGCACCAAGCAGCAGAGCACGGGCAACAGCAAGGATCTGCCCATTTTTACGTTCAACAACCCCATTCTGTTGTGGTGTTTGAGGGCAAGTAGTCTCATGGAGTACACCCTTAGTGTGGAAAAAATGGGATAACGCTGAATTAACAAATTCTCCACCATTATCAGATCGAAAAACCTTGATAGGGAGCATAAATTGAGTCTGAATCATCTGATAGAAACGCTGAAAAATTTCAACCACATCACTTTTATTTTTCATCCCATATAACCACATCATACGAGTGCAATCATCCACAAATAACACAAACCAACGAACTCCCAAGGCTGTAGAAACAGGAGAAGGTCCACAAACATCATAATGAACTAAATCAAATGGCATAAGCCATTTATTACAACTTGGAGGGCAGGATACCCGATGACTCTTAGCTAAAATACAAGTCTGACATTGGAAGGCAGACTCGTTTACACCACTAAATAATGCTGGAAACAAATGCCGTAAATATCCAAAGGAGGCATGACCAAATCGGCAATGTAGCAACCAAATCCGGCGATGCTGAGAAGTTTCGGCGCTACCAGCTCGAAGAACCCGACTAGTTGCCACATCATCCACATAATAAAGCCCCCCCTTTTTAGTACCACAACCAAAGATCTCCCGAGTCTGGATATCTTGTAGTAAGACAAAAGACGGATACATCAGTACAATGCAGTTTAACTGCTCAGTAACTTGCGGCACAGATAATAAATTACTAGACAAAGATGGAACCAGTAACACTTTGTCTAATGGTAAAGCAAGTGTCAAGATTATAGAACCAGCCCCCGTGACAGGAGCAGCAGCATTATTAGCAGTCAGAACATGATCACGATGAGGCGGAAGAGTAGTAGAGAATAAAGCATAATTATATGTCATATGGTCAGTAGCTCCTGAATCAATAATCCAACCTGTATCGCGTGTGTCATGGGCATGGAAAGCCTTGCCAAAGTTACCTAGAGGTGGAGGTGTTGGAGTGCTTGACACCGCGGTCAAGGTCGGAGGAGGCGTAGCAGTAAGGTGGCCATGCCCAGTGGTGGTGTCAGCCATAGAAGTGGGGGCAACAGCCACATGAGCTTTTCCATTCAGTTGTTCCTTCTTTAAACGCCTCCGCTCCTTCTCCCAGTCGGGTACCCCATGCAATGCCCAGTATGTGTCGATAGTATGTCTCTTTTCACCGCAGTGATCACACTTCAGTTTGTCTTTTTCTGCAGAAGTCAGGCGACGAGGCGGAACAATAGAAGAGCCAGACCCTGTAGGCCGAGAAACCAAAGCAGTGTTTTTGGAAGCAAACACGACAGCAGGTTCCCCAATCTTGGTGCCGAATCCAAGCATAGTAATCTGGCGTTGAGCCTCGCGACGGACCATAAAAAATACATTTTCGATGCTTGGAACTTTATCACTCCGTAGAATATCACTGCGGACCTTGTCGTAAGTATCGTCAAGGCCAGCCAAAAAATCATACACACGATCTGCCATAACAGCAACCTGAAAAGTCTTCATATCATCAGCACACTTCATCTGAAAAGGACGTCACTTGTCCAATTCAAGCCAGATTGCCTTAAGTTCGGCAAAATAGGTAGAGACAGGACAACCCTCTTGCTTGAGACGGGTAGCCTGGCACCGCAGTTCGTAGAGTTGGGATATGTCAGAGCCATCATAAAACATATGATTAACAGCATCCCAAATTTCCTTAGCAGTAGGTAGAGTATGAAACATATTCAACAAACTGGGTTCCATAGTTCGTAGCATCCAACTTTTCACAACAGCATCAGCAATTTTCCACTTCCCAAAAATTTCGGGTCTTGAGAATCAGGAGCATCAGCGTCGCCAATCAGGTAACCCAATTTGCCTTGTGTAGTAGCATGGAGTTCGATCATCGAAGCCCATGTCTCATAGTTGGATCCATTCAATTTGAATCCCATAGGTAGGTTGGTGGACGATTCGGTATGAACCGTCACAATAGGAGTAGAAGAAGAAGATTCAGTGACATCTGACATGGTGATAGATGGCGGCGGCAGCAAAAGATTAGGTGCAGCGGAAATAGGTATTTTTAGGATTAGGGTTTTGATGTTGTAGAGACGGATCGGAACCTGCTCTGATACCAACTCAAAATAATTAGGGTTTAAACTGATATGTTTATTCTTCTCTCAAGGAGGAATATATATACTACATACAGAGTGGGTACAAATAGGAAATATGTACAAAATTCCTAATTCTACTCAAAATATATAATTACAATAAAATATAAATTCTATTCATAATAGGAACATTGACTCACGCCAACAAAATCTATTTCCTCTACACTGACGGCTTGCTTACGGATTGCTCAAGACAAATATCTTAGGGCTGGTTTGGGGTTGCTTAACTTAAAAAATAAGCAGCTTTGAAAAAAGGTTTTGGAGATTTGGGTGTTTGGTAAAACAAATCCAAGTTGCTTATTTAATAAGTTGCTGTCATTCAAAGCTGAAAAACAGAAGCAGGTGGGGAGCTACTTCTGAAATCTGCTGCCAGGAGAAGCATGCGGAGGCTTAAATGAAACTTTCAAATTGCCCATACTGCCCTTATCTTTTTTAACAAATGACACGCTATATCCTATCTTTTTCTCGATCAAACCCTATGAATCTCATTCTGCATACTCCCATTTTCTTCTTCATTCCTTTTTCTATTCGTCGTCTGCAACAAATCCCACCCAAGCTCCAACCACAGCCACAACCTCCCTTTTCTATTCTTCGTCTGCAACAAACCCCACCCAATTTCCAACCACAACCACAACCTCTTACCATGGGCTGTAGATGACGACGATGACAGACAAGCACTGATGGCAGACGACGATGATAGCGATGATAGACGACGAAGACTCCACAGCTTGGACTATAGACGACGATGACGACCGTGCAAGGAGGACGACCTCCCCGGATCGTGACCATATGGGATGTGGCTGTGTTATGGCAGGATTTTGGGTGGGGTGGAGAGAGAGAGAGAGAGAGAGAGAGAGAGAGAGAGAGTCATGTGGGGCTGCCGTTGGGTGTGTAGGGAGTGGAGTGGGGGAGGGCTATGGAACAGCCATAAGAGAAGGAAGAAAATGTTTGAATGGGGAATCAGTGGGGTAAAACCAATTATTGCATATTTGATTCCTTATCAACCAATGATAGGATTGCAGAGATCTGGAAGAAAAAAAAAAGGGGGGGTCGGCTGTGAAGGAAGAAGAAAGGAGAAAGGAGAGAAGAGGGAGAGGAAAAAAAAATTGGGGCCCGTGAAGGAAGAGGAAAAGAGAAAGGAGAGGAGGGAAAAAGAAAAAAAAAGAAAAAAAAGAAAAAAAAGAAATGGGGCCTGAGAAGGAAGAAACAAAAGGGAGAAAAATTATACATTTTTTATTTCTTATGATAATTTTAGGTTTTGAAAAAAATTTCATCATGCCCTTTATTGTCATTATACACTCTCACAGCACTTCTATAAAAAAAAGTTTACCAAACACTATGATACTGCTTTTTATACTCACAGCACTTTTAAAAATCTAGATTACCAAACACTTTGCTGCTTCACTTCACAGCTGTTTATTTTCACAGCACAGCAGAAGCAGTTTTTTTTAAAAGCACAGCAATACCAAACTAAGCCTTAATATGGTAGAAGACTAATCATTCAATGTATGTAATTTAAGTTTAATTGAATTTCCACCAAATGCTATTATGAAAATCATGAAGTTCAAGATCTTGGGTCATGGATTGGGTCTTATGATTTTATCCAATATTAAGTTTACATGAAGTTGAAATCTGTTTTGACAAATCCAGGGCATAGACAGTTGGCGCAGAGACTTGGGTACTTCTTGGCATCAAGGAGAAGAAAGTTCATATTTTCTCTCGGTCATAATTATTGGAAATGAGCCTCGACCAACCCACATAAGACCAAAATTGTTGTGCATCTAAACCAGACATTTGCTTTACTTAAGGTTCAAGTAATGTATTATTTGATTGCTAATGTATCAACATTTTTTCAAGACTCAGAGAACTCTGTAACATGCACTAACCAGCTAATTAGGCAGCTAGGGTTTGTTCGGGGAATCATGTTATGGAGGCAAGAACTGTTGTACACAGATAATAGTGTAATTGTATTTAGAAACAAAAAGGTACAATTTAACTAGAGACAAGTCCGTACTGGATAAAAATATCTCCCCCTTATTAGTTAATTCTATAAGATCAATCACATCCTAGAACAATTACAAACCACATAAAGCGGCGGAAAATTAAACCATGACTATGCTGACCCTAACCCCCAAACTTGCATTTTCTTACTGATCAGCTTACCTTACCAAGTCCTGTAGCTGCAGCAGCTCTGAGAGGTTCAGGATCCATAATGGTTCCTTTAACCCCTGCATTGTTTACCTATGGAAGTTCCACACGTCTCATCTTTGTTAAATCCTTGTCAACCATAACCATAAATGCATTGGAGGAAAAAAAAAATTCGATAATTTTCGAAATGAGCATAAAAAATGAGAAAGAGAAGCTGGTTATACATTCCAAGATGTCTAGTTTCCCAAACTGGGTTGTGACAAAATCTGCCAGGGAAGCAATGCTAGAAGGTTCTGTGACATCAAGCTGATGAAAAACCACGACGTCGGAGAGGCCACACTCTTTTAATTTTTCAATAGCTTCAATACCCTTCTTCTCATCTCGAGTGAAATTAGACGTGCATTGATTTTTTATTTGGGTTGGCTCGGCAAAAAAGAAACCTGGCACGAAAAAAAAAACAGAAAACTTGGGTATTTAATTCTTGTCCTATCAGGAAAATAAATCAAGAAAACAGAAAACTTGGGAGCCAAGCTAATTTCAGTCCAACTCCAACAGAAAACTTGGGTATTTAATTCTTGCCATATTGTTTCGAATATTTTAACATTTTCACAGCAAAAAAGTAAATAAATAACCTACAAGTTTGATTGATGGAGATTTTTTTATTTATTTTACCAGCACAAGGATTTCTGGCCAGATAAGATAATTCTAAACGTGAGTTGGGTTAGGGTTTGTTTGGTTGGTTTAATTTCTTATGTCTAATAAAAATTTAAAAGTACATTATAATTAATTTGAATAAAATATTCCTTTTCCCAATGAGATTAGGAAACAGGAAACTATAAATACGTATGTACCGTGAAGCTTTTGTAAACACTAGCTACTGTGATTTAGGGTTTCCAAATTTTGCTATAATCTTTTCTCTTTCAGATAAGATGAAGTTTGTTTGCGATCAGGCTTTGAAGGAGCAGCAATGCGAGCGAGAGCCTCCTATTGACGTTGACGTTGACGTTGACGATGACGACTTTGGTGGACTCGCTTGCCCTCCGCTGGACGACCTTGAAGCTGTCTTCATCCTTGAGAGTGAAACCACGACTTTCGATCCCTCCAAGTTGTTCGACGACATCAAACCTGATGAGCGCGATTTGGCAATTCACCAGAAGCCCAAGAAACCACCATCTCACTGCAAAGGCAAGGATTTGGAGACCCTCCGCTTGATGCTAAGCGCACCACCACCTCCATCTTCTTGTCAACAAAACCCTACGGGGCCAACAAAATCTGATGCTCATCATCAACGGCAAGACTGGGATGATGAAGACAAGTTGGAGAATAGCAAGCGAAAGCTTCAACGAGGATACCAAGAGTTCCAAAACAGGAGAAAGAAAATTCAACTTCTTGACGTCAAGAACTTGCCTTTGCCGTCTAAGCCTCAGCGAGGCCAGGTTTTGAGCAAGACCAGTTCGAGGAAGTGCCCAGAGCATTCTGATTTTTTGGAGAGCCAACGAAACCCTAAGGGGCCCACAAAATCTACTCATCATGATCTTCATAATCGGCAAGATTGGGCTGATGAAGAGAAGTTGGAGAACAGTAAGAGAAAGCTACACCAAAGCTATCAAGAGTTGCAAAACAAGAGAAAGAAAATTCAAATTCTGGACATCAAGAACTTGCCTATGCCGCCAAAGCCGCAACAAGGTCGGGTTTTTAACTAGAACAAGTTGAAGTGCCGAGCCTTCTGATTTCTTGGAGAGCACGTGATCTTATTGTTTAGTTTATTCAGTAATTGCTTGTGATCAGTTTATGTAACACGAGTATTCATCAAAATTGCGATCAGATTTCTTTGTGATCAGTTTCAAATGGAAAGCACGGCATTATATAATTAATTCATACACTAATCAATTTTGTGAGGGTTTTTCGTTATCTCAGAGTTGTTTTTAGGTTGCCAAATAAGCGAATAAATTTGATGGTATGCAAACCCTTCAATACCCAGAAAGCATTTGGACACAAGAAGTTGATATTGTGTAAGCTACTTATATAAAAGGGATATTTGTAGAAATGTCACATGAACTTATACATTAGTTTCAATTTTTCACCTTAATTTTTTTTTTAAAAGAAATATCACCTGAATTTTTCAAAATCCATGATTTGTCACCTGACTTTAACATCATCCAATTTTCCATCTTTTTTTAAGGGTATTTTAGTCTTTTCATTTTCAAAGGTATTTTTAAAATGGAAAAAATTATTATTAAAAAAAGCTTAAATGTAAAAATGGATGGGGGTTAAAAGTAAAAAGCCATGTTTTCCATTTTTAACATATTGGCAAATTTTAAAAACTGATCAGACAAAAATAAAAATAAAATAAAACATTAGAGAAAGGAAAAAAACTTGAAAAAAAGGATGGGGGTTGATAGGACCCGCCCTGGATTTCCTCGGAAACCGGGACGGATCCCGTCTACGATTCCGGCACCCTACAGATGCCGGGCCCACTTACTAAGAACCGAGACTTTCTACCAAAAATTTTGGCAGAGTCTCCCTTGTAAACAGAACATATCCCAAAATTTCAACCTGTAAAAAACATAGTTATTTATAACTCAACAGCCAGCATGCATTACACAATACACAGTGTTTACAAACCATGGCCTCCGGCCTCAAAAATCAAATCCTAGCAAAGCAATAACATAGCATGTCTAACAAAATTCAACAAACCAACAAAAAGGAAGTTTTACGAATTTACAAAGTACAGAGCCTATACGAAAGCTCGGAGCACTGAAGTTCACGGTTCAGGAGCACACGACACAGCTCTGCTGCTCGTTCCAGTCAACTACTGGCTGTGGGGCGCAAAACAGAAAATTATGAGTGGACAAAACAAAGTTTAGTTTCAATTAAACCAAAGTAATATAATCCCACCGTTTAGAAAACCATGCATAAAACCAATGCATTAAAAAAAATCATATTCATATATATATATATATATATAGGGTTAATTACAATTTAGTACCTTGTACTTACACCCTTAAGACATGTTAGTCCCCGTATTTTCAATTTTAACAATCGCATACCCTTAGTTTGTAAATTTTTTGCAATGTGGTTCGCCGTTAGGGTTTCTGTTAGATCTCTCTGTTAACTGCCTACGTGGCATTGTGGGTCCCACATTTTTTAATTTTTTAATTTTAAATGGATTAAAATATGAATAAAATATTAAAAATAAAAAAATATCAAAATATCAAAATATCTCCAAGTGGGCTCAAACTCAATAATTCGACCTGACCAAACATGAAAAAAGAAAAAAGGACAAAATTAAAAATTCTCAAACAACGATTTTGCTCAAATTTACCAGTTCAGTTGAAAAAGATCTAATTTGACTCCAACTCCGAAGTTCAAAACCCGAATTCTCCATTTCCTCTCTTCCTTATGAAGCAGATCCTCTTCTTTCTTCAATCCAAGAAGCTTCTGAGAGAACCCAAGAACAGGAGAAGAAACAAACCTTGAACCCAAGAACCAAGAAAAAAGAAAATTGGATGAATCGTTCTTGCTAATGCTCTCAAATCTCCTCCACCTCCACAACTCCATCGACCCAACAACTTCCCTCCTCTCCACCACCACCACCTCCTCGCTCCCCCTTCCCCCTCGATTTCTTCTTCCCTGCCCCGACCCTAAACTCCAAAATCACGAAGACTGGGAGCAGCAGCTTGGGAAGATGACGAAGACTGGGAGCAGCAGCTTGGGAAGACGACGAAGACTGGGAGCTCGTGAATGAAGATGGCTTCGTTTTCAAACGCAGGAAGAAGCGCCGGGTCGACCCATCTGCCGACTCGTCGCTCCGAGCTCCACCGTCTGCGTCTGCCGCGGATCTACAGGAGGATGCCGAGAAACTCCGGAGAGAGCGGAAGAAGAAGTCGCTTTTGAAGCTCAAAACTCAGTACCAGGCGGAGTGGGTCAGTGGTGGATGAGCTTCTCTCGTGGGTCAGTGGTGTATGAAAATTGAAAGATTTTGGGTCTTAGGGTTTTGCAAGGCCAGAAATTTATGCTCCACGACACCAATTCGGGGCTCAGTTGAGCTAATTTCTCCCTGGAATATTTTGCTTCCGCTGAATATAAAATTACAGTGATGCTTGCTTTTAGTATCATCAGTGCTTGGGTGCGGGTGGTGGTCATCGGTGAATGGGGGAAGAAGAAAATCGCGAGGGCTCTGGTTTTGGAGTTTAGGGTCGGGGCAAGGGGAGAAGAAATCGAGGGGGAAGGGGGAGGGAGTCTGGGTGGTTGCCGGCTGGGGTCTTGGTTCGTTTGGAGGTGGGGGTTTTGGAGGATGGCTGCGAGTGGGCATGGTGGAATGAAGGGGAGAAAATCGCAGCGGTTTGGGAAAATTTTTACACAGAGAGAGAGAGAGAGACAGAGACAGAGACAGAGACAGAGAGAGAGAGAGAGAGAGAAATTTTTTGATATTTTGATATATATATATTTTTAATATTTTAAATTAAAAAATTTTAAAAATGTGGGACCCACAATGCCACGTAGGCAGTTAACAGAGAGATCTAACAGAAACCCTAACGGCGGAACCACATTGCAAAAAATTTACAAACTAAGGGTATGCGATTGTTAAAATTGAAAATACGGGGACTAACATGTCTTAAGAGTGTAAGTACAGGGTACTAAATTGTAATTAACCCATATATATATATATAGTTTGCTCAAACCAGGGCTAAATCCGAAATCCAATGAAACTTACAAATCAACCCATCCAAGCCTTTCCTTCTAACTCAAACCAAACTCTCGAAACACGTGCCCAAAGGCACGATGAGCGGGGAAGTATCCTCACTAAAAAAAAAGAACAAATGCATAGCTATAAGTGCATGGATATATATAATATAAGTATGACACCTAAATGTACCGGGGAAACAATCCAATAGGGGATTGTTGACTAGTCCACACGTAACAGCCCTCAAGCGGACTATGTGGCTAGGGACGAGCCGTCTAATTGGGGGACTAACTCTCAGCCCAGAACGTACGGATGAAGAATCAAGACCCGTACGCCAGTAAACAGTCCTACGCTCGCAGACTACCCAATCAATGGTCTACAACAACATCCCGTCAAGGATGCCCCGGGTTCCGACATTTCCAAGTATCTCACATTTCCAAACTCAAGTTACAATTCAGGGGGAGGTACACGAGGTAGCGCTTACAGCACTTCAAACCGATAATCTAAACACACATCTTTCCACTTCTCATAACAACAACCCCGTACTTCCCAAACATAACCCACAAAGATAGGTAGCAATTTCTCAAATACCATTTGTATATACTCAAGATACTTAAAATGTCAAAATCCAGATATATCCCAAATACGTTACGAAAATAATAGTTTCACTATAAAGTACAAGTTGATTTTCAATAAATCCTTAAATTCTTATGCATGAAAATTCCAAGATAAAATCATGCTATTTATTTGAAAAAACAAAGTCCACTCACAAGTAGTCCCACGCTGCGTGACCTTGAGAGGGTCCTGCTTGTTGGGTATGCGGAGTTGGATTACCTATTTCAGAATACGAACACGATATTAAAATCCAACGCTTCAAAAGAAGACTTTAAATTAAAAATCCTAATTTCCCGAGTTTCTCTTAAGTACGAGGAATGAGACGTTCCTAAGGTCCAACTAAGGGTTTCGAACGATGGAAAAGCCTCGGAAGACGCTCGGTCAACTGGACGGTCAAACTTTAAGTTGAGGAAATCGGAACATCCGGGGCTCCGATTCACAATCCGCGAATTCCTATACGATCCTAGGAATATAGGGAACAACATACGTGAAATTGGGTTTGATCCAACGGTCCAAACACATCAAACCCGAAAATCACACAATATGTCAAATTCGTTCGAGGTGCAAACGATATCCAAATTGAGATCCGTAAACTCCTACGTGCTCAAGACAACACAAGGATCATTTTAGGATAAAAATGTGACCCCACCGGATTGCCCACGCGCCGGCAGCGCTTGGGTGGCTTGAGTTAAGTTCAGGCGGTCGGAAAACTTCAAACCACGGCTCAAGACTCCTACCCTAGTTAAACACCTAATTTGGAGTCACTTTTGTTCTTGGACATACCCCAAATTATCGACGGAAGTGACCGGAATTTCAAATTGAAAACCGGCCAACTTTGAATTCGAAAATCGAACTACAAACTCTCAAAATTTCTGGAATCCTATCCAACATGCAGCTAGATCATGAAAAATAGTCGAGAATCCATACCTCACTCGACTGATTCGGTGGAGAATTGAGGGAAAACGAGCGCTTGGAATTTTCTGCGAAAACCGGCTAGGTTCCAAGCTTTTTCCGGCGAAATCCGAGGGTTCCAAGGGCGGAGATCAGGCAGGAAGGGAAGAGGGGAAGGTGGAGGTTCGATCGGGTCCGGTCTCGTGGCCGGTGGTCCGGCGTGGCAGCGGCTATGGCGGCTGGGAGGTGCGGTTGGAGGGAAAAGTCTAAGGGGAGGGGGGCTGGATCGCAAGGAGAGAGAGAGAGAAATGAGAAGCTGTTTTTATGATTTTATTAAAAATCCAATTTCAATTTATTTACGGTTTTGCCACTGGAGGTTTTTATCTTGTATCTTCTTCGTTACAACTCCAAATCGAGTCCACTACGTGTCTACGGACTCGTCTCGGTACGACCTTCCTAAAAATACCACTTGTTGCCCCAAACTCTTCCTGGATAAAAATGACCACTTTTTCCGTTACTCGAGGGCAAAATTGGAAATTCATATTTTAATTTAATTTATTTGTGAATAGTCTTAATTTTGGGTCGGGATGTTACAGGGGTTGTCGGGGGAAGGAAGGACCTAGCAACGGAGAGGTGGGAAGGATGGACATCAAGAACTTGCCTATGCCGCCAAAGCCGCAACAAGGTCGGGTTTTGAACAAGAACAAGTTGTTGACCAGATCCAGGAAGTGCCAAGCCTTCTGATTTCTTGGAGAGCACGTGATCTTCTTGTTTAATTTATTCAGTTCATTCATTAATTGGTTGTGATCAGTTTATGTAACACAAGTATTCATCAAAATAGAAACTCTGTTCTTCAGGTCAATATGTAATTGACGCATTAAAAACATTAGTGGCTAAACTATCAAGATGCTATTATTAATGCCATATTGTTTCGAATATTTTAATATTTTAATATTTTCACAACCAAAAAGTAAATAAATAAATAACCTACGAGTTTGATTGATGGAGAATTTTTTTTTTTGTGGGTTCTTTATTTTTTAAAGGTGAATTAGAATTACAAAATTTTTAATTAAAAAAAACAATTAAGGAGATTATTGGTCAAATTTGGAGAAGAACAATAAACTAATCTAGGAAAGATTTCTAAGATAGAAATTAATGAGCATGCATCCATTTTAGTTAACAAACAAACTTGTCACATCACTGATTTACATAAATTTTAACAATATACTTTAGAAGTTACATAGTGGAAAAGTAAAGTTTACCATATTGAATTAGACTGCTCCAGATCTAGTTTTAGCATTTGTTGATGCCAAAAAGTGGTTCTCTGACTTTGAGGGTCAACTTAGTAATTTTATGCCTTCGGTATGCTTGTGGCCTCGGTAAGGAGCGTGATCTGCAAAGATGAGAGAACGCTCGGTAAGACCTTATGCACCGGTGTGGTACCGGCCGAAGGCTCTCCGATGCTTAAGTAAGTTCGGGAATAGAAAGTTCAACTAACAGATCAATAGGCTTGTATGTCGTTAGTTCTGATTACCTCTATTTTGGGGTAGTTGGCCTCTATTATAGGCCTTGGGAGGTGTGCATTTCGTTGATAATTTCGATGTGGGACTGTGGACGTCGCTGGGGAGCATGCCACGTGTCCCATGAGAGGGTGTTGCCCTAATGGGGCGATCGGTAGGTAGGGTGCCGAGGGCGTCCCTGACCAAGCTCGAAGTCTTCCACGTGTCTCGTCCTCATTGGCGATTCATTTTGGGTATAAACAGGAGTCCCCCAAGTTCTCAGTCGAGATTTCTCGGTTGGGGACTTGCTTGTTCTTCGGTTGGTACATGATCGCCTTACCGCTCGGTAGTTTGGCTAAAGCGGCACCCGTTCCTTGGATCAAGTCGATACGTTCGGCAATCCCCGTCTGGGAGCCCAAGAGTCGTCACTTTGAGGGCTACCGTTCGGTTGCGTGTGTAAATGGTTCCGAGGGGGCTTGCCGATCGATTATTAACTTGGGCAAGTTTGGCTATTCCTTCGCGATCCAAGCACTGGGAAGAGGAGTGATGTGGCAGGGTGACGCTTCGTCTTCTGTACCCAGCGTGCTGTCATAGGTTCCACTCAGCGTATGACACATGGCGTGTCAAATCACGCGGAGCAGCGCCATTAATGCGCCGTTTGGTCTTTCGAGGTGTACCGTTGCAACTTTCGCCCTATAAATAGGAGGGGTCTCTGAGGCGAAACTCACTTTGCGTTTGTGAGTGAGGCGAGAGCTCTGTCCAGGCGATTTCCGACTAGAGCAAACGGTATCAGAGGCGATTTCCGGCGACAGCTAACGGTACCAGAGGCGATTTCCGGCGGGATCATTCGGAAGGCAAAAAACGATTTTCGTCCTTACACCTCCATTTACATAAGGTACCGTTCGGTAACTTTTATTTCCTTTCCTTTCGTTATGCGTACGTCCCTCCTTGGTTTGAACTAGACTTAGGACTTTATGCAAGTGGGGTGTGGTTCGGTAGTCTAGTTGCCATAGGTAGAGACGTAGGCATCGGTAGGATAGTCCCCTGCATGGCCCTTAGTTTCCTTCTGTTGTTTTTTGTAGATGTCTGATAGCGAGTCAGGATTCGAGAGTGAGCCCAACGCGTACGAGGATGAGTCTCCAGATAGGGGAAGGGCTACCGATAGTGAGGAGTCGGGCCAGGGCACCGAGAGCGATAGTGACTCCGAAGTGGAAGTGATCGGCGAGAGGTTTAGACCTGCGCCCACCCATGGGATCGGTAAGGGGCTTATGACTATAGTCAGCCCCTACCGTGGGCGGTCGTGTATAGTGACGGTCGTCAAGCTGGGTTGGGCCTGCATTCCGAACCTCAGGCGGAGGGCGTTCGGGTGCCGGAGGCATCCTCTAGTCACCGTCCGGAGGCCTCCACTTCTGGTCGGGGAGAGTCTTCCGAGCCAATTACCCTGCCGAGGGTGACAATAGTGAACAGCGGGAACCAAAGGGTACCGATGGGGGTAGCGAGAGAGCAACTGTTCGATGTAGACTACCTGCCGCCCAACAAGATGACCTACCGTGAGCTGGCAAAGATTAGGGCAGAGTACATGATCCCCCATTCGGTAAGGATGAGGATCCCGGGCCCTACCGAATCCCTGAGCAACCCCAAGGACGGCGAGGTTGCGTTCTTCACTGATGTCCTCCAGCAGGGCGTCAAGCTGCCGTTGCAGCCTCCAGTTCAAAAGATTTTGGCTCAAATTGGGTATGCCCCTGAGCAGTTCAATCCGAACTTCTGGGCCGTCCTGATGGGGGTTGTAATGGCATTCGGACTTGCCGATGAGGAGGGGCCTTCCTACGAGCAATTCTCCCACCTATACAGCATCACCAAGTCCAAGAGTACCGATCATGGTGGCTGGGTTCAGGCGAACTGTCTCAAGGCTTCCGAAAGGGGCCATTTTCTAGCTGCCGTGCCGACTTCTCAGAAGTCCTGGAGGAATCGGCGGGAATCACCCTCCGGAGTGCCCGTTCGCTTTCACATCCCCACCACTTTCCAGATTGCCGGTAGGTTGCTACCATGCCGATCGGTAGGTCACATTTCTTGTTCAATGGACTAATCTGTTTTGTTATTTTTGCAGGCAAACTGAAGCAGCCCACGGCAACCCACTCAGAGCTTCGACAAATAAACAAAGTGAGGTTGAAAGTTCCTGCCGGTGACAGGGAATACCCACAGTTTCTTTTCACCGAGAACCTCATCAGAGCCCGCCTTGCGAACCCTGCCGAGAGTAAGTTCACTTCTCTTTTTCTTCTCTCTTTTTCTTTTTATAAATTCCTTCGGCTAATCCTACTGTTCCGTTCATGTAGTGTCTGAGGCCAGGAAGACTGCCGAGGCTAAGAAAATGTCGGAGACCTCGAAGAGGCGCCTCCAAGTGGCTGCCAAGGGGAAGAAGCAGAAACGGCAGCCAGAGGCTTCTGCCTGTCTGCCGCGCAAATCTCACGGCCTGGAGTTCCGGGCCGAGGGGATATGCGTTAACACGCGGTTTCCTGCTTTTGGGTGCGGAGCGGTTTATGCGCGGGCGTGCCAGCACGGTCTACCGTGCGTCGATGAGTTGATGAGTGTTGGATGGTTGAGTGGTGCGCCTGTTTGAACTCGTCTTCCTAATCAAACGATTGTAGCTGAGAGAGGAACTGGTCTCGGCTGTTAGGTTCACGGCCTGAACTACAAGGCCGTTGAGTGATGGTGTAGGTGGTGGGTTTTGGGCGGTGCTCCGGCGCGCTGCTCAGGGAGCGACGGTCGTATGATATATGGGGTGAGTGAACGAACAACAAGGATGGTGCTCCGGCACCTTGAAAATCAAGGGTTGTATGATATATTGATGAATGGATTTTCCTTACAATCTATCACTATTCCTAGGAAAGCAAGTAAAGATATTGAAAGTGCATTACAGGAAAAAATAAGTTGCTCCGTGGGAGGCTTTGTTTTGGTGTTGAACCTTTTGAGTGTAGCTCGAGTCTTGTATTTATAGGAAGAGTCCCTGGAGGAGTAATCGAGGCTAAAAATCTGCATTGTGGAGCTGGATTGGAGCAAGTGGGCAGTCCAATCGACATTTGGGATCGTGAAGTATGGTGGTGTGACCCCAGAAATCCCGGTGAATCTCGGCCGCCTCTCTTGATCGGGTTCTGAGCTTCTGGCCGTGGAGACGCATTTATGGCCTGGATAGTTGGTGAACCAATATCTCAGGCTGTTAGAATTCTTGTGAGAATGTCCACGTCTAATCGCTCTGGTCCTCATCACCAAATCCTGACTTCAATCACTTCCCACCTTCCCTCATGCATTAAATGCTTCCATGTAGCCAGTGGGTTTGCTGCATTAAACAGGCACTACTTCATTAAATGAAGCCTGGGTCCCTGCTATCACGTGATGATCTGATTTTAATATTTCTGAACGCGATTTTGTTTGGCCCCGGCCTCGGCCTGCGCTTGAGGCCAAGATGATCATGCCTTAGCATTTCTTCTTTTGTCTTTAGGAAGGCGAAGTACCCTGGCGAAACGCTGCGTTTTGGCTTTTATGAACGAGTGACAGGGCCGAGAGAAGGGGCTCCTTCGGCCAACTTATGGCCGTGATTTATCAGGCACAAACATTGCCCCCACATCCCTGGATTCTTCGGCCTCGGCATGGGTAGGGGCCGAATGGATTCCAAGGGATGGACCCTTTGCATTCCTTTCTGAAGTGATTGACAACTGGGGCATTAAATGCGCAGGCCAGTCGGCGCATTTAATGCCTTAGGCACGTCGTCTTCTAAGCCGCTGGTCTGTCCTCCTGGGGCTGAAAACTCGAATGGCAGTACCAAGACCATGTTGATGCCGAGTTCCTCCGGCTCCTGCGGGTTTCCCCTACCGGCTTCTTCTTCGGTCTCAGAGCCGTCTTTGGCAAGAGCCGTTTCCTTGACCATCCCGAGGATTCCCTCATATTCTTCATCGGAGATTCCTATTGCGGGGTCGTCCTCGGCCTCATGGCCGAAGAGAGGATCTCCGAAACCTTCGTCCATAAGCCTCACGGCTCTCGGACTGTCGGTTGTGGACGCTTTGACCTTAGGGAGTTCTGAGGTTCCGACCTCTTCTTTGAGGTATCGGCGGAGATATTCCAAATCGCCCCTGCTGAAGGGGGTTTTAGCCTCTAATCCACCGAGGTTGGGCTGATAACTTGGCAGGCCTCTTGCTCTGGACTCCCTATTCGCCTGGTATACAGCCTTAATGGCCGAGTCAGACCCGCTGGTGATGAGGAGCGCTTCTGCCTTTGTATTCTTGAGGGCCAATTCTATGATTTCTCGGCTCTCAGAGGTCATGCCGTATAGATCCGTGGCCGAATGGTCCTTATGGAATTCTTTGAGGAAGGACAGACCGCTGGCTGAAAAAGGGGGATCCCTCCCGTGGTAGATGTCGACGACGCCTTCGTCTGTTCCTTCCATGACCGCGGCCTTTGGTTGAGCTGAATTGGCCGACGAATCACGGGGACTCTCGTCTTGCTGAGGGCGCCACGCCTTTAGAGGCTTTGTGCTAGCCGCTCTCACGGCCAGGGAGACAACTGGTTTGGATGACGGCCCGTCAGTAGTCGCCACTTTCTTTTGGCGTTTGAAGCCTTCGACCTCGGCTGTCTGCTTTCTGGCCTGTTGAACCTGCCTCTGCATTCTTCTCAACTGGGTCTTCTTCAGTGGTTCGGCCCTGCCCCCAGGCCGTGCATGGTACCAACGGTCATCCTTTATGACTGGTGGTTTGAAAGTTTTTATCGACCTTGGGGCGGCCTCTTCCTCGTGGCTGGCCGAGGCGCTGGGGTTTTGTGGCCCTAGTCGGCTGAAAACAGCTCTGCTAGTCGGCCATCGATCGTACTGACCACTGGACCGTTTCACGGTCGGTTGAGATGGCTCGGCGGCCTTCCTCTTGTTTTCATGCGGCCTGGGCTGATCGATCTTGCACTTGCATCGTTCGCAAAGGGCCGGCTCACATTCGGCCAAAGGCTCATTTCCTTTCGCCGAACCGCGAACTCCTCTATCCCCGGCCGGGAGTTGGGCGTCGACCATGTTAACGATAGGTGGAGGGAACGGCTTGGAGTCGACCTGCTTGGCCGCCTTCTCCGGAAACTGGAGCTTCTTCTCGTCTGTCTGCTTTCGACCTCGGCTGTCTGCTTTCTGGCCTGTTGAACCTGCCTCTGCATTCTTCTCAACTGGGTCTTCTTCAGTGGTTCGGCCCTGCCCCCAGGCCGTGCATGGTACCAACGGTCATCCTTTATGACTGGTGGTTTGAAAGTTTTTATCGACCTTGGGGCGGCCTCTTCCTCGTGGCTGGCCGAGGCGCTGGGGTTTTGTGGCCCTAGTCGGCTGAAAACAGCTCTGCTAGTCGGCCATCGATCGTACTGACCACTGGACCGTTTCACGGTCGGTTGAGATGGCTCGGCGGCCTTCCTCTTGTTTTCATGCGGCCTGGGCTGATCGATCTTGCACTTGCATCGTTCGCAAAGGGCCGGCTCACATTCGGCCAAAGGCTCATTTCCTTTCGCCGAACCGCGAACTCCTCTATCCCCGGCCGGGAGTTGGGCGTCGACCATGTTAACGATAGGTGGAGGGAACGGCTTGGAGTCGACCTGCTTGGCCGCCTTCTCCGGAAACTGGAGCTTCTTCTCGTCTATCAATTTCTGGATAACGTCTCGCAAGACGACACAGTTGTTAGTGTTGTGAGACCAAGAACTGTGGTATTTGCAAAACGTTTTCCCCTTGAGTTCTACGGGCTTCGGAGTCTTATGGCCGAAGGACAATTTCACCTTCTTCTCGGCCACCAACAGGTCGAAGATCGTCTCGGCCCTTGTTAAATCAAAAGTGTAGGCCTTCATTTCCCGCGTCGCGAACTTGGCGTCAGGGACCTTTGTGCGGCTATTGTCAGTTTTAACAAGCCCTCTGCAAACGAAGGGTTTGTCTATGCTGACTTCGGCCGAACTCATCTCGACCTCATCGCCTTCGGCCTCTGCGGAGCCGTCTGCTTCGGCGTAGCTGACGATGGGATTCCTGTAGTAGGTCCCCTTTGAGGCCGTCTTCTTCTGCATTTCCTCTTTCAACAAGGACGCATATCTGTCCACCTTGTTGGTCAAGTCATGCACGTCCCGAAATTCGATTCCCTGGAATTTCTTCCGGTATTCGAATTCCAATCCTTCCTCGGCCATCTTGACGAATTCCCTCTCTGGTAGGTTCGTGCGGCACCAATTCCTACATGTTTTGAACCGTTGTAGGTAATCGCGAGGTGATTGGTCCGATGCTTGGCTCATTCTTGCCAACTCGGCGACCGTTATTTCCCGGTTGGTCTGATAGAAATGTTCGTGGAGCACCCTTTCCATATCAGACCAATCCCTTATTGAGTTCGGCGGAAGGTTTATGAACCATGAGAATGCCACGCCGGTCAAAGAATGAACAAATAGTCGGAGTCTCTGAGCGTCCGAATCGGCCTCTCCACACTGGGCCGTGAAACGGCCGATGTGTTCAATGGAGGAAGTCTGCCCATCCCCAGAAAAAAGCATGAGCTCTGACAATTGATAGTTCTGGGGAAGGGGGATCCGGTCAATTTCTGGCGGGTACGGCCTCGTATATCTTGGCATGTCCGGCCGCCTCTGAGCTAGGCCGTCTTCGATCATTCGCCGGACATCTTCAAGTCGGATCCCTTGAGGTGGTGCCTCCTGTTGGGCTGCATACGGCCGCGTGGCCTGTAGCACCTCGTTCTGAGGCCTTGCCTGCTGGGCCATTTGAACCAAGGGCTCGGCCGGGATAACCGAGCTGGTTGACGCCAGATGAGCACCGTGGTTTTGGCCAAGGTGCATATGCGTTGTTGCTGGAACGGCCGACCCATAGTGAAGGTGAGAGCCCAACGGACATGACAACGCCTGCAAAGGTGGTGAGGCGGTCAGATTGCCCTGACCGTACTGTTGTGATGGTACAGCAGACGCGTTGCTTGGGCCAGGATGGGTGTGGACGGCGGCAGTATGAACTGAACCGAGTGGGTGGACCGCAGGATGCGTGAAGCTGCCGTGCCCTAGTGATACAGCCAAAGCATGGAGCGGTCCGCGCGTTGTCTCCGCCGAATAGGTTGGTCCAGAATTCGTCCACGTGGGCTGGGATTGCCCCCAGCTGTTTGTTGGTGGCAAAGAATGCTGGCCGTAGCCTGATCCTTGGGTGTGGGCCGAGACGCCGAGGCTACTGCTTTCGCCGTAGGGCTCGATTCTGTCGCGCTCTTGGCCCCTCGATCCGGATCTGGGACGTATCGCGGGCGAGGCCACCGGCATCCTCTCTTTAAAAAGCGTTCGCAGTTCTGAGGAGAACCTGTCCATCGCGGCCATGAAGGATGTTTCTATCCTGTTGGCCTGCTTAGACATCAGTTCCTCCACTACTGCCTATTCCTGCATGGATTCGGCCGTGCGAACCGCCGTTATTGGAACGCTGGCCGAAATCCCGACCGAACGTTCGGTCTCGGTAGTTGTGATTGGTGAGGCGGACTCAGGAGTCTCAGAAGTCATTTTGACGGCTTTGTTTTTGAGCTTTGCCTGTGCCCTACTTTCCACCATAAATTTTTGACAAGAGACCCACCGGGCGTGCCAAAAGTGTCTGCCGCGCAAATCTCACGGCCTGGAGTTCCGGGCCGAAGGGATATGCGTTAACACGCGGTTTCCTGCTTTTGGGTGCGGAGCGGTTTATGCGCGGGCGTGCCAGCACGGTCTACCGTGCGTCGATGAGTTGATGAGTGTTGGATGGTTGAGTGGTGCGCCTGTTTGAACTCGTCTTCCTAATCAAACGATTGTAGCCGAGAGAGGAACTGGTCTCGGCTGTTAGGTTCACGGGCTAAACTACAAGGCCGTTGAGTGATGGTGTAGGTGGTGGGTTTTGGGCAGTGCTTCGGGGCGCTGCTCAGGGAGCGACGGTCGTATGATATATGGGGTGAGTGAACGAACAACAAGGATGGTGCTCCGGCGCCTTGAAAATCAAGGGTCGTATGATATATTGATGAATGGATTTTCCTTACAATCTATCACTATTCCTAGGAAAGCAAGTAAAGATATTGAAAGTGCATTACAGGAAAAAATAAGTTGCTCCGTGGGAGGCTTTGTTTTGGTGTTGAACCTTTTGAGTGTAGCTCGAGTCTTGTATTTATAGGAAGAGTCCCTGGAGGAATAATCGAGGCTAAAAATATGCATGGTGGAGCTGGATTGGAGCAAGTGGGCAGTCCAATCGACATTTGGGATCGTGAAGTATGGTGGTGTGACCCCAGAAATCCCGGTGAATCTCGGCCGCCTCTCTTGATCGGGTTCTGAGCTTCTGGCCGTGGAGACGCATTTATGGCCTGGTTAGCTGGTGAACCAATATCTCAGGCTGTCAGAATTCTTGTGAGAATGTCCACGTCTAATCGCTCTGGTCCTCATCACCAAATCCTGACTTCAATCACTTCCCACCTTCCCTCATGCATTAAATGCTTCCATGTAGCCAGTGGGTTTGCTGCATTAAACAGGCACTACTTCATTAAATGAAGCCTGGGTCCCTGCTATCACGTGATGATCTGATTTTAATATTTCTGACCGCGATTTTGTTTGGCCTCGGCCTCGGCCTTAGCATTTCTTCTTTTGTCTTTAGGAAGGCGAAGTACCCTGGCGAAACGCTGCGTTTTGGCTTTTACGAACGAGTGCCAGGGCCGAGAGAAGGGGCTCCTTCGGTCAACTTATGGCCGTGATTTATCAGGCACAAACACTGCCGAGAGGGTTGCCCAGGCTGACCTCGAGGAGCAGCCCCTTCCCGAACGGCAGAGGCAGCGCCATGCCGATCCTATGAGCAGAAGGGCGCCAGCGGACGAGCCGTTGCTCAGCCCGAATCAGGGAGCCCATACAGGTGGATCTGGACGCCGTTTCCACGTCCAAGCGGGTGCGGCTTACCGACCCCCCGAGGGCCATCTTCGCCGCCGAGGACGAAGGGGGGCCTGCCGAGGCAGTCACACTGGCGTGTCCTTCAAAGACGGTCCAGTTTGCGAACCACATGATCGTGGGCTCGCAAATGGATTTGTCTGAAATTGACGAGGCGGGGCGTGCCTTCCGTCTCCAGGCCACGGTAACCTTTTACTCCCGTTCTCTCTCTTTTTTTTTTTTTTTTTGTTGTTGTTATCTTTTGCTCGGTATTAACCTGTGGCTTCACTTTTCAGGCATCGATGGACATGTGGCTGTGCATGAAGAGGGCCATCACAGCTGCCGAGCGCGCCAAACGGTTCTATGCAGAAGGCCGCTCCAAGGTTGCCGACGCGACGAAGGCCCTCCAGGACCACGCCAATCTCGTGCAGGATATGCACGCTGCCGAACAACAGATCCAAGCGCACGATGCGAAGCTTGTCAAGATGTGTGAGGCTCTGGATGGCGCAGAGCGGGCGGCTAAGGATGCCGAGGAGGCGAAGGGGGCTGTGCAGGCGGCGCTCGAGGCTTCCGAGCGGTCGTAGGCAGCGGAGATAGAGGCTGCCGTTAACGAGGCCATCAGGGGATACCGTTCCTCATCTAAGTTTACCACTCTTCTGGACCTCATCTACCGTTTCAAGCGGTTCAACCCAGGGCAGAAACTCAACTTGAACTTCGCTGCCGATCCCCCTCCTCTGCCAGAAGGCCTTACATAAGAGATGATTGAGGAGTATGAAGGGGAGGATGCCCCCGAAGATGCCGAGGGTGCTCCTGATGCTGCCGTTGACGCCGCTACCAATGACCAAGGAGATCGGACTGCCGAAGCCTGAGCTGCTTTGTAATTTAAAAATTTTTGTATTATTGCCAATATTTCAGAACACATTAATGCCGAGGGCATTCTTAATTTAAGTACCGTTTTGTTTAACTACTTGTATTTTGATTTATTTTGTTTTTGAGTTCTATTCATGCTTGTTACTGTCGTAGGCTAATAACTATCTGGGATAATTACTGATTGGGCCGTTGGCCACTTAGGAGTTTGTTTGCTTTGGATTCGCAAAGTGTCTCTACCTTCGGTAGATATACCCAAAGTAGTTGTTGTACCGTCTGTAGGCATTAGGTTCCAGTAACCATTTCCCTGTAGAGGTGCTGTGGGCAAGTTTAGGGTACCGTACTGGTTTTAAGTAGCTTGTGTGTGATGAGAATACCGTAGGTAATTCCAGAGCACGGTACTGCCATTGGCTCGTACTCAATGTGTGTTGTCCAAAAAACTTGAAAATAGATTAAGTTAAGTTGGAGTCGGTAGTAAATACACTAGCGTGTTGCTTTTAATTGCCGTAGGTAATGTTGCTGTGGCTCGTATATAATGAGCCCTACCGAAACATTTTTTGAAAGAAAATGTCGTAGGCTACAACGTTCCAAACATGTACAATTCTGGATAATCTCCTTTTATATATAAGTCTCGTAGGCAAAAATACAAATTCCACCATGCCGTTGGCTAGGGGGCTTATTTAAAATAACTCTTGAGATGTTCCACATTCCATAGGTGACCGAGGGTCTTCCCATCTGTGCCTCGGAGCCTGTAGGTACCGGATCGAAGGATGCCGATGACTTCACAGGGTCCTTCCCAGGAAGGTCCGAGGGTTCCTTCCGTTGGGTTTTTGGTTGCAAGCGAAACCTTGCGCATAACCTAGTCCCCGATTCTGAAGGAGCGAGGTTTGACCCTTGAGTCGTAGTACCGAGAGACGCGCTGTTTGCAGCCTCGTTCGCCTTCGGTGCGAAACCTTCCGTTCGATAGGTCGACTCGCCGATCTCTACCGAGACAACGGCTTCCGAGCCGAATGCAAGGCTGAAGGGAGTTTCCCCTGTGGAGGTTCGGTAGGATGTCCTTATGGCCCACAGAGCTTCGGGAAGCTTCTCCTGCCAGGCACCCTTGGCACTGTTGAGTTGCCGTTTCAAGAGCTTCTTGATAATTTTGTTTACGGCCTCTACCTGACCGTTCGATTGAGGGTGAGTTGGGGAGGCGAAGAATAGGTTGATTTTGAGGCCAGTGCAGAACTGCCTGAAGAGCTCTGAATCGAACTGCCTGCCGTTATCGGTGATGATGGCGTGGGGGATCCCAAAACGGCAGCAGATATTGGTCCAGACGAATTCCTCGACCCTTGCTGCTGAAATGGTGGCTAAGGCTTCGGCCTCAACCCATTTCGTGAAATAGTCCACGGCAACGATTGCATACTTAACCTGTCATTTGCCCTGCGGCATTGGACCGATTAGGTCGAGTCCCTATTGGGCGAACAGCCATGGACTCACGATCAGTGTGAGGGGTTCGGCAGGCAGGTGCGGGATATTGCCGAACCGTTGGCACTTGTCGCACTTCTTTACCATCGCGATTGCATCCCTGTGCATGGATGGCCAATAGTAGCCCTACCGCAGACTCCACTGTGGATCTCCCGAATGACATATTCGCCCTGCTCTTCGGTGATGCATTTCATGTATGGGGTGGTGTAGCCACGTTTGTACAGAACATCGCTGATGATGATGTACCTTGCCGATCGGTAACGCAGCTGTCTTGCCTTGGCCTTGTCTCCAGGGAGAGTGCCGTTTGTCAGGTAAGCATGAATAGGCGACATCCATGTGTCGTTATACTCTATAGTGCAGATCTCGGCAATGGTGGTGCTCAGTAGGGTTAGTATCTCGACGGGGATTTTTCGGCCCACTTTGTCGTTGATTGCCGAAGCCAGCCTAGCGAGGGCGTCGGCATGACTGTTCTCGTTTCTTGGTATCTGCTGAATTTCGTACACTTGGAATTTGTTTAGCAATTGGTGTGCTGCCGTGAGGTATGCCGACATTGATGCGTCCTTCGCTGCGAAATCGGCAGTCACCTGGTTCACTATCAGTTGCGAGTCGCTGTAGATGCTGATCTGAATGGCCCCCATGCTTTTGGCGAGCCGTAGGCCGGCCAAAAGTGCCTCGTATTTGGCTTCGTTGTTGGACGTTCTGAAGCCAAACCTGATGGCATATTCAATTTTGGTTCCATCGGGAGTGGTGAGTACCAGGCCAGCTCCGCACCCTTGTTGGCTTGCCGAGCCATCCACGTGTAGGATCCAGGCAGGAGTTGACTGGTTGAGACGACTGCCGTTCGGTAGGTTTTCCTGTGGAGGGGTTTTTTCAGGTTCTGATGCCTCCGAAGGTGTCAATTCAGCGATGAAGTCTGCTACGGCTTGTCCCTTCTCGGCAGGTCTGGGTTTGAACTGTACGTCGAACTCTCCCAGTTCAATTGGCCATTTGACCAGCCTACCGGATATTTCTGGCTTTTGAAAAACCTACCGAAGAGGTTGGTTAGTTAGGACAATGATGTTGTGGGCCTGGAAGTAAGGCCGCAGTCGCCGGGCAGAAACGACCAGGGCTAAAGCCAGCTGCTCAAGTGGGGGGTACCGAGACTCTGCCCCCTGTAGGGCTTTACTGACGTAAAAAATCGGCAGTTCTGCCTTCTCTGGGATCCGTATAGTACTGAGCTGACGGCAGTGTTGGATACCGATAGATATAGAGAGAGTATTTCCCCTAGGAGGGGTTTTGACAGTAGCGGAGCTCTGCCCATGTAGTCCTTCAAGTCTTGAAACGCCTTGTCGCATTCGGCAGTCCATTCTATATGGTGTTTGCCCCCTTTCAAGGCTTTGAAGAACGGTGCACACTTGTCTGTGGCTTTGGAGATAAAGCGAGTAAGGGCTGCTACTCGTCCGGTAAGGCTCTGGATGTCCTTCTGTGTCTTCGGCACCTCCATGTCGATTATGGCCTTGATTTTATCTGGGTTTGCTTCGATACCCCTCTGGCTGATCATGAAACCGAGGAATCTCCCGGAAGATACGCCGAAGGCGCACTTCGTTGGGTTGAGTCTCATTCGATAATCCTTCAAGATGCCGAACATGAGCGATAGGTTTTTCAGATGCTCTCCTGCCGTTCGGCTCTTTACTAGCATGTCATCCACATAGACCTCCATTATACTGCCGATCTGCTCAGCGAAGATTTGGTTGACTAGTCTCTAGTAGGTTGCCCCCGCATTCTTTAAGCCGAACGGCATGATGTTATAGCAGTATAAGCCTTTGTCAGTTATGAACGCCATGTGTTCGCTGTCGGCAGGGTGCATGAAGATCTGGTTGTATCCGGAGTACGCGTCCATGAAGCTGAGCAATTCGTGACCGGCAGTGGCGTCAACCAGCTGATCGATGCGTGGTAACGGAAAGCTATCCTTCAGACAGGCCTTGTTCAGGTCGGTATAGTCTTGGCACATTCGCCATCCACCTTTTGCCTTCCAAACCATGACAGAGTTTGCCAACCAGTCAGGGTATACTGCCTCCCGGATGAAGCCTATGGTCATGAGTTTGTCCACTTCGTTTTTCATAGCTTCATACCGTTCGGCATCATAGGATCGGCGCTTTTGCCTGACGGGTTTGAAGGCTGGTGAGATGCTCAGTTTGTGGCTGATGACATCAGGTGAGATGCTCAGTTTGTGGCTGATGACATCAGTGGATATGCCTGGCATGTCGTTGTAAGACCAGGCAAAGACTTCCGAGTTCTGCCGAAGGAACTGGATGAATTCGGCACGGAGGGTGGTGTTCAGCATGGTACCGATTCTTACGCACCGATCCGGTTGGCGCTCGTCCAGCGCCACGGTTTCGAGGTCCCCGGCAGGTTGTGCCACTGGAGTGGGCGTTTCCTCACTTGGGTTATCTACTGGTTCATTGCCGTTTAGCAAGCCTGCGACTGTGAAGGTTTCTTTTTGCTTTTGGGGGGCTGCCGATTTCAACGCCGTGGCATAGCAGTTCCGAGCGCTTACCTGATCGCCCCTGATTGCCCCCGTGCCGTAGCAGGTTGGGAACTTCATGAGCAGTATGTGGAGGGATAGGTGGGCCTTTATCGCCGTGAGTGCCGTTCGGCCGACTATGACGTTGTAAGCCGTCGGACAGTCCACCACAAGGAACTGGTCGTAGACCATGGTCCTTCGTGGGGCTGTGCCGAAGGCGAGCGGCAAGCTGACAGTGCCGATCGGCTGGACCAAGTCTCCCGAGAAGCTAAGATGACGTTTACTGAACTGCCAGTGTCGATCAGAATTCGTCCGACATCGAATTCGGCAATCTTGGCTCAGATTATCATAGGGTCTTCATGCGGGTATATGATCCCCTCCTCTTCTTCCTCAGAAAAGGTGATGGGTTCCCACCTGACTTTCGGCATCTTGGCGTGCCGGCTACTTTCAATGCCGAGAACTTGGGGGTACTGTGCCGCCCTGACATACTGCTTCATTGACCGATTAGATGCCCCGGCGAGGGTTGGGCCACCGCTGATCGTGCTGATCATATTGATTTGCCGATTGGCGTTCGGCATTGGCGCCTGCTGGGGTCTGGCTATGTTTTGATCCAGCTTGCCCTCCCGAATGAGCCGCTCGACGATTTTCCGCAAGCTGATGCAGTCCTCAGTGTTGTGGCTATTCTGCTGGTGGTATCGGCAGAATTTTCCTGTATCCCTGCCATCTTGCCGATTAGGCTTCCGGAACGCTGGCTTCGGGATTATCTCGTTTTCGTTCATCAGCACCGCCTCGTAGGAGGTATTGAGCAGGGTGAACACCTCTGTCCCCTGGTTATGTGCCGGTAGTGGGGCTCGGTAGTTGTCCCTGCCGTACCTGCTCTTATTTTTCTTGGAATGCCCCTTTTGGGAGCTTCCGGCATCTTTGCGCTTGTGGCTTTCAAGGTATCCGGCAGTTTGTGCTGCTGGCGCGAACGGCGATGCCTGTGCCGTGGAGGACCGTTGTATGGGTTCGCTCTGCCGAGCCGTGGGCTCGGCCCTCGAGTTGAAGTAGTCAGCTTTGGTGTGGATTGCCGCTTGCTTCATGAGTTCATCGTACGTACGCCAATTGCTGCTGTGTACCAGATATCGAAAGTGTGAGGACCGTAGGCCACTCTTGAAGGCGTCGTAGGCTGCCCTGTCATCGGTATCTAGACATCTCGAGTATTCATGGCTGAATCGTGCGGCATACTCACGCAATGGTTCGTAATCTCTCTGCCGGATGGTATACAGATCATCGGCAGAATACAGTATGTCCGTCTGAATCATAAAATGGTTCAGGAAAATCTGTTTTAGCTCGTCGAAGGAATCTACCGTTCCTGGTTCCAGACGGTAGAACCAGTTCAGAGCCGCTTCTGTGAGCGAAGAGGGGAACAGAAGGCACAGTCCTTCGTCGCTTAGCCCTCGGCACCCTACAGCCGATTGGAAAGAGTGAAGGTGTGTCAGTGGATCCTCCACTCCTGTGTAAGGGGTTATGCGTAGGGGCTGTACGTCTCTGTCTTGCCGGGAGCGCCTTATGCGTTCGGTGAAGGGTCTTGGCCGAAGCCTTCCCCAGTCTGGCTCCTGAGAACGAGTTCGATCGTCCTCCATCTTCTGTACCCTTTGAAGGAGGAGGCGAATGACAGGGTCCCTGTCCGGTATCTCCTCCGCGGTTTGATGCACTGATCGCTAGTGGGACCTGATAGGGTTAACTTCAGAGAATTTCGTCGGCGTTGCCGAACGGTAGGACGATGACCGATTGGTGGAAGGATCGTACTCTTGGTCAGACTCTGCCGTTGATTCCAAGACTTGTATCCTCCGTATCGGCGACTTCCTCCCCATGTTTCTCAGTCGGGGATCGTCCAGGTGGGCATTTATCCTGATCGGCGATTCCTGCCGTTCGGTATGCCGTTCGACTTCCCGCTCTAACAACCTGTGTCGACAATCGGAATAGACCTTCTTTGGCACATGGGGCTTATTTTTTGGTGCCGGGACTACCAATTGTTTAGACGGCGCAGGCGTTGCCTCTGCCACCTTCTTGCCCTTCCTCTGCCGACGGGGAGTCTGTAGGCTCTCGGAAGTTCGATCGGTCTGGATGTTTTGTGTTTTCTATTGATTGAGCAACTGTTGTGTTTCGTCCACTCTGGATGAGAGGAAGTTGTTATGTTCCTGTAACCTAGCCATGTCCTGCAGAAGGGATATGACTTGGGCTAAAAGCTCTGCGTTCTCAGCGGGTTGGAGTACAGGTGGATTAGTTGCCGGGGTGCATGGGGGTGGCGCTGGGCTAACCCCGCTAGGCATGCCGAACGGCATCCCCTCCTGCGGTAGGAACGTAGTTTTCGAGTTGGTCCCCATATGTTTTGGGATAAAGGGTCGATTTTATCGTTTCCCATAGACGGCGCCAAACTGTTGACGCCAAAAAGTGGTTCTCTGACTTTGAGGGTCAACTTAGTAATTTTATGCCTTCGGTATGCTTGTGGCCTCGGTAGGGAGCGTGATCTGTAAAGATGAGAGAACGCTCGGTAAGACCTAAGGCACCGGTGTGGTACCGGCCGAAGGCTCTCTGATGCTTAAGTAAGTTCGGGAATAGAAAGTTCAACTGACAGATCAATAGGCTTGTATGCCGTTAGTTCTGATTACCTCTATTTTGGGGTAGTTGGCTTCTTTTATAGGCCTTGGGAGGTGTGCATTTCGTTGATAATTTCGATGTGGGACTGTGGACGTCGCTGGGGAGCATGCCACGTGTCCCATGAGAGGGTGTTGCCATAATGGGGCGATCGGTAGGTAGGGTGCCGAGGGTGTCCATGACCAAGCTCGAAGTCTTCCACGTGTCTTGTCCTCATTGGCGGTTCATTTTGGGTATAAACAGCATTTATTTCTTCTGCCAATATATTAATATAAGTTAACATCATATATTCTGATATCAACTTGTTCTGAACTAACCCTGGCCGCATCCTGCTCCCTTTTCGCCTTGCTGACAACCAACAACAAGGAAGCTAAGGGGGGAGGTGGCCACTGCCCCTCCTCCCCTCCGCCCATCTTCCCCTCCCTCTCCTCATCTCTCCTTCTTTTTCTCCCATCTTTTTCCTTCCTCTTATCCCCTCTTCTCCTCCCCTCCCCCTCCCCAAATAGTCTAGATCTATTTGGATCTAGGTGTGTTTGTCTGTTTGTTTTGTTTGGTTGTTTTTGAGGTGTTCTAGGTGACTGGTGTTGTCTTTGTCTTGGCAGCAGCAACAGTAGTGACGCTAGATTGTGTCTCTCCTTGGGAGAGTTGTGATACCTAGTGGCTGATGTTTTGTCTCTGTTTTAACGTCAGCGATAGCAGCGACGCTGGTGGTAGTTGTTGGGATGTGGTGCTGTTCTCTACTCTGCGCCGACCGAAGAACTATGCTTGGTCATAGGAGGTTTTCTTTGTCAGGTTTTGAGTTGAAGTGGAGTGCTTCTCAGGGGTCTTTTTACTGTTGTTTCTGTGTTCCTCCTCCGTGTTCTTTCTTGGTTTCTGCTATGACCTTACAGTTTGTGTGGGTGTCAAAGGACTATGATTTCGCTCATAGAAGGCTTCTTCTGACAGTTGGGATGTTCTGCGGTCCTCTCCTGTGGGTTTACTATTTGGGGTTTCTACGGTCCTCTCATGTGGGTCTACTGTGTTGGTCTCTAGTTGCGGTTCTCGTCTTTGTGTTTGTTTTCATTTTTGACTTGTTCTTTTATTGCAATGGTCCAAAGTGACCAGAATTTGACTCTCTTGTTAGTCCATGACGTGTGGTCACTACTACAAAAAACACTTTGTGTGACGAAATAAGTTTGTTGCGCAAAGTACAACTTCGTCGCGCAAGTTCTGTCGCGCAAAGCTCGTGGAGAAAGCATTTGTGCGACGAAAAATATTCTTTGTCGCCCAGAGCTACTTTGCGCAACAAATAATAACAACTTTGCGCGACGAATAATAACGTCGCTCAAAGATACTTTGCACGACGAATACTAACCACTTTGTGCGACGAATCCTAACTACTTTGCGCGACGAATAATAACAACTTTGCTCGACGAATATTAACTACTTTGCGCGACGAATATTAACTACTTTGCGCGCGACGAATATTATCTATTTTGCACGACGAATATTATCTACTTTGCGCGACGAACCTAAACTACTTTGCGAGACAAAAGTTAACGTCGCTCAACGGTCATAAACGAAAAATCACGATTTAACGGTTATTTCAACTCTGATTTTGATGATTTTTTACAGCTACACTCCTTGACCATATATGAATACAATGACTGAATTTGATCTTCAATTTAAAATATTTACACTAGTGGATACCACAAAATCTTATGTTATATTTAATAAAAGTATAAATAAACTCTTAATTGTTAGTGAATATATTGTTTTGATGGCATACGCATTCTACGAAACTAGTTTCAATGATCCAACCGTCAAACTTGTTTGTTTATACTTCGAGATCATATACGCCAAAAATCGGAAAAAATAAACATTAAGAGATCAAGTAACGAGCAAAATATTTCGACTGTTATAAACGAAAAATCACGATTTAACGGTTATTTCAACTCTAATTTTGATGATTTTTTACAGCTACACTCCTTGACCCTATATGAATACAATGAACTAATTCGATCGTCAATTTAAAATATTTACACTAGTGGATACCACAAAATCTTATGTTATATTTAACAAAAGTATAAATAAACTCTTAATTGTTAGTGAATATATTATTTTGATGGCATATGCATTCTACGAAACTAGTTTCAACGATCCAACCGTCAAACTTGTTTGTTTATACTTCGAGATCATATACACCAAAAATCGGAAAAAATAAACATTCAGATATCAAGTAATGGGACAAAACATTTTGATGGTTATAAATGAAAAATCACAATTTAACGGTTATTTCAATTTCGATTTTGATGATTTTTTACATCTACCCTCCTTGACCCTATATGAATACAATGAACTAATTCGATCGTCAATTTAAAATATATATTTTCTAACAAAAACCCAATTCGAACTACAATAATATATTTTTCTAACAAAAATCTGATCCGAACTAAAATAATAAATTTAAAGCTACTTAATAAATATATGTTCACCCGTTTTGATTTACTTCCTGAGATGACAGGGCAAAGTTCCCCATTAATTCAAAGACCATGTTTTGGTCAGTGAATTAACTTTCTTTATGTGTTGAGCGTGCCACTGTTAGCAATTTTTCAACCCTAACAGACTTATGGTAAAAATAACTTGCGCCCCAAGTTACTAACTTTTACCAAACGATTGTGAATTTGGGTGAGGAATATCTCCCAAGTAAGTTCTTTTCTATGCCTTAGACTGGTAAGGACTTTTACAATTTATCTCAGTATAAAAACCGGCAGTTCTGACCAGAATGAAAGATGACAGATTGAACCAATTTCAGGCAGAACTCCCTTTTACAAGACTCAAAAAGGGAAAAACTGACTATACAAGGACAAGAAGAGGGCTGTGCTTCCATTTCTGTCTGGATAGTTGCCTCTGTTCTGAGCTGGACTGGGTACGCCTGTGCTGGACTGGACTTTTAACAACTTCAACTGCTAGGCTTCAGCTGCAAATCGATACCAAAGCTTGAGTTTGGCAGAGCTTTAATCTATTTCGAACCCTGGAAGGCTTTTGGATGGGCAGAACTGGGACTTCTCCAGTCTGAAAGGGGCAGAAGTGGCTGGACTCGAGCTGGAAATGGGCTGTAATACCTGTGCTGCTTAGTCAGGGCTCTTCACAAATTTGTTGAGTTTTTCATATTTGAGGAAACTCGAAACTCTGCTTAGCTTGGCTTTTACTGAACCAAATTTGTAACGAGAGAAACCTCGTTATTGTTGACTAGCGAACTGGGATTCAAACCAGAGGTAGCGATTTAAACTTGTCTTTGCTGGGAGAAGACAGGATGATTCTGCAAGCTTGTTGGCAAGCTTTTGAATATTTCAGGCTCGAAGTCTGTTGGAACTTGTTTAGGATTTTTGTGATCAAGTGATCATTTGAGTGTTTGTCTTTTGACTGAGTTTTGGTTGGTTGGTTGATTGATTGTCCGTTGCTCTGTACACCCTCTCTTGTATATATAGGAAGTGTTCCTCCGAGAATGGGCGGCAAGTAATCAAAAGATCTTTTTAATTTTAAAATGAAATAAACAGGGGTTCTATCCATTTTCTGGCGAGTAAGCACTCAACGATTAGTTCCTGAGGTGACCACTTCTGTATTTTTGATGGAGTGTCATGCCTGTTCTTCCATTCCACCTGCTTCTGCAAAAGGTCTGGAGTTTTGGAGATGGCTGGCTCTCAGCTTTTGGACAGCTTCCTGTTTCCCGCTTATCTCTCTTTTTATAAAAACAGAGTCTGCTTATCCTCGAAAATGGCATTCCTCCAAAATATCAGAATATCTTTTAGATAAACTAAGCGGGTTCTAATATTCTGGCAACAAGCTACTTTAGATTTTTTCTTCTTTTATACCTGCTCCTGTTCTATTTTCAGTTTTCAGCCGAAATTATTGACTCCTCCAAGTCAGGGATCACGTGGGACTATTCCGTTTTAAAGGCCAGCTTGAGTCTAGTTTGCTTTTGAGCCTAATTTTGGATTTCTTCGAGGCCCAAGTTTTTTCTGATTCCTATTGTTCCCAGGCCTTTTAATGTTTTGGGCCGTGTTCTTGGCCTGTCCACTCGTTTAATGGGCTGGGTCGTGCTGATGGGCTTGAGGTCGTCTGATACAAGCGGCCTAGGAGATGGTGTGGGCTTTTGTTTTCGGCGTGCTAAATTTTGGGCCCAAACAATATATATACCGTTTAATTTCTTAAGTGTTATGCATACAAAAAAAAAAAAAAAAATTGGTTTAGGCGACGAAATATTTGGATTACGTTATGCAAAGATTTTTAAAAAATTATTTTTTTATTTTATTTATTTTTGTAAAGACTTTGCGCGACGAATCACACTTGGTAGCACAATACTTTGTGCAACGAAGTTTAGTAATTGATCGTGCAAAGACATGCAAAGATTTTAAAAAATAATTTATTTAATTTATTTATTTTTGTAAAGACTTTGCGCAACGAACAACTCTTGGTAGTGCAATACTTTGTGCAACGAAGTTTAGTAATTGGTCGCGCAAAGTCATGCAAAGATTTTAAAAAATAATTTTTTTATTTTATTTATTTTTGTAAAGACTTTGCGCGACGAATCACACTTGGTAGCGCAATACTTTGAGCAACGAAGTTTAGTAATTGGTCGCACAAAGTCATGCAAAGATTTTGAAAAATAATATGTTTTATTTATTTATTTTTGTAAAGACTTTGCGCGACGAATCACACTTGGTAGCGCAATACTTTGCACAACGAAGTTTAGTAATTGGTCGCGCAAAGTCATGCAAAGATTTTAAAAAATAATTTTTTTATTTTATTTATTTTTGTAAAGACTTTGTGCGACGAATCATACTTGGTAGCGCAATACTTTATGCTACGAAGTTTAGTAATTGGTTGCGCAAAGTCATTCAAAGATTTTAAAAAATAATTTTTTATTTTTATTTATTTTTGTAAAGACTTTGCGCAACGATTTTTTGTCGTCGCTCAAAAATTTGTCACACAAAGTGACTTTGGGCGACGATTGTTTTTCGTTATGCAAAATTTAGTCGCGTAAGACTTTTAGCGACGAAGTTTTGGCTTTCGTCGCGCAAAAGTTGGTCGTGCAAGGGGTTTTTTTTACTAGTGAATACTCTTTCCTCCCCTGGGATTTGTCCCATGAGGTTGTCCTAGGAAGGTTTTAACAAGGCCACTGTACCATGTCGCTCTTTGTACGTCTGTGGTTTTATGAATGAATTCTCCTTTCTCCAAAAAAAAAAAAAACAGTATATATTCTATGACGAGCATGAACAAAGAGATGTAGAAGTTGATTATACCAAGATATCTAGTTTCCCAAATTGGACTTTGACAAAATCGGCAAGGGAAGCAATGCTTGCAGCGTCTGTTCCATCAAGCTGATGAAAAACCACAAGGTCTGAGAGGCCAAACTCTTTCAATTTGTCAACAGCTTCAAGACCCCTCTTCTCGTCTCTGGCCATTAACACAACTATGACCCCAATTAAAGCCAACTGCCTAAACCATCACAATAGGAGTAGAAGAAGAAGATTCAGTGACATCTGACGTGATGATAGATGGCGGCGGCAGTAGAAGATTAGACGATGACGACGACAGTAGGAGATATAAGACAGCACAGGTTTAGGTGTATAAGCTAGGTGCAGCGGAAATAGGTATTTTTCAGGATTAGGGTTTTGATGTTGTAGAGACGGATCGGAACCCGCTTTGATACCAACTCAAAATAATTAGGGTTTAAACTTATATGTTTATTCTTCTCCCAAGGAGGAATATATATACTACCTACAGTGTAGGTACAAATAGGAAATATGTACAAAATCTCCTAATTCTACTCAAATTAGATAATTACAATAAAATATAAATTCTATTCCTAATAGGAACGTTGACTCACACCAACACCTAACGGTGGCAAATCCAACCCCTTTATTAGCTCCTATGACCACTGCATACCTGACAAAAAGAATAAGAAAAGGGCGTTATATATTGTTTGTGGCCAAGGGGTTGTGTATATATGAATCTTAAAAACAACAGGGAAGCAGTTTGGTAATACCTCTGGCTCTTTGCTGCTTCTGCCATTGTTGATGGGCTTTTTAGCTCTCTTATCTTATATTTGTACCCCTGCAAATACAATGTACATTGTTTTTATGGCCATTTTCTATTTGTATTGTTTCTTTCAAAGTATTCAACGATTTGTTTTTGGTTGCTTAATTTTGTCTTCTTTGTCTGTTCTTTCTTACTTAATTTTACTAAACAAGGCATGATACATGAATAGTCTACTACCATATTTGCCACCTTGTAGTTTGTGTCTCACTCAGTCAGGAGGACCAACCTCAACTCTTAGTCCAAGCTAAGTTAGAAAGTCCAACAAAAGTCAACCTTTGTTGTGGTCAATGTGTCAATATTACATTGAGATTTCAAAAGATAGTCTTGTACGATTGAATATTACAAGAACTTGAAAAAGGATCTTTCACTCTGTTACCATCAAAAGAAGAGACCAGAGGGACAACAATTTCAGCGGCTTCATCAATGGTGAAGATGCCAGCATTGAAGTGTAAGAATATTTTATAAATATTCTATGTGATCCACATGAAATGACTTATGTGGTAAATAAATTGTTTAATTAGTTTTATAAATATTTTTCAGAATAATTATATTGGTCAAATAAAGAGAAGTAGTTTCATATTTTATTACTGTGATGGGTGATAATTGATTATGGGCTTTACTAGGAAACAAGTCCCATCTCTGCCTATAATAGTGCACATACCCATCTTATGTACACCGATGAAAACATGTGTTAGGGTTTTCTAACGTGCAAAAGGATAGAAAGAGAGAAATCTATTTCCTCTACACTGATGGCTCGCTTACAGATCGCTCAAGAAAAATATCTTGATATAGTAGAAGACTAATCATTCAAGATATGTATGTAATTTAAGTCTAATTGAATTTCCACCTAATGCTATTGTGAAAATCATGAAGTTCTAGATCTTAGGTCATGGATTGGGTCTTATGATTTTACCCAATATTAAGTTTACATGAACTTGAAATCTGTTTTGACAAATCCAGGGCATAGACAGTTGGCGCAGAGACTTGGGTACTTCTTGGCATCAAGGAGAAGAAAGTTCATATTTTCTCTCGGTCATAATTATTGGAAATGAGCCTCGACCAACCCACATAAGACCAAAATTGTTGTGCATCTAAACCAGACATTTGCTTTACTTAAGGTTCAAGTAATGTATTATTTGATTGCTAATGTATCAACATTTTATCAAGACTCAAAGACCTCTGTAACATGCACTAACCAGCTAATTAGGCAGCTAGGGTTTGTTCGGAAGTACATGTCATACGAAAGGAGCTCTTGGAATCATGTTATGGAGGCAAGAACTGTTCTACACAGATAATAGTGTCACTGTATTTAGAAACAAGCAGGTACAATTTAACTAGACTAGTCCACTGGATAAAAATATCTCCCCCTTATTAGTTAATTCTATAAAAATATCTTCAGGGTCCATAATGGTTCCATTAACCCCAGCATTGTTTCGAATATTTTAACATTTTCACAGCAAAAAAGTAAATAAATAACCTACTTGGTATTTAAAAAAAGTAAATATTTTTATTATTTTAACATCTTGTTTGATTGATGGAGATTTTTTAAAACGTGAGTTGGCAACTTAAGGGTTTGTTTGGTTGGTTTAATTTCTTATGTCTAATACAAATTTAAAAGTACATTATAATTAATTTGAATAAAATATTCCTTATCCCAATGAAATTAGGAAACAGGAAACTATATATACATATGTAGCGTGAGGCTTTTGTAAACACTAGCTACTGTGATTTAGGGTTTCCAAATTTTGCTATAATCTTTTCTCTTTCAGACAAGATGAAGTTTGTTTGCGATCAGGCTTTGAAGGAGCAGCAATGCGAGCGAGAGCCTCCTGTTGACGTTGACGTTGACAATGACGACTTTGGTGGACTCGCTTGCCCTCCGCTGGACGACCTTGAAGCTGTCTTCATCCTTGAGAGTGAAACCACGACTTTCGATCCCTCCAACTTGTTCGACGACATCAAACTTGATGAGCGCCGCTTGGCAATTCTCCAGAAGCCCAAGAAACCACCATCTCACGGCAAAGGCAAGGATTTGGAGACCCTCCGCTTGATGCTAAGCGCACCACCTGCATCTTCTTGTCAACAAAACCCAACAAAATCTGATGCTCATCATCAACAGCAAGACTGGGGTGATGAGGACAAGTTGGAGAATAGTAAGCGAAAGCTTCACCAAGGCTATCAAGAGTTCCAAAACAAGAGAAAGAAAATTCAACTTCTTGACGTCAAGAACTTGCCTTTGCCATCTAAGCCTCAGCGAGGCCGGGTTTTGAGCAAGACCAGTTCGAGGAAGTGCCCAGAGCCTTCTGATTTTTTGGAGAGCCAACAAAACCCTAAGGGGCCCACAAAATCTACTCATCATGATCTTCATCATCGGCAAGATTGGGGTGATGAAGAGAAGTTGGAGAACAGTAAGAGAAAGCTTCACCAAAGCTATCAAGAGTTGCAAAAGAAGAGAAAGAAAATTCAAATTCTGGACATCAAGAACTTGCCTATGCCGCCGAAGCCGCAACGAGGTCGGGTTTTGAACAAGAACAAGTTGTTGGCCAGTTCCAGGAAGTGCCAAGCCTTCTGATTTCTTGGAGAGCACGTGATCTTATTGTTTAGTTTATTCACTTCATTCATTAATTGTTTGTGATCAGTTTATGTAACACGAGTATTCATCAAAATAGAAACTCCCGTTCTTCAGGTCAATATGTAATTGACGCATTAAAAACATTAGTAATCAAATTTGGAGAACAATAAACCAATCTAGGGAAGATTTCTAAAGATAGAAAATTAATGAGCATGCATCCATTTTAGTTAACAAACAAACTTGTCACATCACTGATTTACATAAATTTTAACAATATACTTTGTTACATTGAAAATCCAAGATGCTGCCCCAACAAATGATATGCACAACTTGATCATCTTCAATCATGCACATGATACTTCAGACCGAACAAAGAAGAGGCCAGAA
Organism: Prunus avium; assembly: GCF_965620075.1. NCBI lineage: Eukaryota > Viridiplantae > Streptophyta > Magnoliopsida > Rosales > Rosaceae > Prunus > Prunus avium. The sequence continues at coordinate 15,269,362 of NC_142284.1, read as the reverse complement.
GGGCCATCACTGGGCAGCAATGCTAACTTCAGAACACTTGCAGCACCTTCTACAACGGACAAGATGCCGGTATTTCTTGGCTAGAATCCTTGTTAATGCATTTATTGCTGCTTTTGAGACTCTATATGGAGGAAAAACAGGCCAGCCGTTGCTTTCAATAAAACCCTCCTTGAAGTCTTTTAGTAGCTGTGTCAATACCTCATCTACTCTCTCTTCTGTTAGGTAATCAGAATCACTTAAAATGCCTTTGACCCAATCACTTGGTATGTTCATAACTGGAGGAGTGGAATAAGTGCTTCAGCTGTTCTTTTAGTACCATAGTAATTTATTTGCAAGCATGAGAATGCATAATTTATTTTATTTATCAGCAAAAGGCTTTAAAAACATTTATGCACAGATTGCAGAAATATTTATCAAGCGAGATAAGTAAATCCAAAAGGTAGCAAATTATTGGAAAACTCCTAAATTGATTCAAATCAGATCATTTCCCCTACTAAAAACGGCATAGCATTAAGCGAAACAGATCTTTGACCAAACCACAGATCAATTGAAATATTCACATGACCACATACATTGAAGCGTTTAGCTTTTGATAGCTATAGAAAAAATTAATTCGAAAGACTTACCATGCCAGTAGACTTTGCTATAGCTATAAATGCATCAGCATCTCCTATGGCTCCAAAAATCTCTGCATTGTTCACCTGTGCAGAGCCAACTGTCTCACTATCTGTTTTAATTTAGCAAAGAAAAGAAAAATGTAGAAAGTGCAATTAAAAGAAAGTTGGTGGATCCTCTGATTACTTGGATAATCTCTTTGGTTCTATAACCAACCATAAAGGCCAATGCCAAACCCCTTAACTCCAGCCACTGATCTTTCTTGGGTACTTGTAAATTGTACAGAGAGTTCATATCATATATGAAAAGAACTCAAACAAACAGAGTGACAAACATAGTGAGATATAGATCAACAACTGGAAGTGGACACAATAAGCAAGCATGATATAGATCAGCCACTCAATTTTACAGTAACCTTCAAAAGGCAGAAACTTTTTCAAGAAACCTGCAGCTATGATCATATACATACCAAGATATCGAGTTTCCCAAACTGGGTTTTGATGAACGCTGCCAAGGAAGCAACAGTAGCAGAGCTAGCCACATCAAGTTGATGAAAAACCACTTGGCCTGAGCGGCCAGACTCTTTGAGTTTCTCAACAGCTTCAAGACCCCTTTTCTCATCTCTAGAAGTTAAGACTACAGTGAACCCATTTGAGGCCAACTGCCTCACAGTTTCCAATCCTATGCCTTTGTTTGCTCCAGTAACAACAGCATACCTGAGAAAACAAAGACCCAAATACAAGTTTCTTTAACAATAAAAAAAAGAAGCAAGCCAAAAAGAAACAAAGCATAAAGGACCCTGAATTGCCACCTCTTTGTTGCTTCTGCCATTGAGTGGAGAGAGAGTATGAAAGTAAAGTAGTGTGAACACGGCGAAATAGAAACTATGCTCTTCAGGTCAATATGTAATTGACGCATTAAAAACATTAGTGACTAAAATATCGGGATGCTATTATTAATGCCATGCATACATGCAATCCTCATATTGAAAGTAGAAAAAACTTAAAAAGGATCTGTTGGTGGTTCCAAATTCCAATATACTTGGTTGCATTAAAAAAATAAGTTCAAGATGCTACCCAATCTTCAATCAAAGATCTGACACTACATTCTGAACAAAGAAGAAGCTTGAAGGGCCATCATTGGGCAACAATGCTAATTTCACAACCCTTGCTGCACCAAACTCACAAAACATAAGGCCAGCGCCATAGAAAGGCTTGTACGAGTTACCACATGTTCTAGTCAGTAACATTGGAGATATGAAAGAAGTAGCACAAGTTACGATAAATAATTAATGGACTGGCTGCTAGAACATGTAGTAAGCCGTTCAGCCTATCTATGATGCTAGTTTTTGTTTTGTCAGTTTGGTGAGCTTTTCGGGTGCCAAATTTGTTGTTGCTGGTCTAACATTTCCCGGAAGGACAATCTTATAAATAGAATTTGAAATAGAAGCCATATTGAGCTGGATGGTTAGTAGCATCAAGGGATTTTTTATAGCCCAAGAACATTCAAATGAAATGATCAAAAAGCACATCATGATTTCTACGCTTTGTTAGTTGGTTAGCATGCAGCCTATGTGCTGAGAAACTTTTGACTCAAAAACCAATCCCCATTGCACTGTTGTAGACTCAACAACCAATCATGATTTGTCTTAATCGCTGATCTATTACAATTCAGTTAGATTAGACAAAACTAATCCCAAATTGAACCAAATACAAAACAATGCTCAAGTTTTCTTTTTGTGGTTTTGGGTTAGAAAATAAGACTCAATTTATTCCAAAGTTCCAACCGAACACACCTGTTCAGAATTCCAACATTCTTATTGTTTATGCATATAATTCAGCCAACATATGAGATATAAAAACCATGTCCCGGGCCAGAAAGTGTGGTGGTCTGCTCAGTCAAATTTGTTTTTCCTCCTAGATTTTCCAATACCTTCCCTTTTAGGTTATGAATTTTGTTTTGTTTTTGTTCTTATTGTCACAATGCATTGTCCAGGCCCAGAAAGTGTTTACCTTTGTGTAACAAATGTAACAAGCTTTGGGATTGGATTGGATTGTACTAAAAAGAAAAGGAGGTGAGTGGTGGTAATGTAGAAACTGGCAGTGCAGTGCCAAAAAGGATGTCAGTTTCAGATTGCAGAGAGTGTCTAAGAAATGTGGTAGGACTTTGTCATAGAGCTGCAAGGTCACATGACAGCCATGTGATCATTGAAGAAACAGGTTTTACATTTGACCTTCCAGTCAGCTTTATAATCAGATGTTCATATCTTCTTTTTTTTCTTCTTCTTCTTCTTTCCAGTGCAGGCGCAAAAATAATGGTTCCTCATTCAAAAGTCAGCAATATAATTGCTTCTAGTCTCATATGATCAAATGGGCAGCACGTGCCTTGTTGGAGTTCCTCAATTCCCTCAATCAGTACTCTTGTCTCTCACATCCATAGAGAGAGGTGAGAGATGAGAGATGAGAGATGAGAGAGAGAGAGAGAAAGAGAGGTCTAAATTTTCTTATTTCTATGTTACCTGCAGGTTTTGGTACGGTGATATATAACTCTATATATATTTTCTGACATGCTTTGCTCATTGTTCTGCTGCATACTATTATTTCCTTCCTGGGTAAGCTGTATAGTAGTTTTTTTCTGTTCTTTTGCTCTTTGTTTTTTGCTTTGACTGGCTCTTGGAAGTGGTCAGAATTAAAAGGAAGAAAGAAAAAAGATTGAAAACGTGCAACACTTATTCTTGTGGTGGGAGTGGGAGGTGCATATTTCCATTTCAGAACCCCAAGTTAATAATACTCAGCACAAAAATCAAGAAGCAAACATTCAATTCATTTCAATGAAGAAAGTAAAGAAATCCAATGTGATTTGAATGAATAAAAACAATGGCTGAGGAATATGAGCTTGAGGACAAATTAACAACCAAGCCATGAGGGAAACTCCTCAGCCCTTTTCCCTACAGGTCAGGAATCCAAGGTGACCCAATTGGGAGGAGATAACAGAGACCAATGTACATACATGCTTAGAGGCATGTGGTTTACTGGTTTTTTATGCTAATTATTTAGACTGTTTTTATGTACCCTCCAAACACATCTCTATCCAAAGATAGCTAAAACATTATCCCAATCCCATTGAAAAAAGAGGAAAAGGACTATCCAAGCACATCTAGCTAGCTTGTATTCTGTGAGATTCCACTACAAGTCTAAAATCAATTATGAAACCCTGTCAAAGCTTGTTTTATTTCTGTAATGAAGAATTTTTGTACAAATTATTGGTAAGTTTTGGACTTCAGAACATTTCACATGATCAATCAATGTTATTCAACCACTTAACTCCATAGGAGATTAAATCACTTGCGTCTTTTCTTAATCAACGAAGAAGAGGGAATTCGAACTCTAATACGGAATTGCTGTCACTAAACAAATCATAACCTTTGAATGATTTAACAAAAAATGGGACTAAAAACAAAATGTGGGTCCAATTTAATTTATAGAGTTGCTGCTTATATTTGAAAACATGTTTAATTGTATGTGAAAGCCTAGAAAGGGAGAGAGAGATGTCTCAACCCTCTTCCTTCATGAAACAAGCAAAGAAATCTATGAGCTGATCCTTGAAATGGTTCTGACACTTAAGATTTTTTGTGTCTGAAATTTGCTTAGTTTATTTATCCGTACTCTTACAATCATGAGGAGACATTAATTCTAAGTTCCCAGGAGCAAGCACCCTACACCTTATCACCAATGCCAAATTTTAACCAGCACTTGTTTCAATCAAGAAAATAATGAAAACAAAAACAAGAAAGATCAATTGGGTTTGTGGTGCCAGTACAAACAAGTAGACTAGATCAGTACAAACAAGTAAACAAAAACAAAAACCTATTTTTTGTCTTTCACTTTTCTATCCCATAGACTACATTTTTTTATTTTCGAAGCAAGTAGACTAGATCAGTTTTTCGTTTTCGTTAGTATACATTTAATTTCTTACACTTTTCATTACGGTGTTTTAAGATTCAAGTTTATTGCTTTACTTTTAATTGTTATCGAATTTTCTTTAAGTTTAATTTAATTTCAGATTGTTTTATTTTATCGCCTTTATCATTCATATAGTTCTTGTTTTGTTCTTACTCAAAATTTTGTTTTATTTTTACATTTACTTTCTTGTTCTTTAGTTTAATTGCTTTTTAATTTAATTTGCATCATTATCAATAAATCCCAAAAAATCCTAAAAATACCCATACGAATCCTGACCATCCTTGACCCGAGGAAGTGAAAGAACCTTGGCCAAGAGGAGGTTCCTTGCTTGGCCGATCAGTCGGCTGGTTAAAAGTTAGACGCGTGAACACAATAATCCAACTTTTTCCATTCAAGCCATTTAATGGCTTGGAGGTGGCACGCCTAAGAAAAGAAGGACCAAAAGTTCCTTTCGTCGGCCACCTCGGCCGAAAAACATTTGGCTATTTTATTTTTTTATTTATTTTGTTGAGGACCTTTTCTATAACCCTTTCTATTGAGAAAACAAGTTTGAGTTGAAATTTGTCGTGTCTTTTGTTTTTGTTTTTGTTTTTTTCGGTGTCAAAGTTAGAGAAGGGAAGGGGGAAAACTCATATAAAGAAGGACCATGGGTAGTTGAATCCAGGACCAATTGAGAGCACACCAAATGCATAGACCAATTCAACTCACACCTCATTGAAATATTAAAACAAATAGGCCAATTCAACTTGTTGTGTAGATACAGCTGCACCAAAATGGATTCAGTTGCATCCTCAACTTGTGATACTCGCAAGTGCACGAGCCGTTGGTAGTTTAGCATATGTAAGTGCGAGGTCGATTCCACAGGGATTGGTGATTGAATGATCCAATTTAGTTTCCCTACACAAAATAGAAACAAAAACAAAGAACATAAAACAAGGAAGAAAGAAATAAGTAACTCAAGCAAATAAGTTCCCAAGTTCAATTTAGATTAATGGATTGATTCTAGCTAAAGTATGATTAAGCCATGGTGTGTGGTCATAACCTTGTGTTCCTAATTCCCTAATTTGATCATTTGTTGTCTAACCTAAAATTAAGCATTAGGAACCCATTAAGCATAGAAGAACATTTTAAACAACCAAGCATGTATCTAATCCCTGTTGTCGAATGTCCATACATACTCTTCCTATTCATAGTTCAATTCGAATTAAAGCATGGTGTATACTCTTAATTCAAACCAAGATAGCTAACACGCAAGCCTAAATGGTGATCAATCATTCAAACTAGCATATTAACTTATAAGCATAATGAATAAGAACAAAAACCATAATTGAAACTTGGAAACTAATTAAACTTGAATACTTAAGAAAGAATTTACATAATGAAAAGTAAAGTGGAACTAAGAAAAACTTAAGGAAAATTTCAACACAAAAGATTTCATTACAACAATTGAAAACTAGAAAGAGAAACTAAGAGAATTTGAGGGAGAGAAGGGAAGGTGATCGGTTCATAATTGTATATTATTTCTTACCCTTCTAGCTTATGATTTGGTTATGTTTTTGAGTTAAACTTGTGCTTTTAATCCTTTTTGTGTTTATCTTTCAGTTAATTGAGCTTTAGGTAACAATGATGGCTTTGGAGAACATAATTCATGCAATTCAAGCATGTTAAGGCCTAATTTGGATGAATTGATGAAGAGCTTAAAGACAAATTCATTATGGCTACAGCCCCCTGCCAGTCCAGTTCCGTAGGTCATATTGCAAGCTTTGTTTCAGCAACCTACATAGCTCGGATGAGGCCACATTCTTCATGAAAGTTGCTCCAATTGGTGTGTACTATAACATATCCAAAATTCAGCCCCATTGGATAAATCTGGAGTCCGTTACCTAGCAAACACAGAACCATGCTCAGGATGGATCTTATCAGCGCGGAAAATGAGTTAGCAATTTGTTTCGGCCTTAACTTCTTCCTCCGACCTTGGATTAGCCCAAATAACATATGGCTGGAAAGCAGACATTCTGAACTTCAATTTAGAGTGCTTAAAGTCCTAATTTGATTAAGGGAAGCCCAAGTTGTAAGCCCTTGAAGTTGCTGGTCATGCTGACCTCAGCATGTGCTGGTTGGATGCTTGGTCATGGTGAGCTAGGTATGAGCTATCATTTCTGGTTGGAAGCTTGGTCATGGTGACATGAAGATGAGCTAGGGCTGCTGGTGGGATCTATTGGTGAAGTGCATCAACCAATTCAAGATTTTCTAATACAAGTGCATCACCCAATTTAGATTTTCTAATACAAGTGCATCAACCATTTCAGATTTTATAAAACAAGTGTTGTATGCATTAGCCATATTGAATTCAGATTTTCACTTCCCCTAGGCCTATAAATAGGGAAGTTCTCTAAGCTTGTAAAAACACCCCAAGGGGGGGAGCTCTCAAACACTTCTCTAGAGCTCCCTTCCCTTCTCTCCCTCAAATTCTCTTAGTTTCTCTTTCTAGTTTTCAATTGTTATAATGAGATCTTTGTGCTGAAATTTTCCTTTAAGTCTTTCCAAGTTCTACTTTAATTTTCATTGTTATGTAAATTCTTTTCTTTAGTTTCAAGTTTGATTAGTTTCCAAGTTTCAATTATGATTTTTGTTCTTATTCATTATGCTTATAAGTTAATATGCTAGTTTGAATGATTGATCACCATTTAGGCTTGCATGTTAGCTATCTTGGTTTGAATTAAGAGTATACACCATGCTTTAATTCGAATTGAACTATGAATAGGAAGAGTATGTATGGACATTCGACAACAGGGATTAGATACATGCTTGGTTGTTTAAATTGTTCTTCTATGCTTAATGGGTTCCTAATGCTTAATTTTAGGTTAGACAACAAATGATCAAATTAGGGAATTAGGAACACAAGGTTATGACCACACACCATGGCTTAATCATACATTAGCTAGAATCAATCCGTTAATCTAATTGAACTTGGGAACTTATCTACTTGAGTTAGTTATTTTCTTTCTTCCTTGTTTTATTTATTTCCTTTCTTTTTCATTTCTGTTTTGTGTAGGGAAAATGAATTGGATCATTCAATCACCAATCCTCGTGGGATCGACCTCGCACTTACATACGCTATACTACCGAACGGCTCGTGCACTTGCGAGTATCACAAGTTGAGGATGCAACTGAATCCATTTTGGTGCAGCTGTATCTACGCAACAAGTTTTTGGCGCCGTTGCCGGGGATTGGCAACATAGTTTGGTTCTATTTCTTTTCCCTACTTGTTTTATTTTTATTTTTCATTTTCATGTTTTTCTAGACAATTTCAAGTTTTAAAGTTAATGACGTTAATGGACAAGTTGTGTTTGTAGTCCAACGGAAAAGGACAATTGCCCAACAAGCAAGAGAACTGGGTTTAAGTCCCAGCTTACACAACCCATTGGTGCTTGTTGCTTTGAAGCATGGAATTGGATGTGTGTTGATTTTCCTTTTCATTTTAGTTTTTATTTCCTAATCCTTTTAATTCCATTTCAAGTTTGTGTGTTTGTTTTAGCAATTTATGATAGCTTAATAAAAATGGAGAGAGATGGCAACCTCAATCATAAGAATGGGAAGTGTGGAGCAATGGGAGAAGTCGCGACCTCCAAGTGCATCACATTCGACCTAATCGCTTCAAGGGGGAGCATTTCAATCCTTTCTCTTCTTTGAATTATGTTTATTTCCGTCATTGTTTTTACCTTTTGGTCCGTGTTGAGTTCTTTGTTTTTCTGTGCTGAATCCAACCATATAAAGAACGTAAAATTTGGACTTACGGTTGGAAAGTTATAGCCTAAAAACTGAACAGAGGTCGAAGCTGAAAAACATAGAAACGAATCTGTCCAAATGGTGATAAACGGGTGATAGAAAGTGCTGTTTGTTTTTTTTTTTCTTTGGTTTCTTGGTTTGTTTCTTTTAGTACAATAATTTATGTTGTTTGTTTGAATTTGTTTACAGTACTTAGTTCATTTTTGTTTATGGTTTGTTGTTTCATTTTATCTTAATTTGTTTTTATTTCTTATCTTAAAAATTTTAAAATAAAAAAATAATAAAAAGATTTTTCATATGAGCCGACTTATGGTAACCCCAGTGAGCACTTCCGTTAATACAGTGTCTAGGAGTTCTTTAGGCGACACCTTCGGTGTCTAAGAAGTTTGGGTTTTAAGCGGGACCATTGTGACCCCTCCAACCTTCCCGGATCCCCTGGCTGTGTTTTCTGAGGCCCTTAACTGGTCATCTGTGAGTTGCTTGTATATTCGTGTGTTTTTAAATTAAGTTTTCTTTATTTTCTTTGTTTTCTTTTCTGTTGAGTCTTTGTTTTTGTTTTGTTTCTATTTTTGTTTTGTTATGTTAGTTTATTTATTTATTTACGTGGTATGGTTAGTTAGTTTTTTTTTCTTTGAGTGTTAAAAACAAACTTTATTTCAATTCAAACATTGCATAAAAACAAAAAACAAAAAAACAAAACAAAAATAAAAAATAAAAAACAATAAAAATAAAAAACAACATCATCATCATCTTCTTCATCATCTTCTTCATCTTCTTCATCTCCATCATCATCATGGCTTGCCTCTATTTTCTCGCACTTGTAGAATCTGCAGCAGCTCCACATGGTCCTCATTTTTTCTCTGCAGTGCTTCCACGTGCTGATTGGCACAGTAGAGCCGCTTCTGCAAGTCCGCCACCATAGCCTTCAAGGAAGCTATTTCCTCGCTCATCGCGGCACACTCCCTTGTCCTCGCCAGTAATCGCATGCCCAAATTGGTAGCGGAGACCGCGTGGAGCACAGTTAAATTGTGGGACTCCTCTACCGCTGCCTTATCAGACCTCTGTGCCACATGCAGATGATCTATCGGAGTGAGCTTGCTGCTAATCATGCCTCCTAGCCGCACTGCTCTGTTCGACAGTGCCTCAGAAAAGTTCGGTATTGCCTCAGCAAAGTTTGAGGCCGTGCCGTGATGATATGAAGAGTTTGGAAAGACAGTGTTTGGAGGAGCCCTTGTCTGGGCATTCGGTGGTGCAAGTGAGAGCTCAAGGTTGAGATCATCAAGGTGAGTGCATGATGATGCCATTTGTTTTGCTTCTGAATTTTTTGATGTTTTTCCTTGAGTTTGCAGGAAGAAATGCTGGGTATCATCCGCTTGCAGAGGTGTGGTTTAAATAGACATATGCTGATGAGAGAGAGCCAACACCATTTCGGATTTCCCGGGCATGCTCGACCTAATCGCTTCAAGGGGGAGCACCTTTACTTTCACTTTACTTTTCTTTTTTCCTTGTTTTCTGGTGTTTTATGTTTTTGCCCGTTACTATCATTTTCTAGAGCTTTGTGTTTTTGCTTTTTCCTTTCGGCTGTCATCTTTATTTTATTTTAGTTAGGGAAATGTGTTTTCTTTTCCGTTTGTCGTCTTTGTTTTCTTTTTCTTTTTCTTTTTCTTTCTGCAACCTTACTCTTTTATTTCCGAAACAAAATAACGAAAATACAAAAACAACAAAATAAAATAAAAACAACAATAATGCAGTAGGAAATCATTTCTTCTCGGTGCTTGGTGTCTCGACCATTGGAGCTTTGAGTTTGGCCCTCTGGCTGTCCTCTTCCGGGGCTTCACGCACAGCTTCTTGGGGCTCATCACTTGAGCTCCCAAAGATCGCAATCTTAGCTTGAGCGTAACTACTCTCGCGATCTGCTTGTTTGCGTTTACCCGGTCGGTCTAGGTCTTCCAGCTGTTTTCGCATGTCACGAGAGTACAACTCTACCATCTTTGATAGGTTTCTATTCTCGTCCCGCAATACTTCTAGCTGGTGTCGATTCACCTCCACTATCCTTGACCTCTCCCTTTTCAAGCTTTTTATAGCAGTCTGACAGTCTTCAACCAAACTTCGCTCCGCCGCCAACTGAGCTTTAAGCACCTCTACCTCATGGGACTTCGCAAGTAGGCGATGACCCAAACTTGCGACTGTTGCCGTACTCTGCACGCTCAGTGCCAGGGCATCGCTCACGACCCGGTTGTCATCCCTTGTCCCCATAACACGTATATCTTTAGGAGTCACTAAATTTCTAGCCACTCCAATGGCAACATCGTTGTCCAGGAGTATTGAGTCAGTTACTGTCACAGGCCCCCGTGCGGAAGCAAAGTAGGGCATCCATACTGGTGCCGCTGCTTGGCCTCGTGTCTGAGTCGGTGGAGCTAGGTTGAGATCCAACGAAAATGGGTAGTTAGAGGCCATTTGATTTCTCACTCTCTTTTCTTCTTTCTTTCTTTTCTCTTTTGTGTGTTTCTGAGTTTGCGTTTTTTTTCACCCTTTCTTATAGACTTAGTCTTTGACAAACCCTAGCCATTGCAGCATCTGAGCATTTTCTGAATCTCCAGCATTCCTTGAGTCCCACAACCTTCTCGCCTTCCAACCATACCCAACTCATTTATCACGACGTGTCTTTTCTGAACGAACGCGTTCAGTAAAGTCTTCGCGCCTTTCCATGAGCCCGTAATTTTTGCTTGTGGAGTCTGCGGCGCCTCTATGTGTCGACACGTGTCTCACCCTGTCTGTTGGTCCCTTACACTGAACCGAGACATCATGACCCATGTTAAAATCCCGCTCTTTGTGTTGCTATTCACGGTTCGATAGTTTGTTTTTACAAAACTAAATAATAATAAAAAGCCGGAAATGAAAACAAATTGTGGGTTAGGTTTTCTGTTGAGCCTATTCCTAACAACTAAAATGAGTTATTAAAAATAGAAACTTCAATTCTCGCAAGTGCACGAACCATTTATAGTATAGCTTATGAAATACGAGGTCGATCCCACGGAGAATGGTAACTTGGTTGCAAGTTAAACTACTTAGAATGATGGAAAAACTGAAAACAAAGAAACAAACTAACTAACAATTGGCAAGGTCTAGGACAGAATCCTAGCACCACACACGCACTCGAATGGGGGGTTTTTGTTGTTTAAATGAAAACAAGAGAATGAAATGGAAGTGCTGGAAGTAAACAATGGCAGCAATGAACAAGTTGTGAAACAATGATTGAGAAGTGTTAGAGCCTTGGAATCTACCACTAGTCTTCCTATCCAAGTTATGAATGCATAGAAATTGACTCAAGCTTCATTAACAATAGATTATCGCATACAAGCCTATGGTATCTAGGTGCAGGATGCATGATTCTCCTAAGGCATGTAATTGTGCATGGTATCTACACAACACGTGATCTCTAATATGCAACCTAAGCATGGTATCTACTTAGAATAAAGCATATAAGAGTCATTAAGTTCCTTGAGAATATGATAATCACACAAGTCCTAGAACATGGTATCTGTCCTAGTCAACCTATGGTTATTAACCCCTTGAATGATTCTTAGGCCATTCATGTGTTGCTTGTGAAAGGAGAGTAGAATTGGTGAATCTAAACCCCTTCCCAACCTGTGCTAGATGCATAAAATCCTAGTTAGCTACTCCAAGAAAACATACATCAAGCACATAATAAGCTGGAGATTAACAACTTGATAATGAAAGCAAGGAAATCAATTAACTATGAAATCATCCATAACATTGAATATTCATGACTAGGGCTTCATCCTAAGCCCTAACAAAATGGATTAGTTAAACATAATTATGAATACAGAAGATAAGAAATACATAGGTAGAATAAAGAGAATAGAAGAACTAGCTGGTGGCAGCAAGGTAGTTTCCAGGACAGCTCCCAGCTCTCCCTCCTTTGCAGCTAGCTCTCTCTCTCTCTTTGTGGTGAATCTGAATGTGTGTATGGAAGTAATGGATGAAGTGAATTGTGTCTGGGATGTGGAATGGAAGTGGTATTTATAGGGAGAAGGAAAGGGGAATTCTGAATTGAATATGACTAATGCATACAACACTTGTATTTAGATAATCAGAATTGGTTGCTGCACTAATAAATCCCACCAGCAGCCATAGGTCATCTTCATGTCAGCATGATCAAGCATCCATCCAGAAACCAATAGCTCATGCCTAGCTCACCATGACCAAGCATCCATCAGCTCATCCTCATGTCAGCATGATGTGTATTTTGATGGGCTCACGGATTGGGTTTGGCTGAATCCAAATATGACTTTAAGATATCCATTTTGAAGTTCAGAATGTCTCTGATCCAACCACACAAGTATTGGCCCAATCCAAGCTCGGATGAAGAAGATAAGTCCGAAATGAACTTCTAACTCAATATCCAGTTTTTGCACGTTTTGCACCATTTTGCTTCAAAAGCAATCTCTTGCTGCCTTCAACCTATAGAACACACAAACATAGGTAAGTGACTTGAAATAAAGAGAAACTAAACAAAATTACTAAGTAACGAAGGCATGCAAATGTGTGAAATTATGAACTTATCAAATACCCCCAAACTTAGACTTTGCTAGTCCTCGAGCAAACAAAATAAAACTACAACTTAGAAAACAGAAAATAAGCAGCTAGCCTTCCAAACAATATCCTCAAAGAATCATCAAAGTATATGGTTCCAAAGAAACACAACAATCACAATCTAAGTTCCACACATGATTCAAGAGTGTGCAAAGCTTACAATGACATCCTTAAGTGTAGTGTGTGAATGCCAAATCAGAACAACACCTGCAACTCAAATAAGTACATGCGCACACACTTAAAGCACAATCAAGAATTTCGAGCCCCATAAGCTCATTATGAAATCAGCTCTCCACAGTAATACCACACATTACCAAGGATCAAAAGGACTTTACAAGGGTTGTAATGAGGCTTAGGGTAGTGGTTGAATGAAAGAGGAGACATGGAGATATAACAACATTTTGAGCACAACTAAAGCATAGGTAAAAGCATGAGAGATTACTGAACTTTGTAACAAGCAAGGAACACATACATGAGCAGATTTTCAACATAATTTCAGCACCTTCAAATGTGTTATTTGGCCTAATTTTGTGGCTCTTTACCCTAGATCACCATGATCTTTCCTTATAACACCCTAGGGCCGTGACTACATTGGTCACACTTCATTACCTCTTTTGATTAGTTAACAATACCCCAAAACTTATTTCTTTTCAACACTTGGGTTACAGCACTAATGACTCACTTTTGCTCCAAAAACCTTGCAATCTTTATGACTCTCCTTTAAAGATAGCTTTAATTGCTCAAAGAATAGGTAAAGATAAGAAACAGAGATTTATTATGGTAGAAATGGTTTACACAAAGAAAGGCTTAACGTAGGCTCAAATGGATTGACTAGGGATGAATACATGTAGAGGGATGGTTAGAAAGGCTCAAACGATTTAAACATGGCCTAAATCACTTCCTAAGCATTGTATGGCAACAGAATGTCTCAAGAGATATTCAAATAAGTTCTAGAGCATGAAACCAAGATCATGAAATAAGCAGAATTGCATAACATCTCCAAGTAGCAAGAAATTGGACTAACTTGGCAAAGTGCTCAATAAGTGCAAGGATGGCATGCAAGACAAAGTTCACTCAGAATCACACATAGGCCTTAAACAATGACTATCAATTTCTGAAAAAAACATATTAGTATTAAATCCAAGTCTTATCATAGGTGTTTGGAAGGATAACGAAACAACACACAAAATCCTGCGTTATTAGACACTAGACACACTTAAAATTTTTAAAATTTGACAATAAAACAACATAACTGAATCCTTCCCCCCAAACTTAAATGAAACATTGTCCTCAATGTTTAGAGTATAAGAACAAGCAATGCCTCATAAATGAAAGGAAAGAAGATAAGGAAAAGACATAACCAAATGTTAGAGTTCAGAAAACAACTCCCCTTTGAAGCGATTAGGACGCAAGCAAGCTCCTTGCACGTTCTATCTTCTCCTCATCACCTTGGGTTGCCTCCCAAGAAGCGCTAAGTTTTATGTCTTCAGCCGGACGTCCAAACTTTGGTGAGCTTCAAGAGAGTGGTGGAGGCTCCTTGAGTGCTTGAGACTCAATATTGGCATCAAAGTTGGCATCAAAGTAAGGTTTCAACCGATGTCCGTTCACCTTGAAGGTGCTGCCATCCTTAATATTTTGAATCTCCACTGCGCCATGATCAAACACATTAGTAATAACAAAAGGGCCAATCCACCGAGAACGAAGCTTACCTGGGAAGAGCTTAAGGCGTGAATTGAATAAGAGAACCTTCTGCCCTTCCTCAAACGTCTTCCTAAGAATCTTCTTGTCATGATACTGCTTTGTTTTCTCCTTATAAAGCTTAGCGTTCTCATACGCCTCATGTCGCAACTCCTCCAACTCATTGAGTTGAAGCCTCCTCTTTTCACCAGCAGCTTTCATGTCAAAATTGAATGCCTTGATCGCCCAATAAGCCCTGTGCTCAAGCTCCACTGGTAAGTGACAAGGTTTACCAAAAACAAGTCTATATGGAGACATACCTATGGGGGTCTTATAAGCTGTCCTATAAGCCCACAATGCATCCTCCAAACGCATGTACCAATCCTTCCTTGTGGTGTTCACTGTCTTCTCAAGTATGTGCTTAATCTCCCTATTGCTTATCTCAACCTGCCCACTAGTTTGAGGATGGTAGGGTGTTGCCACCTTATGCTTGATTCCATACTTCTTCAAGAGTGCTGCAAAAGCTTGGTTAACAAAATGGGAGCCACCATCACTAATGATTGCTCTTGGTGTGCCAAACCTTGTAAAAATATTTCCTCTGAGAAAACTGATCACAATCTTAGCATCATTAGTTCTAGTGGCAATGGCTTCCACCCATTTGGAAACATAATCGACAGCAACTAATATATATTCAAATCCATAAGAAGTAGGAAAAGGGCCCATGAAATCAATTCCCCAAACATCAAATATATCAATGACTAAGATATTAGTGAGAGGCATCTGATTTCTAGCATGCAAATTACCCATCCGTTGGCATCTATCACATGAAGCACAAAATGTATAAGCATCCTTAAAAAGGGTAGGCCAAAAGAAACCTGATTGTAGCACTTTGTTGGCAGTCTTCTTTGCTCCAAAATGGCCTCCGCATGCATGGGAGTGACAAAACTCTAGAATGCTCTTAAAATCACCTTCAGGCACACACCTTCGAATTACTTGGTCCGGACAATGCTTGAATAGGTATGGATCATCCCAAAAGTAGTATCTTGCTTGTTTCCTAAGCTTGTCACGTTGGAATGTAGATAACCCTGTAGGGAGTTCGTTAGTGCATAAGTAGTTAACAATATCAGCAAACCAAGGCAATGGATTAAGAGAATTCAAAGCACAAATAGAGAAGAGTTGCTCATCAGGGAAGCTTTCACGCAATGGCAGTGAATCCTCCTCTTCATTAGATACATGCACCAATCTACTCAAGTGATCAGCCACCACATTCTCACTTCCTTTCTTATCTTTTATCTCCAAGTCAAACTCTTGCAACAAGAGGATCCATCTAATGAGGCGTGGCTTGGCATCCTTTTTAGCTAACAAGTATTTCAATGCTGCATGATCAGTGTAAACAATGACCTTGTTAGTAATCAAATAAGATCTGAACTTCTCTAAAGCAAATATGACAGCTAATAACTCCTTCTTTGTGGTGGAATAGTTGAGTTGGGCATCGTTGAGGGTTCTACTAGCATAGTAGATGGCATGTGGCTTCTTATCAACTCGCTGCCCCAAAACAGCTCCAACAGCATAATCTGAGGCGTCACACATCAGTTCAAAAGGCAAGCTCCAATCCGGTGGCATAATGATTGGGGCAGTTGTGAGCATCATTTTCAAAGCATTGAAAGCATTCTCACAGTTTTGATCAAACACAAAATCCATGTCCTTGGCAAGGAGATTGCACAAAGGCCTTGCAATCTTAGAAAAATCTTTAATGAAACGCCTATAGAAACCTGCATGGCCAAGGAAAGAACGTACTTCTTTGACAGAAGTAGGTGAGGGCATAGAAGCAATCAAATCAATCTTAGCTTTATCTACCTCAATTCCATTACTAGAGATGACATGACCAAGAACTATGCCTTGGTTAACCATAAAATGACATTTTTCCCAATTAAGCACAAGGTTATTTTGTTCACATCTAGCCAACACCTTAGATAAGTTATGCAAACATTGATCAAAAGAATCACCAAAGACAGAGAAGTCATCCATGAATACCTCAATAAACCTTTCTACCATGTCGGAGAAAATGCTCATCATGCACCTTTGGAAAGTGGCTGGGGCGTTGCAAAGACCAAAGGGCATCCTCCTATAAGCAAAAGTACCAAAGGGACATGTGAAGGTTGTCTTCTCTTGATCTTCTGGGGCTATGGCGATTTGGTTGTAACCTGAATATCCATCAAGGAAGCAATAGTGGCTATGGCCAGCCAATCTCTCAAGCATTTGATCAATAAATGGAAGAGGGAAGTGATCCTTGCTTGTTGCTGTGTTGAGCTTCCTATAATCAATGCAAACTCTCCAGCCCGTGGTCATCCGTGTTGGTACAAGCTCGTTTGCTTCATTCTTCACCACTGTGATACCTGATTTCTTGGGGACAACTTGTATTGGGCTCACCCATTTACTGTCAGAAATAGGGTAAATAATACCAACATCTAAAAGCTTCATTACTTCTTTCCTTACCACCTCCTTCATGTTTGGATTGAGACGTCTTTGGGCATCCCTCTTAGGCACTGCATTGTCCTCCAATAGTATCCTATGCATGCACGATGTTGGGCTTATGCCTTTGATATCTGCAATGCTCCATCCAATCGCAGTTTTGTGCTCTTTTAGAACCCTCAAAAGCTTCTTCTCATCATTTGGTTCGAGGTGTGAGGCAATGATAACAGGTAGAGTCTCACTCTCACCTAAATAAGCATATTTAAGGTGTGTTGGCAATTGCTTTAATTCCAACTCCGGTGCCTGCACAATAGAAGGTAAAACCTTATTAGTAGGTGCGGGTAAAGATTCAAATTGGTTTGCATACCTCTTTCCCACTTCTATGTAGCTATCCATGCTGCAAACAAGCTCAAGAAGTAAAGGAGAGATCACAGCCTCTAATCTGTCCACTTCTTCTTTCCTTATGCTTTGTGTGATGCATGCTTCAATAGGCTCCAAATAACTCATTGGCAGTGCTTCTTTCACCATATTATCAATTGCATCAAGCTGGAAAACTTCATGCTCATCACTTGGAAACTTGGAGGCTTCAAACACTTTGAATGCTATTGTCTCATCAAACACGTTCATAGTCAATGTACCCTTCTTCACATCAATAATTGCACCGGCAGTTGCCATGAATGGACGACCAAGAATGAGTGGTAACTGATTGTCATGAATTGGTGCTTCTTCCATTTCCAACACCAAGAAATCAGCTGGCAAAATCAGCTCTTCTACTTTCACCAAAACATCTTCTAGAATGCCCCTAGGGTACCTGATAGTTCTATCTGCCAATTGAATGCTCACAGATGTGGCTTGCAACTCACCAAGGTTAAGTTTCTCATAAACATGATATGGCATAAGGTTAATGGATGCACCAAGATCAAGCAAAGCTTTTTGAAACTTAAAATCACCAACTATACAAGGTATAGAAAATGAACCTGGATCCTTTAGCTTTGGAGGTAGCTTTCTTTGTAAGACTGCACTAACCTCTTCACTTAATGCAACATGTTCATGCTCTTTGAATCTCCTCTTGTTAGTGCATAGATCCTTCAAAAATTTTGCATATTTTGGAATCTGAGCAATGGCATTGAGCAATGGGATGTTGATTTGCACTTTCTTGAATATTTCCATTATCTCATCCAAGCCTTGATCTTTCTTTGACTTTGATAACCTGCTGGGAAAGGGTGCAATAGGCCTAAAAGCATTAGATGAAATTGGAACTTGATTAGCATTAGATGATACCTTAGGGCCTGTGCTCTTTCCAAGAGAATTGAGGGGCTGTTTGGTGGAACCTGTGGGCTGCCCTTGTGGTGGCTGAATGATCTCCACGTTTTCTCCATCTTCTTGCTCTTCATTGGCATCTCCAACCTTATTATCAACTTGTTTACCACTTCTCAAGATGTGCACTGCTTTAACTTGCTCATGATGCCTTGGATTCACCTCCGTTTGGCTTGGAAAAGTTCCGGATGCTCTATTGCTCATGGAGGATGCAATCTGCCCAACTTGCACTTCTAGTTTGTTCACTGCATTTTGAAGATTCTGATTGGTTTGCATCTGTTGCCCCATGAACTTCTTGAACATGTCTTGCAATTCTCCCATTTGATCACCCCTTTGCTCTTGTACTTGTTGGGGAGCTTGCTGGAATTGCCTTTGTTGTATTTGAAATCCTGGGGGAGGTCCTTGAGATTGTTGCACATTTGAATTATTGCTCCACCTGAAATTAGGATGATTTCTCCACCCCGGATTGTATGTGTTTGAGTAAGGATCATTCTGAGGATTCCTTCCTTGAAGGGCATTTGCTTGCTCTAGCATGTGCTTTACAAAAGATTGGTCTTGAACTTCCTCTTTGCTTCCTAGAGGGCCAGTCACTGCCTGTTGAAGCAAAGAACACATAACATCAAGTTTTGCATTAATCTCATTATTAGTACTTACCTCAGAGACCACAGCTTTCATAGGAGCTCCTCTTCCTTTATTGTAGCTCCATTGTTGAGAGTTGGTACTCAAAGATTCAAAGAGAGTAAAAGCCTCATCTGCTGTTTTGTTCATCAGTCCTTCTCCACTTGTTGCATCTACCATCATCCTTTCGGAATCAAGCAAACCTTCATAGAAAGATTGCATTTGCATCCAACTCTCTATATTGTGGTGTGGGCAAGAACTCATCATCTCCTTGTACCTCTCCCAGCATTCATGAAAAGCTTCTCCTTCTCTTTGTGTGAAACCAAGAATTTCCTTTCTAATCTTGTTAGTCTTTTGAGCTGGAAAGAATTTCTGCAAAAACTTATTAGAAAGCTCATCCCAAGTACGAATTGAAGCATTAGGCAAAGAGTATAACCATGACTTAGCCTTATCTTTTAAACTGAATGGGAATAGCCTCATCTTAATCTGCTCATCATCAAGTCCTTGAATTTTGATTGTAGCACATATTTCAAAGAATTGCTTAACATGCATGTAAGGATCCTCAGTGGTATTACCATAATAAGTTGGAAGAAGATGAATCATACCACTTCTAAGCTCAAGCCTGTCAATTGTGAGTTGAGGATAGACGATGCACGAAGGTTGATCAGTGACTTTGGGGATGGAAAATTCACGCAGGGGTTTCCTAGGTTGGACAACAAGCGCACCACCTCCTTCATCATTATTGTTGTTGTTTGGAATCTCTGCCATCTTGCTTGAACCTTCAGATTCGTAGCTCTCAGATTCAGCACTTAAAGAACTATAATTCCTCCTCAAACCAACACGTACAGCAAAAGTTCCTGGTGAAATTGGCTCAGAATCAGATTCGGACATATATGCACACACAAGAAACCAATTAGTGCCTTCAAATGGAGATAACAACTAAAAAGAAAAACAGAATACAGAAATAAAAACCAACGAAAACAAAAACAAAAACACTCAAAGTAATCTAACTATAGCACCATCGTTACCGGTTCCCCGGCAACGGCGCCAAAAACTTGTTGAGCCTATTCCTAACAACTAAAATGAGTTATTAAAAATAGAAACTTCAATTCTCGCAAGTGCACGAACCATTTATAGTATAGCTTATGAAATACGAGGTCGATCCCACGGAGAATGGTAACTTGGTTGCAAGTTAAACTACTTAGAATGATGGAAAAACTGAAAACAAAGAAACAAACTAACTAACAATTGGCAAGGTCTAGGACAGAATCCTAGCACCACACACGCACTCGAATGGGGGGTTTTTGTTGTTTAAATGAAAACAAGAGAATGAAATGGAAGTGCTGGAAGTAAACAATGGCAGCAATGAACAAGTTGTGAAACAATGATTGAGAAGTGTTAGAGCCTTGGAATCTACCACTAGTCTTCCTATCCAAGTTATGAATGCATAGAAATTGACTCAAGCTTCATTAACAATAGATTATCGCATACAAGCCTATGGTATCTAGGTGCAGGATGCATGATTCTCCTAAGGCATGTAATTGTGCATGGTATCTACACAACACGTGATCTCTAATATGCAACCTAAGCATGGTATCTACTTAGAATAAAGCATATAAGAGTCATTAAGTTCCTTGAGAATATGATAATCACACAAGTCCTAGAACATGGTATCTGTCCTAGTCAACCTATGGTTATTAACCCCTTGAATGATTCTTAGGCCATTCATGTGTTGCTTGTGAAAGGAGAGTAGAATTGGTGAATCTAAACCCCTTCCCAACCTGTGCTAGATGCATAAAATCCTAGTTAGCTACTCCAAGAAAACATACATCAAGCACATAATAAGCTGGAGATTAACAACTTGATAATGAAAGCAAGGAAATCAATTAACTATGAAATCATCCATAACATTGAATATTCATGACTAGGGCTTCATCCTAAGCCCTAACAAAATGGATTAGTTAAACATAATTATGAATACAGAAGATAAGAAATACATAGGTAGAATAAAGAGAATAGAAGAACTAGCTGGTGGCAGCAAGGTAGTTTCCAGGACAGCTCCCAGCTCTCCCTCCTTTGCAGCTAGCTCTCTCTCTCTCTTTGTGGTGAATCTGAATGTGTGTATGGAAGTAATGGATGAAGTGAATTGTGTCTGGGATGTGGAATGGAAGTGGTATTTATAGGGAGAAGGAAAGGGGAATTCTGAATTGAATATGACTAATGCATACAACACTTGTATTTAGATAATCAGAATTGGTTGCTGCACTAATAAATCCCACCAGCAGCCATAGGTCATCTTCATGTCAGCATGATCAAGCATCCATCCAGAAACCAATAGCTCATGCCTAGCTCACCATGACCAAGCATCCATCAGCTCATCCTCATGTCAGCATGATGTGTATTTTGATGGGCTCACGGATTGGGTTTGGCTGAATCCAAATATGACTTTAAGATATCCATTTTGAAGTTCAGAATGTCTCTGATCCAACCACACAAGTATTGGCCCAATCCAAGCTCGGATGAAGAAGATAAGTCCGAAATGAACTTCTAACTCAATATCCAGTTTTTGCACGTTTTGCACCATTTTGCTTCAAAAGCAATCTCTTGCTGCCTTCAACCTATAGAACACACAAACATAGGTAAGTGACTTGAAATAAAGAGAAACTAAACAAAATTACTAAGTAACGAAGGCATGCAAATGTGTGAAATTATGAACTTATCATTTTCACCGTTGTTAGGTTTCAAGGTGGGCTAACTTTCTTTTGGGTTGGGCTTTCAATTGTTTGGGTTTTGGTTTGCGTAAGACTCTCTGTTTAGGGCTTACTGTTTTGTCTGTTTAGGGCTTTCTGTTTCGAGTGTTTTACTGTTTCATTTTTTTTTTTCTTTTTTGTTTATTTGTTTGTTTGTTTTGTAATTTTTTTATTTTTTTTTTTTTTTTTTTATTTTTTTTATTTGTGGTTTATATTTACTTTAGTACCTTTCATTTCTTGTTATGACATTGCTTGTTCCTAATTTTTAAACATTGAGGACAATGTTCATTTCTAGGTTTGGGGGTATTGGAGTTTAGCATGTAAAATTGGTTTTTCCTTAATTTAATTTAAATTTTTTTTTTTATTTGCTTGTTTTTATTTTTACTTTATTTTGTTTAAGTCTTGCTTTTATTTTTATTTTTATTTTTATTTTATTTTTATTTTGATTTTATTCACTTTCCGAACACATTTGATGAGATTGTGATAAATGTTTGCATGACTTAAATGAAAATTGAATTATATTTATTTATTATTATTTTTTTTTTTCCTTGTAAATTTTTATTGTAAAAAATATATATATATATAATTAATTTGGCATCGTTCTAGCATGATATGTTTGAAACCTTCTTTGCACTTGCCATTTGTTTCATAATTCTCCAATTAAAGGATTTGCATGACCCAAAGAATTGTATCAAGCATAAATTAGACTTATATAACCATAAATGTGAGCTTTTGAGCCTTGTGCTTCATTTCATGAGTGTTATACACATACTCTTATTTTCTTGTCATCAAAGTTGTTGTTTGATCTCATTATTCATTGATTTGGTTGAATACTTAAAAGTCATTCATTCTTTTGCAATTCGATTTCATGACATTTAAGAAATGATATTAAGGCCCTCTTTGGATCGTTTGTACCTTTCAAGCTAACCTTATGCATGCTTAAGCATGATTTTCCATTGTTAACCATTTTGAGCCTACATGTAAACCTTTTTCTTTCATTTACCAATTATATTTCCTCGCCTTAGCCTGAAAAACAAATATTTACCTTTCTAAGGAACTCATGAGCTTTAATTGGGATGTGTTTTTCATACTAAGTTTGGGAATTTCGAAGAAAAAAAAAAATCACACAATTGGTGAAAGAAAAGAGAAAAGTTGTGATTAAGTGGTGGTTGAATGAAATTTCATTTTTGGGCCTTCAAAATAAATTGGTGGTTGTTCAGGAAAGGAGTGAATCAATGTAAATGAAGGGTATAAGGAGTTTTGATCAGGTAAAAGAAAAAAAATCTAATCGTGATGATTCGAAGTCTTGTAAACAATTATTTTATGCTCTTGCATTGCGAGTTCCTTGGACTTTGTATTATCCATATCCTTCATTTCTTACTCACCTTACACCCTTGGCCCCATTACAACCCATGTTAAAGACCTAAATTGATCTTAAATGTCATGTGGTTGAATTGCATTCATTTTTCTACTTTTAAGTGTTTGACATCCTTCTTGAGATCATATTAATGCAAGTTCTTCATATTTCTATTGCGAGTTAAGTCCCTTATGGTTTAACTCTATTCTCATGTTTATAACTGAGTGTGCATTATAGCCCTCTTCTGAGTGATTCATTTGTGAGAGGACAACTTTGGTGAGATTTGAAGTTGAACTTATGCTTTGTATGATTTTTGAAATTGTGTGAAAACTAAGATTGGGGAATTTGTTGCATTTGGCTATCACACTACTACACTTTGAGCATATTGTGTTTAGAACTTTGCCGCTTTGTAAATAATGTCTAAAAATTGAGCTTTTATTGTTAAAACGTTTAAGTCATGTGCATGAGTCATTTCTCTTCAGAAAATGTTCGGAAAAATTGTTTTAAGTTCTTTGTGTTTTTGTGTTTGTTTTTGTTTTTGGTTTTGCTTAAGGACTAACAATCTTTAAGTTTTCTAATTACTTTGTTTTACAGAGTCAGTAAAACGTTTGTGGGTATCGTATCTGTTAAACCCTCAGGAGACACAACTCCTCCTACTAGGGATGCCTAGAGGTTTAAAGGCTTGTTGCATATGCTAAATGCAATCGAGTTACCTACGAAAGTGGTTTAGTTAACTTCTAGTTTTGTTTTTAACTTTGTTTTGTGTTGTTTTGCTCGAGGACTAGCAAAATCTAGGTTTGGGGGTATTTGATCGGTTCATAATTGTATATTATTTCTTACCCTTCTAGCTTATGATTTGGTTATGTTTTTGAGTTAAACTTGTGCTTTTAATCCTTTTTGTGTTTATCTTTCAGTTAATTGAGCTTTAGGTAACAATGATGGCTTTGGAGAACATAATTCATGCAATTCAAGCATGTTAAGGCCTAATTTGGATGAATTGATGAAGAGCTTAAAGACAAATTCATTATGGCTACAGCCCCCTGCCAGTCCAGTTCCGTAGGTCATATTGCAAGCTTTGTTTCAGCAACCTACATAGCTCGGATGAGGCCACATTCTTCATGAACGTTGCTCCAATTGGTGTGTACTATAACATATCCAAAATTCAGCCCCATTGGATAAATCTGGAGTCCGTTACCTAGCAAACACAGAACCATGCTCAGGATGGATCTTATCAGCGCGGAAAATGAGTTAGCAATTTGTTTCGGCCTTAACTTCTTCCTCCGACCTTGGATTAGCCCAAATAACATATGGCTGGAAAGAAGACATTCTGAACTTCAATTTAGAGTGCTTAAAGTCCTAATTTGATTAAGGGAAGCCCAAGTTGTAAGCCCTTGAAGTTGCTGGTCATGCTGACCTCAGCATGTGCTGGTTGGATGCTTGGTCATGGTGAGCTAGGTATGAGCTATCATTTCTGGTTGGAAGCTTGGTCATGGTGACATGAAGATGAGCTAGGGCTGCTGGTGGGATCTATTGGTGAAGTGCATCAACCAATTCAAGATTTTCTAATACAAGTGCATCACCCAATTTAGATTTTCTAATACAAGTGCATCAACCATTTCAGATTTTATAAAACAAGTGTTGTATGCATTAGCCATATTGAATTCAGATTTTCACTTCCCCTAGGCCTATAAATAGGGAAGTTCTCTAAGCTTGTAAAAACACCCCAAGGGGGGGAGCTCTCAAACACTTCTCTAGAGCTCCCTTCCCTTCTCTCCCTCAAATTCTCTTAGTTTCTCTTTCTAGTTTTCAATTGTTATAATGAGATCTTTGTGCTGAAATTTTCCTTTAAGTCTTTCCAAGTTCTACTTTAATTTTCATTGTTATGTAAATTCTTTTCTTTAGTTTCAAGTTTGATTAGTTTCCAAGTTTCAATTATGATTTTTGTTCTTATTCATTATGCTTATAAGTTAATATGCTAGTTTGAATGATTGATCACCATTTAGGCTTGCATGTTAGCTATCTTGGTTTGAATTAAGAGTATACACCATGCTTTAATTCGAATTGAACTATGAATAGGAAGAGTATGTATGGACATTCGACAACAGGGATTAGATACATGCTTGGTTGTTTAAATTGTTCTTCTATGCTTAATGGGTTCCTAATGCTTAATTTTAGGTTAGACAACAAATGATCAAATTAGGGAATTAGGAACACAAGGTTATGACCACACACCATGGCTTAATCATACATTAGCTAGAATCAATCCGTTAATCTAATTGAACTTGGGAACTTATCTACTTGAGTTAGTTATTTTCTTTCTTCCTTGTTTTATTTATTTCCTTTCTTTTTCATTTCTGTTTTGTGTAGGGAAAATGAATTGGATCATTCAATCACCAATCCTCGTGGGATCGACCTCGCACTTACATACGCTATACTACCGAACGGCTCGTGCACTTGCGAGTATCACAAGTTGAGGATGCAACTGAATCCATTTTGGTGCAGCTGTATCTACGCAACAGAAGGGAGCTCTAGAGAAGTGTTTGAGAGCTCCCCCCCTTGGGGTGTTATTACAAGCTTAGAGAACTTCCCTATTTATAGGC
Organism: Prunus avium; assembly: GCF_965620075.1. Lineage (NCBI taxonomy): Eukaryota > Viridiplantae > Streptophyta > Magnoliopsida > Rosales > Rosaceae > Prunus > Prunus avium. The sequence continues at coordinate 15,243,588 of NC_142284.1, read as the reverse complement.
CTAGGGGAAGTGAAAATCAGAATTCAATAAGACTAATGCATACAACACTTGAATTATAAAATCTGAAATGGTTGATGCACTTGTATTAGAAAATCTGAAATGGGTGATGCACTTGTATTAGAAAATCTTGAATTGGTTGATGCACTTCACCACTAAATCCCACCAGCAGCCCTAGCTCATCTTCATGTCACCATGACCAAGCTTCCAACCAGAAATGATAGCTCATACCTAGCTCACCATGACCAAGCATCCAACCAGCACATGCTGAGGTCAGCATGACCAGCAACTTCAAGGGCTTACAACTTGGGCTTCTCTTAATCAAATTAGGACTTTAAGCACTCTAAATTGAAGTTCAGAATGTCTTCTTTCCAGCCATATGTTATTTGGGCCAATCCAAGGTCGGAGGAAGAAGTTAAGGCCGAAACAAATTGCTAACTCATTTTCCGCGCTGATAAGATCCATCCTGAGCATGGTTCTGTGTTTGCTAGGTAACGGACTCCAGATTTATCCAATGGGGCTGAATTTTGGATATGTTATAGTACACACCAATTGGAGCAACGTTCATGAAGAATGTGGCCTCATCCGAGCTATGTAGGTTGCTGAAACAAAGCTTGCAATATGACCTACGGAACTGGACTGGCAGGGGGCTGTAGCCATAATGAATTTGTCTTTAAGCTCTTCATCAATTCATCCAAATTAGGCCTTAACATGCTTGAATTGCATGAATTATGTTCTCCAAAGCCATCATTGTTACCTAAAGCTCAATTAACTGAAAGATAAACACAAAAAGGATTAAAAGCACAAGTTTAACTCAAAAACATAACCAAATCATAAGCTAGAAGGGTAAGAAATAATATACAATTATGAACCGATCAAATACCCCCAAACCTAGATTTTGCTAGTCCTCGAGCAAAACAACACAAAACAAAGTTAAAAACAAAACTAGAAGTTAACTAAACCACTTTCGTAGGTAACTCGATTGCATTTAGCATATGCAACAAGCCTTTAAACCTCTAGGCATCCCTAGTAGGAGGAGTTGTGTCTCCTGAGGGTTTAACAGATACGATACCCACAAACGTTTTACTGACTCTGTAAAACAAAGTAATTAGAAAACTTAAAGATTGTTAGTCCTTAAGCAAAACCAAAAACAAAAACAAACACAAAAACACAAAGAACTTAAAACAATTTTTCCGAACATTTTCTGAAGAGAAATGACTCATGCACATGACTTAAACGTTTTAACAATAAAAGCTCAATTTTTAGACATTATTTACAAAGCGGCAAAGTTCTAAACACAATATGCTCAAAGTGTAGTAGTGTGATAGCCAAATGCAACAAATTCCCCAATCTTAGTTTTCACACAATTTCAAAAATCATACAAAGCATAAGTTCAACTTCAAATCTCACCAAAGTTGTCCTCTCACAAATGAATCACTCAGAAGAGGGCTATAATGCACACTCAGTTATAAACATGAGAATAGAGTTAAACCATAAGGGACTTAACTCGCAATAGAAATATGAAGAACTTGCATTAATATGATCTCAAGAAGGATGTCAAACACTTAAAAGTAGAAAAATGAATGCAATTCAATCACATGACATTTAAGATCAATTTAGGTCTTTAACATGGGTTGTAATGGGGCCAAGGGTGTAAGGTGAGTAAGAAATGAAGGATATGGATAATACAAAGTCCAAGGAACTCGCAATGCAAGAGCATAAAATAATTGTTTACAAGACTTCGAATCATCACGATTAGATTTTTTTCTTTTACCTGATCAAAACTCCTTATACCCTTCATTTACATTGATTCACTCCTTTCCTGAACAACCACCAATTTATTTTGAAGGCCCAAAAATGAAATTTCATTCAACCACCACTTAATCACAACTTTTCTCTTTTCTTTCACCAATTGTGTGATTTTTTTTTTTCTTCGAAATTCCCAAACTTAGTATGAAAAACACATCCCAATTAAAGCTCATGAGTTCTTTAGAAAGGTAAATATTTGTTTTTCAGGCTAAGGCGAGGAAATATAATTGGTTAAATGAAAGAAAAGGTTTACATGTAGGCTCAAAATGGTTAACAATGGAAAATCATGCTTAAGCATGCATAAGGTTAGCTTGAAAGGCACAAACGATCCAAAGAGGGCCTTAATATCACTTCTTAAATGTCGTGAAGTCAAATTGCATAAGAATGAATGACTTTTAAGTGTTCAACCAAATCAATAAATAATGAGATCAAACAACAACTTTGATGACAAGAAAATAAGAGTATGTATATAACACTCATGAATTGAAGTACAAGGCTCAAAAGCTCACTTTATATGGTTATATAAGTCTAATTTGTGCTTGATACAATTCTTTGGGTCATGCAAATCCTTTAATTGGAAAATTATGAAACAAATGGCAAGTGTAAAGAAGGTTTCAAACATATCATGCTAGAACAATGCCAAATTTTTTTTTTATTTTTTAATAAAGAAAAAAAAACACTAAAATAAAATGAAATCCAATTTTTATTTAAGTCATGCAAACATTTATCACTATCTCATCATAAGTGTTCGGAAAGTGACTCAAAACAAAAACAAAACAAAACAATACTTAAAATAAAAACAAGCAAAAAAATAAATAATTTTTTTTTTCAATTATTATTATTTTTAATTTTAAGAAAAACCAAATTTACTTGCTAAACTCCAATACCCCCAAACCTAGAAATGAACATTGTCCTCAATGTTTAAAAATTAGCCACAACCAATGTCATAACAACAAATGAAGGGTATTAAAGCAAATAAAAATCACAAAACATACAAAAATAAAATAAAACAATTACAAAATAAAAATTACAAAATAAACAATCAAATAAAATAAAATAAAATAAATAAATAAATAAAACACGAAACAGTAAAACACTCAAAACAGTAAGCCCTAACAGATAGTCTTACACAAACTGAAACCCAAACAATTGAAAGCCCAACCCAAAATGAAATTAACCCAACAACGGTAAAACCCGACCCAACATGAAATCTGAAGCCCACACGTTTAAATTTAATTTTTTTCTTAAAAAGATAAAACGTGAATTATGAGCGCAAAGCGGGATTTCTAAAAAGAGGGAATGTGGTCCCTGATGTCGTTTCATGGATAGTCACGGGCAGAAAGCAGGAGCCACGTGTCGACGCATAGAGGCGCCGCAGATCCACAAGCGAAAATTACGGGCTCATGGAAAGGCGCGACAACTTTGCTGAACGCGTCCGTTCAGACAAAGCAAGTCGTGACAAATGTGTTGGAAACGGTTGGAAAGTGAGAAGGTTGTGGGACTCGAGGAACGCTGGATATTCAGAAAACGCTTAGACGCTGCAACGGCTAGGGTTTGTTTGTCAAAGACTACATCTATAAGAAGGAAAAAGAAGGGAAAAAAACAAAAAACAAAAAACACACAAACTCAGAAACACAAAAGAGAAAAGAAGCAAGAAAAAGAAAAAAAAAGTGAGAAATCAAATGGCTTCTTCCTACCCCTTTTCGTTAGATCTCAACCTAGCTCCACCGACTCAGACACGAGGCCAAGCAGTAGCACCAGTATGGATGCCCTACTTTGCCTCCGCACGGGGGCCTGTGACTGTCAATGACTCAATACTCCTGGACAACGATGTTGCCATTGGAGTTTGCAGAAATTTAGTGATTCCCAAAGATATACGTGTGTTCGGGACAAGGGATGACAACCGGGTCACGAGTGATGCCCTGGCACTGAGCGTGCAGAGTACAGCATGTGTCGCAAGTTTGGGTCATCGCCTACTTGCGAAGTCCCATGAGGTAGAGGTGCTTAAAGCTCAGTTGGCGGCGGAGCGAAGTTTGGTTGAAGACTGTCAGAGTGCTATAAAAAGCTTGAAAAGGGAGAGGTCAAGGATTGTGGAGGTGAATCGACACCAGCTAGAAGTATTGCGAGACGAGAATAAAAATCTATCAAAGATGGTAGAGTTTTACTCTCGCGACATGAGAAAGCAACTGGAGGACCTAGACCGACCGGGTAAACGCAAGCAAGCGGATCGCGAGAGTAGTTACGCTCAAGCTAAGATTGCGATCTTTGGGAGCTCAAGTGATGAGCCCCAAGAGGCTGTGCGTGAAGCCCCGGAAGAGGACAGCCAGAGGGCCAAACTCAAAGCTCCTATGGTCGAGACACCGAGCGCCAAGAAGAAATGATTTCAGTTTTTATTTATTATTTAATTTTAAAGTGTATGTGTGTTTTTTTTTTTCTTTAATTGGGAAATAAAAACGTTAGCTATCTCAAAGAAACGATTGACCCTAAATGTAAAGAACGACAATCAAACAAAAACACGAAGACCCAAACAAGATTTTTTTTTTTTTTTTATTTTTTATTTTTAGTTAAGTAAATACACAAATAACTGCTTCTTCTTTTAAGAGAAAAACTTAAGGATGACCAGTTAAGGGCCTCAGAAAACACAGCCAGGGGTTCCGGGAAGGTTGGAGGGGTCACAATGGTCCCGCTTAAAACCCTAACTTCTTAGACACCGAAGGTGTCGCCTTAAAGAACTCCTAGACACTGTATAGACTGCGGTTGCTCACTGGAGTTACCAAAAATTTAGCTCCTTCAAAGAATATCCTATGAGTTTTAAATTATACTACCTAATTAAATAAAAAACAAAATAAATAAATAAATAAATAAACTGAAATAAACACGCAATTCAAACAATAATTTAAAAGAAGAGTTGGGATTCTTGCACCAGGTGTCCAAGACGCATCTTTAATTTTGTCTCTTCTTCCAACTACATTATTAAGAAACCAGTCAAACAAGAAGAAAATAATTGAAAATAAAATAAAATAAAATAAAATAAAATAAAAACTGAAAAAGCAAAAACACAAACATCAGAAAACAGGGAGGCAAAAGTAAGTGAAAGTGTAGACATGCTCCCTTTTAAAAAAAAACGTGCTCGCAATTTGCGCCAGAAATGAAGGGATCCGAGAGAAAATAGCACAGGATAGCACCCTCGAGATCCGAAGTGCTTTCGGCTCCCTCATCTGCATAAGTCTATTTAAACTCATCTCGGTGAAGTAGAAGAGCACCCCGCATTTCTTCCTGCAAATTTAGAGAAAACATCAAAAAATCCAAAAACAAAACAATGGCATCCTCATGCACTCACCTTGATGATCTTAGCCTTGAACTGTCCCTTGCACCACCGAATGCGCAGATAAGGGCTCCTCAAAACCATGTCTTCCCAAACTCCACATATCATCACGGTACGGCCTCAAACTTTGCTGAGGTAATACCGAACTTTTCTGAGGCAATGCCGAACAGAGCAGCGCTGCTTGGAGGCATGATTGGCAGCAAGCTCACACCGACAGATCATCTGCATGTGGCACAGAGGTCTGACAAAGCAGCGGTGGAGGAGTCCAATAATTTAACTGTTCTCCATGCGGTCTCGGCTACCAATTTGGGTATGCGATTGCTGGCGAGAACACGGGAGTGTGCCGCGATGAGCGAGGAAATAACTTCCTTGAAGGCTATGGTGGCGGACTTGCAGAAGCGGCTCTACTGTGCTAATCAGCACGTGGAAGCACTGCAGAGAAAAAATGAGGACCATGTGGAGCTGCTGCAGATTCTGCAAGTAAGAGACAATAGAGGCATGCCATGAAGATGAAGATGAAGATGAAGAAGTTGTTTTTATTTTTAATTTACTTGAATGTTTTTTTTGTTTTTTGTTTTTTTTGTTTTTTTTTTGTTTTACTTTTTTTTTTCTTTGTTTGTAATGTTTGAAATGAAATAAAAATGTGTTTTTAACACTCAGAAATAAACTAACTAACCACACCACGTAAATAAATAAACTAACCTAACAAAACAAAAAAAAAGAACATAAAAGAAAACAAAGAACTTCCAAATTGATTTTTTTTTTTTTTTAATTTATTATTATTTACAACTAACTGACCACACAAAGAAAAAAAAAACAACAAAGAAGTTCCAAATTGCAATTTACAAGGAAAATTAAATAAAAACTCAAATTTCAATTTTTTTTTAAACTTTTTAATTTTTTAATTTTTTAATTTTTGTTTTGTTTTGTTTTTTTATTTTGAAAAAAAACACACAAATATACAAGCAACTCATGGATGACCAGTTAAGGGCCTCAGAAAACACAGCCAGGGGATCCGGGAAGGTTGGAGGGGTCACAAAGGTCCCACTTAAAACCCAAACTTCTTAGACACCGAAGGTGTCGCCTAAAGAACTCCTAGACACTGTATTGACGGAGACGCTCACTGGAGTTACCACGAGTCAGCTAATATAAAAAATCTTTTTTAATTTTTTTTTAATAAAAGAAATAGAAAATTAAAATTACTGAAGTAATAACAAAACAACTAAAGAGAAAGGATTGGAATACTCCCCCTTGAAGCGATTAGGTCGAGCATGATGCATTTGGAGGTCGCGACTTCTCCCACTGCTCCACACTCCCCATTCTTATGATTGAGGTTGCCATCTCTCTCCATTTTTATTAAGCTATCATAAATTGCTAAAACGAACACAAAAAACTTGAAACAGAATTAAAGGATTACGAAATATAAAAAAAAAAACTAAAAATGAAAAGGAAAAATCAACACATGTCCAATTCCATGCTTCAAAGCAACAAGCACCAATGGGTTGTGTAAGCTGGGACTTAAACCCAGTTCTCTTGCTTGTTGGGCAATTGTCCTTTTCTGTTGGACTACAAACACAACTTGTCCATTAATGTCATTAACTTTAAAACTTGAAATTGTCCAGTTAAGAAAAAAAAAATAAAGTAGGAAAGCCAAATAGAACCAAACAATGTTACCGATCCCCGGCAACGGCGCCAAAAACTTATTGCGTAGATTCAGCTGCACCAAAATGGATTCAGTTGCATCCTCAACTTGTGATACTCGCAAGTGCATGAGCCGTTGGTAGTTTAGCATATGTAAGTGCGAGGTCGATTCCACAGGGATTGGTGATTGAATGATCCAATTTAGTTTCCCTACACAAAATAGAAACAAAAACAAAGAACATAAAACAAGGAAGAAAGAAATAAGTAACTCAAGCAAATAAGTTCCCAAGTTCAATTTAGATTAATGGATTGATTCTAGCTAAAGTATGATTAAGCCATGGTGTGTGGTCATAACCTTGTGTTCCTAATTCCCTAATTTGATCATTTGTTGTCTAACCTAAAATTAAGCATTAGGAACCCATTAAGCATAGAAGAACATTTTAAACAACCAAGCATGTATCTAATCCCTGTTGTCGAATGTCCATACATACTCTTCCTATTCATAGTTCAATTCGAATTAAAGCATGGTGTATACTCTTAATTCAAACCAAGATAGCTAACACGCAAGCCTAAATGGTGATCAATCATTCAAACTAGCATATTAACTTATAAGCATAATGAATAAGAACAAAAACCATAATTGAAACTTGGAAACTAATTAAACTTGAATACTTAAGAAAGAATTTACATAATGAAAAGTAAAGTGGAACTAAGAAAAACTTAAGGAAAATTTCAACACAAAAGATTTCATTACAACAATTGAAAACTAGAAAGAGAAACTAAGAGAATTTGAGGGAGAGAAGGGAAGGGAGCTCTAGAGAAGTGTTTGAGAGCTCCCCCCCTTGGGGTGTTATTACAAGCTTAGAGAACTTCCCTATTTATAGGCCTAGGGGAAGTGAAAATCAGAATTCAATAAGACTAATGCATACAACACTTGAATTATAAAATCTGAAATGGTTGATGCACTTGTATTAGAAAATCTGAAATGGGTGATGCACTTGTATTAGAAAATCTTGAATTGGTTGATGCACTTCACCACTAAATCCCACCAGCAGCCCTAGCTCATCTTCATGTCACCATGACCAAGCTTCCAACCAGAAATGATAGCTCATACCTAGCTCACCATGACCAAGCATCCAACCAGCACATGCTGAGGTCAGCATGACCAGCAACTTCAAGGGCTTACAACTTGGGCTTCTCTTAATCAAATTAGGACTTTAAGCACTCTAAATTGAAGTTCAGAATGTCTTCTTTCCAGCCATATGTTATTTGGGCCAATCCAAGGTCGGAGGAAGAAGTTAAGGCCGAAACAAATTGCTAACTCATTTTCCGCGCTGATAAGATCCATCCTGAGCATGGTTCTGTGTTTGCTAGGTAACGGACTCCAGATTTATCCAATGGGGCTGAATTTTGGATATGTTATAGTACACACCAATTGAAGCAACTTTCATGAAGAATGTGGCCTCATCCGAGCTATGTAGGTTGCTGAAACAAAGCTTGCAATATGACCTACGGAACTGGACTGGCAGGGGGCTGTAGCCATAATGAATTTGTCTTTAAGCTCTTCATCAATTCATCCAAATTAGGCCTTAACATGCTTGAATTGCATGAATTATGTTCTCCAAAGCCATCATTGTTACCTAAAGCTCAATTAACTGAAAGATAAACACAAAAAGGATTAAAAGCACAAGTTTAACTCAAAAACATAACCAAATCATAAGCTAGAAGGGTAAGAAATAATATACAATTATGAACCGATCACAACTCACGCCTCATTCAAATATTAGAACAAATTTATAGTCTCCATGAGTTGTGTCCATTTTAGTGTCTTTGTTTGGATTGAGCCGCATGGTGGCTCTTCTATGGATTTGTGGGCTTGGGTTGACTTGGGTTAAATTAATTAATCAAAAGATGAGCCATGGGCTCTATGATTTAATTGAATGGGTCTCTTTCCCTATACAATACAAAAATAATGGGATTTCATTGGTACAATATCACACAAAGAACAGTACCTACATATGACAATATAAAAATATGCGTCAAAAGCAAGATATAACTCAGTTGGTTGGGTTCTTTCACCTCCATTCATGTGGGTAGATGTTCGAAAACCCTAGACATCCAATAAATATGTGTGTAAACCCCCTATACCCTAATGTACTCAAAAAATACATGCGTCAAAGCCTCAAAGCTTGCTAAAGATGTCAGTGGAGAGATAAACATGCAATTCTCACTTCGCTTTATATAAGCACATCAAATAGCCCATGAGGAGAGGACCAATGGTAAACAAAAATATGGAAGTTAAGAAAAAACGCATGCTAAGCAATTTGCTAAATATAAAACACTCTCTGGGCCCAAAAAGAAAAACATAATTAACTCACTAATTCAACTTTTTAAATTGAGAATATCTCTGGTAATAATGAAACAAATTATATAGAAAACAAACATTCAATATCTGTACGTTTCTTGGTCCTCTTCATAGTTTTGAATTGAACATGTTAGGGCCAACCTTAACAAGAAGAGCAATAGCATTTGAGCTTCCAGAACCCGAAGTGCCCCTGACATTTTCCTTCACGTGCGCCCTCCAGATATACACAATATGCCCCACAATCTGAAGATTTAAATCCCCAACAGCTTTTATGCCACGTTTTGCTTATACTCCAACAATCCTTTAAGGCCATCACTATTTCAAATATGATCATTAGGTTTTATACCTTCACAAGAGTACTAGTAAAACATAAACATGTCAATGAAATCCAACATTAATAAGGAAAATCATGCCTGGGGCTTATTCTTGAAAATAATTAGATAAATCGTAAATTATTAAAATATTGTGATAAAATAAATAGACGAGCATAATGTTTGTGATGGAGTACATCTTTGGTGTCGCTCTGCCTAGCTGGGTTGGGCCCCTAACAAAAAATTTGGTCACATTTTAAGCGCTAATTGGATGATAAAGGATCATCTGGATTAATTACTAAGGATATTAAACAGACTAAACAAGATAATATAAATATATATACACACAAGAAGTATAGAGCTTAAAGTTTACAAACCTACAGGGCTTATTAGAGCAACTCCACCCATTTGCCCTTTGCCATAGTAAGGGAGCTAGGGCAGCCACTATTCATGTGAATAGTAGTTGCCCTTGCAAATAGATTGTGTGTTTCCACCCGTTGCCATGGCAAAGGGCAATTACTATTCATTTTTTTGTTTTTTTCACAAATCTTTTTACCTCAATAATTAATTTGGATAATATTTTTGGATAAGATTTTCGGGTTCCTATGTGCACTGGCAGACCCATAAATTTTTTAGTGGAGGTGCAATATTGACTAAGTATGAAAAATGATTTTTCAGAATAATCATTTTCTCAAGATAATTTTTGGCGGCTTTTGTTCCTTACGCATCAAATAAGAAAACTTGATTTTATGGGATTTTAGTATGAAATATATATTGACTTAATGAGCCATCATTTTTTGCCTAAATCATATTTTGCACTAAAACCGATTTTTCATATTTTGATTTGGTGGGAATTTGATTTTCTAGTATTTTTATTTGAATTCAAATGGGGGGTACTTCCTTATTTACATTGTAAACTTAAGTAAATGGAGTAATATAAAAATAAATAAAAGTAAAAGGACGTCGCGCATGACGTCATCAGCCCTCAAGCTCGAGGTCGGGCGACACTGGCCTTCGGGCCAGCCCGTCTTCGTGGATCCCACTCCCAGCCCGGGCTTGGACTCCTCGTTGGAACTGGGTTCCCCCCCAAACCAATCCTCTGGCTGGGCTATCCGCTGGAGTTGCTCTTATGGACAAAAAGGAGACACTCAAGATGATAAAGAAGTAAATATATCTAGGAATTCGATTCATGTTTTTTGTTTTGTTTGTTTTGTTTTGCTTTTTTTTTTCTTTTTTTTTTTTTCACTTATTCCTTATTGCGGGAATGAAAAATAAACCGATCAACTTTATGCTTTTACCAAAGGTATGGGAACATTCAGACTACATATTTATTTTCTCTGTCCAATAAATCTGAGGGCTGTATGAGCCATGTATTGAGCACAGTTCAGATATTTCAACGCATCCTTTGTTTTATTAGGGCTCTTGGAATTTAATAACGGGAAATACATATTTCCCAAACATGTAGATAGTAGGGTCATTCACGAGTAATTATAGAATACTACCGTAGTACGGTAAAGTGGTACATATTGTACATGTATTATAATATGAGTGGATATTTATTGATACTATTACCTAAAAGGGGGAAATAAACCATGTCATCCACCCATATTATAACATGTGTACAAGATATATCATGTGACCATACTATCATAGTATTATATAAATTCTCATCATCCACATCATCAGCTACATAGGCAAGTCAAAAGTATCTAACTATACAAAGGTAGGCATCTCTGCAAAAAGTTTTGTCTTGTCCAAAAGTAAACAAAAACAGTACAATATAACAGATATAGGCTTAGTTAAGTTGGCTAGCGCAGATTTGCTCCCTACTCTGCACAATACAATACCTAAATTAAAGTTAAACAAAAAATATTGTAGAAAAACTGCATGCAAAAAATCAACCTCTTGTTTGTTATTTATTTATATAAATTAAAATAAGGAAAACTAATACACCAACACGTCTGGAAAAAGCTAAACCCCATTGGCGAGAATAATTTTAATTCACAGCAATATAGATCATTTTTGCATAATAATCTTACTAGCTATTCCATCTACAAAATTGTCTTAGTGATAGATCTTGTGTCGCATGCTCTATTAATATCCTTTGACAATTTTCAGTAAGAATTCGTTGATCATATGCCAATCGAACTGTCTGACATTTTTGGTTGGCCAACATCCTTTGACAATTCGACAGTACAGACAATAGCTATATATGAGCTTTCTCTGGCCAGTTCACACAATTTTCCAAGTGTATGAATGATCCTACTGTTGATGCTCAAAATGGTTGGGCCAAGATTGAGTCCAACTTAGTGATGAGGTGTTATGGATGATGGGTGAAGAAGTGGACCTTCAGCATGTATGTGAGGACTTGGCCAAGCGATAAATATACAAAAGACAAGATATACGTGGTTCACCCTTAATGAATGGGCTACGTCCACAGAGAAGATGTTCTCATTATGATATTGTTTACATTTGTACAAAGGGGATTAGACCCAAAGATAAATGGAAGAAGGCCTAGGGCCTAAGGTACAAAGCTCGGAGTCTGAAGCCCAGGGGTCAAGTCCCCGGGTCTGGAGACCCAGGACCCGAAGGCCAGACTAACAGGAAAGTCCTGAAGAGGGAGCCCAGCCTAGGATCAGATAGGATTGGATCTGATAGGATCGGGGGATCCCCTCTTAAGTAGAGAGTGATATGCTTTTATAGGTGAGAGGGAGTCTTCACTTCTTGTAGATTTCCGATGTGGGACTCCTCTTGCTTTGCTTAGAGTTTCTTCTAGTTGCTTGGTCAGTTATGGTGTCAACACCTACATCTGCCGGATCATGCATGAACGATAACATACGTTTAAGTGACAAATTAAAAGCTGCTGATCCATTAAAATAAAACACTGTTTATAAATCAATTTGTTCTGCAATGAACAAGCTAAAAAATTATTTGATAATAATCAGAAAAAAGAAGAGTTGAAAGACATCAAAAGAAAGTAAACATATTTCTCATGTAAAAACGATGCTATTTGAAAGTTTTTGTTTTCTTCCCAAAGAGAAATGGGAATAAGGTCCTATATATAGTAACCTACGAGTGCAACAATGTATCCTCAACCATAGAACTCAAATTCAAAAGTATCTAACAGTTTGATACATAAGCAGATACTACACCAAAATAAACAAACTAAACAATTTAATAAAATGTATTACTTAATGAAATTATCGTGGGGGCATAAATTTCACCATCGTATGAAAAAACTTTGGGAGCCATGAAGTTAAGAGAAGAATGACACGTTAAACTCTTCTTGCACATTGTGTGGTGAGAGCCAAAAACCCTCCGTTGCCTAAGTTAGACTTATAAAAGAGACTGAATCATAATAAAGTTCTTACTTCCAAGAACTACCTTCTTCATCAGAGGGAGTTCGATTTTTATAAAACTTTGTGTTGGCTAGTTTCGCACCATGGTTTGGTGACGTGGCGATCCTATTGGGTCTAAGAAGACTTATCATCATCATGCCAATTAATCGTTTGACTTGGGACGTGAGATAATTAATGGGTTGATTATACGTGATCTTTAAGCCATTACTGTAAAAACAATGATCGTAGACTGTGACTGGGCCCGATGCGTTGGGCACATTTAACCCAGCAAATAATCTTTCTAGATCTTTAATTATTTTTCCCTAATGGGCCTTGATGTACTTTGGGCCCTGTCATCAGCCGAGTACAATTTACCCTAATAGAGAAGTCGTCATCTGCCAACTCTACGAAACGATGTAGTTGCCCTAATCAATGCACAATTAGGTGGGGACTTTTCTTCCCACATATCTTCGACAATAAATATGTCTGATCGTCATGCTTTTGTCGACGTGTAAATATGCCATAAATATTGTGCGAAAACACTCCAAGACCTTATTGTTAATAAATTATGCAACGTGCACACACAAAACCCCAAGAAGAATAAACACACACACTGCAAAGAGAGATAAAGCAAACACAAAGATTTATAGAGGTTCGGCAAAGAATATGAACAATTTTGGTTTACAAAGAAAAACCCTCTTAGCCCTCTACTCTCTCAAACCCTAGGTCTTAATATCTATCACACCCTCGCTCGAACCCTTTGATGCCCTTGTAAACTCCTCAAGTTCTCTCATGAGATCTCTCTCTCTTGAGTTCTTTCTCTTGAAATTAACCTCCCCCCAAAAGACTTATTTATAGCTCATAGGACTTGGGTTATAAGTTTACAAGCAATAGGAAACTAAAACCATATTAGAATAGGGTAGAAAACCCAAAATTTGAAAAAATTGACGATGGGCCCTTGATTGGTGATTTATAAACAATTGGAGTCCTTAATTTACCGAAAAATTTGTTAAAGGGCTAAATTGACAATATGTAAATAATTTAAGGGAAAAAGCGCAGAAAACCCTTATAAAATTTGGATAAAAAATATATTAACATACCAACTACAATTCACAATATATAACAGTCACGTCCCAAATTTCCAACATAGGGATAACCAACTTAGTTATAAAATATACAATCTGATACGTGAAGTCGTCAATTGCTGAAAGGAAGCCGAATTCGTGAGCATATGAAGTTGCTGGTCATCCTCACCCAAGCATGAGATAATTGTTGCTATATATATACCCAAACCAAGATGAGGCACAACTTTGCCTCCACTAAACCCATACCCTATTTAGTATTTCTAAAGTGTTGGTGCTTATAAACCATGAAAGGAAACAACTCCCTTTCAATGTGAGACTAAGTGAAAGTGTATTTTCCTGATGTAGGACGAAATATGGTCACTTATGACACTAGGAAAAGAAGGAAGGCGTATCGTTGGGATTTTCTAATTGATTGAAGAAGAATTGGAGTGAAGAAGAATTGGAGCGAAGAAGTGAAAAGGGACATAGCAGGAATTTGCAGATTTGGCGTCCGAGCTCCGATTAGGACGCAAAATACCATTTCGGAAAGGGAACGACGCCACGAGTCAAACTCACAGCTTTGCTGTGATGTATGATGGATTTTGGCATTCTGAGGTCGTTTGGCCTTCCAAAACCGCATTCAAAGTTTCGTAGTTAATTTTCGGAATAAATTCTGTTTTCCAGTTTTTCAGTTTTAATGTGATAACTCCCCTAGCAGTTACAAGGGTTGAGAGTTGTGTATTTAGGCAGGTTTGTCTAACGTTTTTGTACACTTCAGATTTTAATACAATTAATCAAAGAGAGTTTCTCTTAATTTTCTGGTGGAATCCAGTTCCCTTGTTACTCAAGGTTTTCGTTTGAAACCTTTATTGCTTGTGCTGCGTCAAGTGGTATCAGAGCGGGTCTCTCCCGTCTCGGTATTATTGGCTTGTCTTATCAGAGTAGGTTTTGCCTGACTCGAGGTGCCTCCAATGGCTCGTCCAGACGAAGAAGATAGGACCCGTGGAGACGGGGAACCAATCACTCTTAGAGAATTTGATGTTGCAGTTGTTCCATACTTCATGGGGAGCGACTGCATCGAAGGCTTTCTTCAATGGGTTGCAGACATAGAGGAAATATTTGATTCAATAGCGATCCCAGAGGAGAAGATGGTGGAAATTGTTGCATCCAGTTTAGAAGACGATGTTGCTTTTTGGTGGGATCAGTTGCGAAAATCTAGGAAGCAACAAGGTAAAAATCCTATTAGTTCTTGGCATTGGATGAAGAGACTTCTTGTGAAAAAATTCTTTCCTTTTGAATATAATATATATTTATTAAGGAATGGTTACAAGATTGTTCAACCCAATATCATGGTGGGTCTAGAAAAGATGGAGGAAGTTCTCGAAAAGGAAGAAACTGTGATGGATGCTATATTAATTGAAGATCCAATCATCCATAAGATGAAGGAAGAGATTCAAGAAAAACAAGATATTGAGCTTATTGAAACTCCTGTTGTTGAAACATATATTTCAAAAGATGAAGAACAACAATTGGATTCCTCTGAAATTAAAGGCATGGATGAATCTGTATTTGGAGAAGAAAATAATTCATACAAGGAGTTTGATTCTCAACTAGCCTATTCTAATCTTGTTTATGGAATTAATTATATGATTATTCCATCCAAATATGAGCAAGTCCTAATTCTACAAATTGAAGAGTTTATCTACACATCAAGTTCTATGCCTACTCAAGTTCATTTTAACGAGAACTCGAGGTCGAGTTCTTTACAAGTGAAGGAGTCTGATGTAGGACGAAATATGGTCACTTATGACACTAGGAAAAGAAGGAAGGCGTATCGTTGGGATTTTCTAATTGATTGAAGAAGAATTGGAGTGAAGAAGAATTGGAGCGAAGAAGTGAAAAGGGACATAGCAGGAATTTGCAGATTTGGCGTCCGAGCTCCGATTAGGACGCAAAATACCATTTCGGAAAGGGAACGACGCCACGAGTCAAACTCACAGCTTTGCTGTGATGTATGATGGATTTTGGCATTCTGAGGTCGTTTGGCCTTCCAAAACCGCATTCAAAGTTTCGTAGTTAATTTTCGGAATAAATTCTGTTTTCCAGTTTTTCAGTTTTAATGTAATAACTCCCCTAGCAGTTACAAGGGTTGAGAGTTGTGTATTTAGGCAGGTTTGTCTAACGTTTTTGTACACTTCAGATTTTAATACAATTAATCAAAGAGAGTTTCTCTTAATTTTCTGGTGGAATCCAGTTCCCTTGTTACTCAAGGTTTTCGTTTGAAACCTTTATTGCTTGTGCTGCGTCATTTCCTATACAAATTCTAACACCAAGTGCTTTTTTTCAGAGATGATCTTTGAGGTAATATTTAAAAACTAGACGATTCGGATTGTTGAAATACAATGTGTGGGTAGGCCCAACAAGGGTGTCCCTCAAATAAACTTATTTGAGGGATCTTTCAACTGAAACCCTCTCTGTATATCAATCTCCTTTAATTGAGAGATCCCTCAAATAATTTTAAATGTTGATTGTTCTGGATTATCAAAAAACTTTTTATGCTTTCTAGACCTAAATTACATTACTATAGTCTATGAGTCTGTGCAAGCGTATGCAAAATTGAAAAGAATAATAATAATGTGAAATATAAGACTAAAACAAGTTCATTTCCAAAATTAATCAAATATTGTGCTCCCAAATCAAGAGTCACGACCTTATGCATGAACAAAGTTGATAAGTATCTTAGCAAGAGAACATATATACATAGATAGAGTGAGCTTTGCTAAACAATTCTGTAGTACAATGCGTGTGTGGCACTCTTTTTCTTACCCGGGGGTTTTGTCCAAAGTGATTTTCCCTGAGAAGATTTAATGAGGTTGCGTTCCTACATGCAGGTCCTTTGTAACGTTTTCTGGTGGTTTCTAATGATATATATTCCTTCGTCTCCCAAAAAAAAAAAAAAAAAAAAGTGAGCTTTAATTGAGGGGTTCCTTAAATAAGTTTATGTAAATGACACATTTGTGGGGTCATTCTGGATGGTATTGCAATGATCCGAATTGTTTATATTTTAGGTATTCCTTCAAAAATACCAACGAGCCCAATAGGAGCACCCTACATGTCCAAACCATGGACTGATATAGTCCTCACTTTAACTATCTAGGTCCAACACTTAGGTTGGGTTAGGCCTAATGGACCTCTAAGTGTGAGGTTTTTAACTTAAAAAGTCTCGATATCATTAGGATTGGACTGCCTATATTTGAATTGTATATTATTTTTGTTGTATTCTCTGATGTGGGACTTACACATCATTGATTATATCAAGACACACCAACATATGCATAAAGGTCCCCTTCTCTAGTTATGACCAACAAAATAGATGAAAATAGTGCTTCAATAAAGCATTAAAATTACAACCACTAATTGAATGGTCAAATGATTTTTATTTTCATTTTCATTTTCATTGAGAACATTGTAATAAAGCTATCCGAGTAAACTAAAAGAATTGTGAGTTTCCAATAATATATATACAATTGGGAGTTTCTAAGGTGGAGCTCCTTAGGCTCGGCTTGGTATTGGATAAGCTTGCCGCAGTTACAAAAGCTCAAAACGGGGATGGAGCTTGCAGAAATATATGCATTGATATTAATAATGTTATTTGTACTATCTTGTTGACCACCTATGTAATAGAGATGGACTCCACTAGTGTATATGGGACCAAAATGATCAATAAATGTGGTACAAATAGCAGCACCCTTATTATTATCAGCATAATAAAATTGAAGCACCTCCCTATGAATTATTGTTCGGGCACTCGAATTTTGACCATGTGCATGACTTTGATCCAAACTTTTGTCTATTACTTTGATATCAACGGCTTAAAGCTTATTTGTGGTTCTCCCATGGTTTAACTAGAGCCCAATTAGAAATGCTTTGGGAAGCCTGCGACGTACATGTTTTTACCTATTTCTCTCCATTGGTATTGGATCTGTGTAGAAATATGACAAATTACACATACCTAATGCATATATGCATGCATCATGCATGAACAAAGTTGACAAGCATCTTAGTAAAAATAAAAAATAAAAACTTGATCTGCAAGGTTCGCATGATGGCCATTCACATTTTCTTGCGTGACTTTTTGTTCAGGTGGACTTCATGATTCTATAATTTAATTAAGCTCTTCTCTTCTCTGAGATGTACATACACAAAGAACAATTTTGTTATTGAGACATCCTATTGTTTCCCTCCAAATGGACAAATGATAGAGTATCTTGTAAAATAAGATATTGGAGTAAACTAAAAGAATTGTGAGTTTCTAAAGTTTCACACAATTGTGAGTAGACTAGTTGCCATAAGAGAGCATTACTTTCATATTCATATCGGGGAAAGTTGCGTGAGCAAAGAACAGTGGCAAGAGGTTCTTTTTCTCCTTTTCTCTAAAATTCCACACAATTATGAGTTTCTAAGATAGAGCTTCTAAAATTCCACTCACTCGTTTAACCGCAATTCCTCCTCCAGTGAAAATGGAATTATTTGTAGCTGATTTTGTTCAGCTATGGCCACTATTTGTGCATGCTCTCTCGGGTCCAGGTCGCCATCAATAGTAAACTTGTTGCTTTTGGTCCACATATTATTGTTTTGACCACGACCACTTTGTGCATGTCTTCCACACTTGTTAGAGTAAAGTGGGGCAACTTGTTCATGTTTTCAATGGCATATCGTGTTTGACTGCTCACAGAGGAAGATTTTGAAACCACCATCTTGTATAAAGCATTGGTAATGAAAGTCATTTCAATTCAAGACAGAAGAAACTACAACACAAATCAAACGAGGAGATTTTTGTTTGTTTCCTAATCATAGCATCAATTGATTTTTATACATGTAGATCATTTAAATGCAATGATGAAGGTGCATCATAAGTTTTGAGTGTTGCTAAATGAACCCTAAAATTAATTGAGTACACCATAATATTTAAATCAAAATGTAAAGTTAACTAAGTACACCCTATTTAAGTACCAAAAATACCACTGGTACACCCTAATACACTATCACACAACACCAAACCCATTCATCATTTTTCGTTCTGAATTTTGATTTTTTGTTGAATTCTGAATTGTTTGCCTAAAAATTTTTGAATCTGTGTGTCGATGTTGGCATGAAATTTCAGCTTTAGTTTACCACTTTCCATTCCAAATGATTCTGTTGAGTGTGATCAATTGGTGCTCTATGGATAGTTGGTGATTTGCATTGAATTGTCTGGGATAGTTGAATATTATAATTTTGGTATGTTTCAAAATTCGTAAGGAAAAATTCCTGCAAATTGTGGGTCAATTTTTTGTAGTTGATGCTAAGAAGCATATACTGGAAACTGAAATATGACTTCCAATAATAACTGTCTTCCTGTAAGGATTTGTATTTATGGGCTGCTATGTAACTTGGGAAAATTTTTCCTTTGGGTGTCTAAAGACTATAATTTTAAAGCATGTGTTCATATCTTGGCATGAAAAATTATGCATACTATCATTACCTACAAATTAGGTGGTACAAGGAACGTAATTGATTCTGTAACAAATTTGCATGATTAGTGCTTTGGTCCGCATATAGGATACAAATTGTATTTACTAAATAACGATGAAACAAATTGTTGGAGTTAATTCTAAGAATTTTGGAAGTATGATTTTTTGCTTATGTTTGATTATGCCATTTCTTGCTCTGACTCCAACATTTTCTTGTCATCCCTTATATAAAATTGCCAAATTTTGTTTTTAAAAAAATTCAAATTCAAAGCACTTTAGCTCAAGTGATTTCTTCTAACGGTTTCAACTGTTCAATCTCAACTATCTTGAGATTTGTATCTTATAATCCACTCATTCATCAAAATTTCCACGTTTGAGACTCATGAACAGAGGCCGTTAGTTGTAGCTTCATAGGTGATAGCACATGTATTAACGTAATCAATTGCTTACAATACAAAATGTAGATGGTCTTACGCTATTAGAGGAATGTTAAAATTTGACTAACATGGACAGCTGCATAACCCAAGTATAACATATTATCAGTCAAGAATAAAGTTTAAATAGCGGCACCCAGTCTCTACTTTGTTGGAGGATGTGTTGAATTCAAATATCATGAATGCCAATTATTGATTAATCTCACTTTCCATTTTCATGGAGGATGTCCTGAATTCAAATATCATGAACGATAATTGTTGATTAATTTTAAAAAATCAAGTGTGAAATTAACTAACCTGTGCTTATTAATAGAAGGAAGATAATCAAGACAAGAAAGAAATAAACGCCTGCAGGAGTTCTTTGCATGCTTTTTAAGTCAATTATTGGGTGGTAAAGTCGTTTGGTTCAATGCCTTTGGTGCTATTTTATGGAGAAATTCTTGTTATTTTGAAAAAACAAAATTAAGTAAAAAGAAACCACTAAATCACACAAGTACAGAAAGGTAACAACCGCCCCGCCCGCCTCTTCTTGACAAACTAACAGTGTTGAGATTATCCCAATTTCCCAACGTATGGGGTAATACCCTTATAATTATTGTGAACTTAATTTCGTAAAATGGAAGCGGAGGTTTATTCATACTAATACTATCTTCTTTTTTTCCCATAAGAAAGCTTTGAACTTAATTCTGGAGCACAATGCGGAGGTGTCTATTAAGACATGACAACAACTCTTGATAGAGATAATGGACCTAGAAAAAACATTATAAGGATTGAAGATCAGGCTGCAATTTCATCCCAGAGTAAACATATTCATCAACAAACTATGAACCTCCTGCATGAGATATATAACCAAATTAACGCCTATAAAATCCGAGACTCGTATAACCATACTGACAATATGTACCTAAGTCGGTAGAAGTACAAAATTACAGCTAAAACACATGGACAATATGTGCATCCATGATCGAAACAAACTTGCATATAACTAGAACTGTAAAGCTTTACCCGCATTTCAAAAGTTCTAAAACTGAGACACTGGGGATGCTAATGCACGGATGAGCAGCATACAAATTGCGCCCAGTATGGTCTACCCTTGACTTTCTTCTTTTCACTCTTAATGTCTGAAGGATACCGTGCCGGAGAGTTCCATTCTTTTGCATTCTCTTTCTTAGATGCCTGACCTGTTGGTGATTCGGGACCCAGAATTGAGTTCACTGTTGTCGCTCCAGGACCACCATCCTTCACCTTCACTGCTTTATCATCCTTCTGAGGCGCAGGAGTTTGACTTTCTTTTTGGGTCGGTGACTTTGCTTTATTTTCTAGATAGGCCTCACCCAAAAGGTTCTTCAAAGGGGTGTGTTGCTTTCCAGTGCTCCAGTTTGTAACCTTGGCAATGATCTCTTCGTTCTTCTTTCTCCCCGGTGATTCGTTCACAACATGACTGATAGAAGGAAACCACCCTGCCTGCAAAGGTGCAGGTTTTGGCAGCTCCAGGTTATGTGCTCTGTGGATTTCAGCAGCAGTAGCTTTTTGGTCATTCACGCCTCGAGGTTCTACCAATGTCATGAAAGACGGTGCTTCAAACATATCAGATTTTTCAGGGTATTGTCTCTCAGATGCAGCTTTTGACTTCTGCTCTTCCACTGAAGTTTGGGAATCTGTAGGTGGTATAGCTTGTGCATCTGACTGGATAGAAAGAACTGTACCATGCATCAACAGAAAATAGACTGAGTTTAGAAAATTGTAAATCTTCTTTTTGTGCATATGCATCAGATAAGGTATTTTAGACATAGAGATAGAATAGCATTGCAGTAAAGAATAAATGGCATTCTAAATAATTGTAAATCCACCACAAGACACCCTTATTGAAGGGCAATATATAAACTGATCCAACAAAAACCAAACCAAAACACATAAGAACTTGTATACATAATTCAGTCATAGCTAATTTTACATATGTATATTCTTTCTTTATTCTACCAACCACAATGACATAATCAAGTCAAAGGATAAAATTCACTTCATTACACCCATCTTCAGTACATGGTTGCAGATAACAGTTTTGGGTCATGATTACTCTTCGCCAAGTCACAAGTACAGAAAGTGGGGCAAGCAAAAGCAGTGCAAGTGCAACAGTTCTTATATTATTATGCCAAATAAGAGAGAATGTGTGTTATAAAAACTAATTAAGAAGACAAATACCTGAAACAGAGCCCCAGTTTCCTTCCAGACTGTCAGTTTGGCTATTTGAGTCAACAACATCCAGTGCAGATGAACTTGGCTGTTGCCTAACAAAGTTTTTATCACTCTCTTCTTGAAAAGATTGAGAACTCAACCCAGATGATACCCCACGGAACTCTCTGGAGCCATTATCTTCAGCAGTGAAACTCAGAACAGAAGATTCAGCATCTAAAGCAGAAAGACCTAGTTCTTTCATCCCACAACCCTCTGAACTCTTCTGTGTGGATTCAGCATCGGGACCATGATCTGAAACTATGTTGAGGCCAACTCCGCTAGAATTTGAACTGCTATTTAAAGGTTTGTGTTTGGTGTCAACCAGCTTCAGCATAGAACCATCCACTGCATCTTCTGCAACAGCTTTTGATTCAACAAGATCAATAGCAGAATCAAGGTTCAATGTTGGCTTCACCAAAAGATTTTTTTCAACAGGTCCTTCCCTGCTCTCATTTCCAGATATAATACTCTTTTCAATTTCACCACCATCATGATCGCCAGGATCATCATCATTTAAATTTGTTGCTAAATTAGCTTGAAGTTCGGAGAGACTACTGGCAGATTCCAAACTAGTTATAGGATTCTCTGCAACAATTTTCTCTGTAGATACTTTCCTGTAGTCATCCCCAGTTAAAACATCCTTTTCAGCTTTCTCATGATCACCGTCATCCCCAATTATATCAAACCTTTCAGTTTTATCCTTCTCATAATCACCTGCATCACCAACTTCATGTGAGCTGGATACTGGATTGACTTGGAGCTCAGAGAGACGACTAGCAGATTCCAAATTACTCACAGGGTCTTTAGCAAAAAAATTCTCTGTAGATTCCTTGCTGTTGTCATCCCCAGCTAACTTAAAATTTTCAGTTTCATGATAACCAGAATCTCCAATTATATTGCAGGTTTCAAATATACCCTTCTCATAATCACCAGCATCCCCATTTTCATGTAAATTAGCTGCTGGATTAATTTCGATTTCAGCAGGATTTTCCACAGAATTTTCTTCTGCAGATCCTTTGCTGCTATGGTCTGCGCTTAAATCACATTTTTCATCTTTTCCATTACCATCCAGATCATCTAAGTGCCTTGTTTGATTTATAGCAGCACTGCTGGAAGCAATCAAGGAATTTGGATCAGATAAGACCTTTGTATCACTTTCAGAAAAGTTCAACTGTAACGATTCATTTGCATTTGCAGGGGCTGCTATTTCATCTGACCTTTGGTTTTCAGTAATCTTGATCTGAATGTGAGAAACATTGGGTTCCTCTTCAGCAGGCACTTCTTTAACCATTGGCTTGCTGCTACCTCCACGTTTAACATCAGTTTCTTCATCATTAAATTGTTCCCAAGAGTCCAAGAAGATAGCCTGGTCTAATTTCTTTTCTTTGTGATTTTTAAAACCTTCAAGCATCGCCTCAGGATTTTCTACCACATGTGTATCATCTGGAACAGAAAGCACATGTACATTTGCATTCCCTTCTCCCTCCCAGTTGCTACTCTCAGTTAACCCACCAGAATTTGAATAGTGTATTCCGTCTGTAGTATCCACCTTATTCTCTACAGTATCAACCGATGCATTCACATGTTCAACAGATTCAACTTCAGGGGAAGGATCAATTTGAGGAATATACAAATCATATGCATGGGTGTACTCTTTCTCTGATGGAACAACTTCATTATCTCGCAGAGAGTCCGAAGTCATTTCAACTGTCCCTTCTAACTTAGATACACCCTCAGCTGTTTCACTGACAACTTTATTGGGTGAGATCACAGTGTACGGTAAGTCTCTATCTAGATTACTTGTTGCAATTTCATCAATCTTGTCCTCTTGTGGAGCAGATAATAAAGAGCTCTCAATCACACTGTCAGTAGCATGGGTCTTCTTACTATCTTCTGATGCATCTGCCAGCACTTCAAATTGAATGGGGTGTACGTCATCTTCTGAATGATTCCTATCATCCTGCAAAGCTGATTCCGAACTTGTCATTGAAATGATGTTAGAAGTTGACAACGATCCCTGTAACTCTTGTGCACCCAGCTGATTAGTTGTATTCTCTGGAATTTCAGAAATTTGCATGAGGTTATTGAGAGATAAATGCATATTTATGTGAATGCAAACATTCTATACAATTGTCAAAAGAGAAACCAGATAAGGATTCTTAGAACAATTTTCAGTCAATTGCAATATTGATCAGAGTCATCTCCTCACGAGAAAAAGAAAAAAAACACACACTTAAAAATACAGTGTAAGCATCTTATAGAAGATTCATTCTTCTTCTGCTACTAATGTACTTTGACGATAAAGGTGGAGAAAAATGAGGACAAAATATATCACTCTTACATGTCAAGGATACAGTAATTACATCAAAATAGAGGATGTCTCCCAAATACTCGGACAACAGAAGTGGAGAAGTATGAACATGGAACAAATATTTTAAATAAAAAGTGTAGTCAAACATATTATAAAAAATGCAGTCACCAACATAAGAATATAATATTTCACTATCACCACATCACAAAACAGGTCACTATTCAGTATAATTAGCTTACTATATGGAAGAATATGCCTTCTTTACCATGAATTTTACCAGAACTTGCCACTTCAAGGGCATGAAAAATCGCTTGACTTAAAAACAATAATAGCCCTACAGTATTGAAATCTTTATATTAATCTCTCGTCCAAGCAAGTGTACATAAAGTCCTTTATATCAAAACAGAAGGAAACGAAGTCAGTGAATCTTGGATAGATTTTCTCTTTCAAGGGTGGTACTGTTTCATTTTATCCGTTATTTGAATATTTACTTCAAGTTCCGCAAAAGTTTTGGTAGTAAGTACAAATCCAACATGGCACACCTTCCACTCAATAGAATCATATTTTTCAGCACCATCAAAGATATTTTTAATCCAGATGATTAGCCACCCAGTATGTGTGTGCTATCACAAAAATTGGACAAAAAATTTCATATTTTTCTTTTCTTTGTATAAGAAAATATTTGCATATTTCCAAAGCCCCATGAGTGCTTTATCACTTAAGTCTCCGTAGATAGACCTAACATGCAACATTTCCACATTTAACTTGTAAAATGTCCTCCATCTAATATTATGAAATGAGCACAGAATATGACCCATAATTACATTCCTGCCAATAATATTCAACAGACTGCTGAACAACCTATACATCCTGCACTAACTAGTACATGAACAATACAAAATACAACCAAGTAATAAAAGAGAGCAAGTATACACACATCAGGTGTGCATAATCAAAATTATCATGCAAACATACAGACGGTAACCAGCACAAGTAGTCTCTTTATTGACTCTACCCAGATAACCTTTAGTAGTGACGTAACACCAGAAATAAAATAACCTATTATACCATAGAAAAGAATAGATACCTGCACGGTCCATCAACTTCTAATTGTAGGATGAATATTTCATAACTTTAAAATGCAATCACTGCATTGACCTTCCACAATTAGACTACACACTGTTCAATGGAGTAGGACAACCCTTCACATTAGACTATAGACTATTCAATGCATTCATTGCATTAATCCTCCAAATCAGGTTTACTTAATTTCATAATTAACCAATTAAAACTGCAACACCTCCTTGCACTGAGCTACAGAACCCGAGGATCATATCGCACCCATCAATTTAAAACTACCTTATAATTTTTTTTCCTGATAAGTAAACTATCCTGTTATACTTAAAATCAACTCATTAAAGGTATAATGGTTCTTTTACTGTCTAGATCATTTCATTTATTTCTGAGCATCCTCTTAAAGAAAATAATGATTTAAGTATCAACATGCAAATTCTTCAGACCATAAACAGATACTTTAAATCATCAAACACGCACAGATAAATAATTAAATCAGATGCCAACAAGACAGCTAATAACAATTAATTGGTTCGATTCATGGAAACGTTACCGGTGATTTCCCCATCATTAAGGGATTGGATGACGTTCAAACCATTCTTGGCAACCCTTTCGAGATTAATTTCTGATTCTCGAACATTTTCTAACCCTTCGCCGGTTCCTGCACCAGAAGCACTATCTGAAAATTCTGCAACGGCATCTGAGAACACCACGTCTTCTGATCTCACGGATACTAGATCTATCAAATGAAAAAATAAAAAGAATAAGATATCTAATTTCTCATCCGCTTATCAACAAAAACTGAAGAAAAGTAATGTTTTGAGATGTAATCAGGGGATAATCTATTGTTTGTTTGTTCGGGCTTCCCCTGTGTGTATTGTGCTGCAGCTATTTAGCTGCTGGTTTCTAACAAGATTTTACTAGAACCATGGATACGCCAATTTAGTGCCGTATCCCATATCGGATACTCGTTTGGATATGATACGGTCCGATGCGCATCCGTGTCTGTGCTTCATAGTTCTGCAGTGGGGGATCTCTCTATATGCTTCAAACAGTTTAGTCCTTTTCTTAAAAATTTAAACAGCTTAATAGAATAGTTTTACCAATCCCTCACCAAGGCAGAAACAAAGATCCAAATAACCAAATTTCACCTTCCAAATAATTTCTGAGACACAAAACAGAGCGGATTAGATGAAAGAATTAAAAAGAACTAGGTAACTCACTGGGGGTTTTGCGTTCTTCATCAGAGTGCTCATCATCTGAATCATTTACATGGGTGTTCTTCTCAGAGCCAGCCAGATTGTAACCATCAATGGTTCCACAAATCCTCTTATGGGCACGTCTGTGTCTGGCACTTGGGTGTGCGTTTGGAAAGGGCCACCCACATTTGTGACAAACATGGACTCCATGGCTGTCAAGCCCTGTATATTCAAGAAGTTAAACAAAACAATCGCAAAAGCAGACAACAACCCAGAAAATAAAATTAACAAAAAACAAACAAAAAACCCTTAAACCCAGTAGCAAACAAAACCAAGATTCAGAGATAATGTGAAATAAAGTGAAAGGAAAAATACGATAAACCATGAAATCCAAGAACCCATCAAAAACATTTCCAACCCAAAAAACCAAAATCCACTAAAACCCAGAAAGAGACAACAAATCAACATTCAGAAAGAGAAGAAAATAAGATAAATCAAACCTGAACTGTGAGTTCTTGCTAGATCTTGGCTATCCATGTCTTCAGGAGAAGCGAAGAGTTGCAGCAGCAGAGAAAACAATAAAACAAAGTAAACAAGTTTGAAATGTAAAACCAAAGAACAAGCAATCAACGCAAAAGTCTCTCAATGTCTGCAGGTCCCTTTTGGGCGTGAGAGTGTGGTACGGAACAGTATGAGTCGTCTTTCAGAGACCGGTTTGCTAACGGCTTAACCTCTTATCCCATGTGAACATGTTATATAAATAACAAGGCAAGGGTTGCTATCAATCATTTGCATCAACCTTTTATGATTGTCTGCATTGAGGTGCATGGTAATGGTATGAGGTTACCAGTGGGGTCCACTGAAATTGGTGTAAAACTAGGCGATGTTCTTAATTATGATGTTTGTAGCACTAACTTTTTGGTAGAGTTGGAAAATATGATCATGAGGTGACAAGAAACATGCATCGGTAATGATTTTACTTTAGTGGAATTAGCACTTCATTTTCATTTTCACTTTGACTTTGAGTTAAAATCTCATAAACGGGAGTTTGTTGTGTTGTTCAGTAAAATAAATAATAAATATAAGAAGAATTTACTCTGGATGGACCTTTGCGAAGACGATGTTGATTCCATCTGAATTTTATTACTACTGAACTTATCATATCAATGACCAATTTAACATTGTTGTGCTATGAAAATAATTGCTGTCAGATTAGCTGTGAGAGAAAGTAATTTAGCGTTTGGTAAAATTTAGATGCCCACGAATACAATGTTGATTCCATTTGAGTTTTATTACTACTGAACTTATCACATCGAGTATATTAATAGCATATTCACTTAATTATGAAACATACCCTAAAAACATAGATTAGCAAGAATATGAAGAAAGATTATTAATTTTGTGTATTAACGTGTTTTTAATTAATTAAAACCAAAAAGGTAAAAAGTCTAAGGGCAAAGAGGTCCTAAAGGTACAAAAATCGAGGCGTGCAAGTTTTGGAATTATCATGTGGTTGATTGGATGGGATGAAAACTTGGAAAACAGTAAAATATTGTCTTACCTGACTGTCAGATAACAAAACAAAAACCCAATGAAATGGCACTTTCAAACTTTGACCCACAAAATTAAACCCTACGCGACTTCTCCCCTACCTACTTTGTCCAATAGTCAAGCGCGACAAAGACACGCCTTCTCAAAAACGACACCAAAATCCCGCTCTTTAATATTGGATAATATTTCTTGTGTCTTTATTATGATCATAAACCACAACTACTCCATCGACAGCAAAAGCAAAAAGGAAAAGGAAACCCTTAACTACTCCATCGATAGAGATTGTTGAAAAGAATATTTTATTGCTTCTTTGGAAAATTGAAAATAATACTTCGCTTCTTTGGCATGTTTATAATGATTTTCATTGCATATTATTTATTTTTTTTAAAATTTTGAGAGATATTAATCGTTTGAGTCTTGCATGTTATATATTATTTAATATATATAGTTTATCTTAATAGAATGGTAAACGTAGAATGGTCAAATTAATTATGGTCGTCTTTAAAATTTCAAGAGTCAAGAGGCAAAAATGAAGAAATGAACTAAGCCAATTTGCATAAAGACCACATAAATTATAAGGGGGAGTGTACATTAGCCACGCAATAAACTCCTTCACCTACTTCATTCTTGACGCTAAATTGCCAACTCCGTCAACTTCAAAACATGTCTTTCCTAAGGGCACTTTTGTCACTTCACCATTAAAGAAAAACTTAAAATAATAATGAAAAAAGAAAAACTTCCCCTCAATCTCCACCACTCAACTCAACCCACCCCCTCCCCTCCACTTATAGGCCAAAGTTGTAAAGGCAATTGCTTAAGCCCATTTGATAACAATTTCGTTTTTTATTTATTTATTTATTTATCAAAAAATTTGAAAACATGAAATTTGATTAGTAACTAGTTTTAGTTTGTTTATTTTACTAAAAATTGTTTAAAAGTTATGGTTACTCTCCACGAGTTTCACTCAGGCTGATTTGACACCTCTTTAGCTCCCGCTCAATATCTATATTAGTTGTTCGGAGCTCATCCGGAGTCAAATTCAAACTCGCCTCTTTTAGCATCTAACATTTGATTAAAAAAATATTATTTTATTTTATTTCTCTTAAGAGAAAAAAAGTAGGCTATGTGCCATAATGTTTTTATTTTTATTTTTATTTTTATAATAAGCAATAGAATTTTATTAGGACAACTTTAAAAAGTACAAAGGGAGCCATCCCAATTAGCAGTATGACGGACATGGGTAAATTTCTCCAGTGACTTGAGCCAGTCTAAGGGTTGAGACGATTTGGAGAGAATCAATCTAAAAAATTACTTGTCTAAAACCCCTGTCGACTGCCTTTATTGTTCAAGATTAAAACAATTTATCAAGAACAAAATGGGCCACTAACCGTCATGACTATGCTAGAGAGGCTAGACAACACATCAAACTAAATAAGTTTTCGGGAATCATGACACAAACTCACAGACAACCCATAAGATTTTTTGGAACAAAAACGACTAAAGTAGTAGTAACACATCAAAGTCGCTCCACAAGATGCTTCACATAGCTAAAGCCATCATGTAAAACAGAAACAAACAATAAGGAGAGAAAAACATCATGGTCTGCCAAGGCACCTAGATCTAACAAGATCCAGGGGGAAAACCCCATATCTGAAGCTTCCTTGCTCTATTAGGGGATCCATGGGCTCACCTTTTGCTGGGTTTCTCTCTTCTCCATTCACTTACAATGCGTTTGGATGAGGGAAATAAACTTAGAATTTTGACAAAAGTCAGAATTTCTAAATTGACATGAACCAATTCCGTTGTTTGGATAGAAAAAACATAGAAATTTAGAAATTCCCCATGGGAAAAACACTTGGAATTTTCAATTTGGAGGTCATAAATCTCAACTTTAAATTCTATCATAAAATCGTCATTTCTAAAATTCCAAGAGAGATTGAGTTTTTAAAAAAGATAACTTTACAAATAAAGATTAAATTCCATATTTTAAATCCTTTACCCAAACAAGAAACTTTACAAATTCTAGAACATTAATTTCTGTCATTTTAAATTCTGTCATTTTAAATTCCGTCATTTATGAATTCTTTTGTACTTTTAAATTTCCTTATCCAAATGCACCGTTAGGGTTTTTTAGGGGTGGTACCATAATGTTATTTAATGAATTTTCTAACGCCTACCACAAGGATAAAACCATAATATAATGAGGAACTTGTAAAACAATAGTATGCTCAAGAGAAGAGTGGTGAGCCTTGCATACCATCAACATAATGGTGCAACTATATTTATATTGATATTTTAAGGTTAACAGTTACAAACGATTACATGAAAATCTCTATTTACATGGGAATCAATCTATACATTTGAAAATCAAAAAGATAATCATATCACAAAACAATTAAACTAAGTCAAGGCAAACTAGGACTTATCATCCAAAACAGATAAGGACTTTGAATTCAAACTTGTAGATAACGTATGTCTAACATCCCCCCACAAGTTGACAGGTCTTTGAACAATTGGAAGCTTGGACACCAAGTACTTGAAACGAACAACCAGGGACGGACCCAGGATTTCAAAATGGGGTGGGCTAGAATTACCTTATTGAAATGTTAGATTTTAGGCTTATGGAATTGATCATATATATAATTTAAGAATATATCATTTTTATTTTATTTGTTTAAAAGACCTATTTTACACCAACAATGCCTGCTAAGGTCTACCATGACGGACAAAAATGAATTAAGAAAAAAGAAAATTCATAAGAAAATTCAAAAATGAAAATTTATCATCACAAAGATTAAGTTAGATAGACACACGGCAACTAGAGGTTACACTACAATTATCCAGTTAGTTCAAATTAATATTTATGCTATAAATGGGATTAACATTAACACTAACTATAAGAAATAAAATAAAAAAAACTCACCTGGGATAGCCCAGGTTGTACAAGTCATAGGTCTGTGCCTGCGAACAACACACAAGCCCTTGGTAAACAAATCAGCAAGCTCATCATGCGAGCAAAACAAAATGAACCAGCAGCTCACTTCTAGTTACCTTTTCTCGAACATAAAGATAGTCCACTTCCAAATGTTTGGTTCGAGAGTGAAATACAGGATTGGAAGCCATGGCTAGCGACGACACATTATCAAACCAGATTTGAGGAGGGGATAAACATAGCTGTAAATCACAAAACAAGGAACTAAACCAAGATAGTTTTGGAGTAGTATGAGCAAGCTGTCGATACTTAGCTTCTATGCTAGACCTTGATACATTTTTTCTGCTTCTTAGAACTCCATGAAACCAAGTTTTTCCCCAAATAAATACAAAACCCACCAATGGAATGTTGAGAATCTGGATTACCAACATAGTCTGCATTAGAGAAAGCATTGAGCTGCAATTCACCAAGATGATATACTAAGCCATGATCATAAGTATTTTTGAGATAATGTAAGATTCGTTTTACAGCAGACCAGTGAGTAGAGGTAGGATTCTACATGAATTGACACACTTGGTTCACAGGATACGCAAGGACAAGTCTTATGATGGTAAGATACTATAATGCCCTTACAACATTGCCATAATTAGCAGGATCATAATAGGGCTCTCCTTCATGCGCACTCAACTTCTAACCACTAGGTGTAGGTGTGGAAATAGGCTTGGTGTTTGCAAATTTAGTGCAAGATAACAAATCCATGGCATACTTGGATTGAGCTAAGTGCATAGAGTCCTCATTGTAGTCGACCTCAACCCCCAAAAAGTAACACAATGGTCCCAAATCCTTCATAAAGAAGTGAGTGCCAAGCCGCTGGATAAGTAAGGAAATCTGAGATTGATCATTGCCTGTGACCAAGATGTCATCAACGTAAATCAACAAAACCAAATAAACACCATGTTGATTAAAAACAAATAATGAGTAATCACATTTTCACTCTTGGAGGCCAAGCTCAAGCAAGTAATCAGAGAACTGTTGAAACCAAGCCCTTGGTGCTTGTTTCAACCCATACAAACTGCGCTGCAACTTGCATACATGAGAATCAATGAAACCTACAAGTTGTCACATATAGACCTCTTTTGCAAGAAAACCATGCAAAAATGCGTTTTGAACATCTAATTGTCACACAAGCCATTTCTTTGTGACTGCCAAGCTCAAAACTAGTCTAATGGTACTATGTTTTACAACTGGACTCAAAGTTTCAGTGTAATTGACACCTTCCTTTTGATGAAAACCATTTGCAACCAACCATGCTTTATACCGCTTGATAGAGCCATCAGACTTCCTTTTAATCTTGAACACCCATTTATTTGGCAGCAAATTCATGTGAGATTGAAAGGGCACAAGAGTCCAAGTTGTTGGAAGAAAATTGAGTATTAATTATAATACATATATTTCACATAGCTTGTTGGACCGTATGTATTGGATTCCAATATGTATAAAGCTATATGGGCCTTCTTATATTGTAAGATATTCATGAATTATGGCATAAGATTAGCAATCCCTAAAATATAATAGGAAAGTTAGGGTTTTGTTATCAATATAAAAGGGCTAGTCCCTATTCTTACAATTACACGCTAAGATATTATCTGCCCTATTGAGATATTAGTATTTGGTATTGCAAAGAATAGAAGACGGCTCCAGCAGACCTTCATGTCTTCTTCTTCTAATCCAGGTTAGTGTTCTTGATTTGTTATTAAGTTTATTGGCTTATTCTAATGTGATTCATGGTGTTGTTGTTCTATTGATTTCATTTCATGAAATATCTAACATGTGGTATCAGAGCCCACTCAACAGACCATGTTTTAATTGAATAATAATATTAAATTAATAACAAATAAAATAAAAGGATTATTTTATTACCTATGCTTTTCACTTTGGAGTTTTTTCTATTCCGTCTAGAACTATTGAGATTTAGGCTTTCTCCTTTTTATTTTGATATTCAATTGTCTGAATCTAATCGCTTCCGCTGAATTGAGTTTCTTTGAAACCCAAAATATGCTGATTGAAAATCATGAGCCAAATCAAGGTATGGGTTTTTCCTTTAAATGAGTATTTTCTGAAGCCCAAATCTGTTGTCTATATGAATAAGATCAAGATTAATTGCTTTGTCGGTGATGTTGTTAAAACACTGGTTTCAGGATGATATCAGAATGCACAAATTGGATATTTTGAGAAATTCAATTAGTCTAATATTCGGTTTTCTATATTAGAAAACAATAAAGAATCATGTCCAAAAAAAAAAAAAGAAAAAAAAAAGGAGGGGACTTGATTATCTGGTGGAATCCTTGTGAGAATGAATTGGAATGTCCTTAACAAATTGGATGGTTCACACTTATTCTACAAGAGATTATTCTGAACAAGCCAGAAAATTAATTCATGAGTTATGATGAGTTGTACTAATCTTGCCTAAAGGTGTTATTACTGCTTGATCCAACTATGAATTAGTGTGTTGCAATTCATGCGATACTTGTGTCTTATATTTCTTCTTGCCTAAAGGCGTTGTTAATATATCATTGCAAGTATTTTATGTTTTGGCTATGCAATTTAATGCATATGGTAGTTTCTTGGCCTGTTGGCGCTAAAACTGATTAGATAGAGATGAGTGCAACTTACAAGTGATGTGGACGATCGAGAGATCGATTGAGCGTTGGATGCGGATTCTTCCTGTCCTTGGATGCTGATCCTGAATAGAAGGAAGCCGAGACTCATAAGGTCTATGGAACCGGTGTGGAACCAGCCTAAGACTCTCTGATGTCAAAGTAAGATTGTTTTCTAAGAGCTTTTGCTGTTTGACAAGATATTAATATAAAAGTCAAGCTGAAAAGTCTTACCCCTGTATTGTAGTGAAGGGGCTTATTTATAGAGGGTATTTTGTATGCTCTTAGTACTTAATTTCGATGTGGGACTCGTGGGAGGGCCTTATGAGGTTGACACGAGTCCATAGATATTTCGAGCGGGTGCTTCGAGGTTGATTCTGCAGAATCGGTAGGGGATATCGATTGTAGACTATGTTGGGCCTGTAGCGACCGTTTGTTGCTTTGAGACAATATCATCGGTAGCCGATGCTGATTGTTCGGAGCCTTGGGCACTTGGGGAGTTTCTCTGGTCCACGTGTCACTGGATGAGTGGAGGGTCAGATATGGTACAAACATGGCCAAAGCTGAAACTTATTGAGCCTATGCATTTTCAAGTTACAGCATAAACTAATGTACTCTAAACTGCTGTGATTTGTAAGTAATTAAAAATCCAGTTTGTTGCTCTTTTGTAATCCAGCTCTGGGAATGACTTCCATGAATTTCTCAAGCACTGAGACATTGACTGGGAGCAACTACAAAAGCTGGAAACAAGACATTGAGATATTGTTGGGGCTCATGGACTATGATCTTGCTATTCGAGAGGATGAACCTGCTGCACTTACTGAAGCTAGCACAACAGCGCAGAGGACCAAGCATGAGAAATGGGAAAAATCGAATAGGATGGCATTAAATGTCATGAGGAGGGCTATGACCTCGGCTGTGAGATGGGGGATTCCAGTTTGTGATAAGGCTAAGAATTTCCTCGAAGCAATTGAGATAAAATTTAAGGAGTCAGAAAAGGTTGAGACTGATTTGATGCCTGATCAGCAGCTATCTCCACATATTTTTTTTATCCTAGTGTGGACACCATGAAAAATCAGCCAGAAACAGGAGTTGACACAACACCAAGAAATGAAGAACAAGTTGATCATGTCATTCAACCTAATGAACCAGAACCTGTGCGAAGATCCCAAAGGTCACACAAGCTTGCTATACCTGAAGACTATGTTGTCTGTTTGCAAGAGTCAGATTCTGGAATTGAACTGGATGAAGATCCCCTTACTTATGCTCAGGCTATGCGAAGTGAACAAGCAGTCTTGTGGAATGAAGCTATGAAGGAAGAGTTAAAATCTATGGACAAAAACCATGTTTGGACACTCGTGCAACCAAGTTCAAATGCTAAACCTATTGGATGCAAATGGGTTTACAAAACCAAGAGAGATTCTAAGGGGCAAATTGAGAGGCTGAAAGCTAGACTCGTGGCAGAAGGTTTCACACAAAGAGAAGGTTTTGAGTACACAGAGACCTCCTCTCTAGTTTCCTCCAAGGATTCCTTTAGAATAATTATGGCTCTCACAGCACACTTCAATTTAGAGCTCCACCAGATGGATGTAAGGACTGCTTTCCTAAATGGTGATTTACATAAGGAAATTTTTATGCAGCAACCTCCAGGATTTGTTGAAAGGGGGATGGAAAGCATGGTTTTCAGGTTAAATAAGTCAATCTATGGTTTAAAGCAGGCATCAAGGCATTGGTACCTCAAATTTGATAAAGTCATCACTACTTTTGGCTTTGCAGAAAACAAGTTCGATGAGTGCATCTACTTAAAAGTGAGTGGTTCCAAATTCATTTTCCTTGTACTTTATGCAGATGATATTTTGCTTGCAAGCTCAGATTTTCAATTGCTTAAAAGTACCAAGGAATTGCTTTCTAAAAGTTTTGACATGAAAGATATGGGAGAAGCTCATTTTGTTTTAGGTATAGAAATTCTGAGAGACAGATCAAGATGTCTTTTGGGGCTATCTCAAAAATCCTATATTGAAAAGGTGCTTAAATGATTTAAGATGGAGAAATGCTCAAAAGTAGAACTTCCTATAGGAAAGGGTGACAAGTTGAATAAAAGTCAATCTCCTGCAAATGATTTCGAGAATGAGCAAATGAAACTCAGACCTTATGCTTCATTGGTTGAAAGCATAATGTATGCACAAGTATGCACAAGACCTTATTTAGCTTTTATTGTGAGTGTGCTTGGAAGATTTCAAGCAAATCCTAGAGAACCTCATTGGGTGGCTGCCAAGAAGGTGTTGAGTTATTTGCAAGGGACTAAGTCACATATGCTGATTTATAGCAAGGTGGAGAAGCTTGAGATAGTAGCCTATACAGATTCGGATTTGGCTAGTTGCACAGATGACAGAAAATCTACAGCATGTTATGTTTTTGTTCTTGCTGGTGGTTCTGTTTCATGGAAAAGTGCCAAACAAACTGTTGTAGCTACATCAACTATGGAAGCAGAGTTCATAGGCTGTTTTGAGGCCACTAAACAAGCAGTTTGGATTAAGAATTTCATTACAAATGTCAGGATTGTGGACTCTATTGCAAGGCCATTAAAGATATATTGTGACAACCAAGCCGTTGTTTTCTTCCCTAGAAACAACAAGAGAACTCCAGCTTCTCGATTGATGGAGATCAAATATTTACTAGTCAGAGACAAGGTCAAGGAACAAGTAATTGATGTAATACACATTGGTACTGAATCCATGGTGGCTGATCCTCTTACAAAGACATTACCAGTGAGAGTGTTCAAAATACATGTAGCAACAATGGGAGTTCATGGAAATTTTGATTCTTTTTATCTGTGGGAGTAAGTCAAAACTTTATGTATTTTGTCATTTCTTTTTGACTTATGAATAAAGTACTGCATTGTCCTTTTGTTTTAGCAATGATTTTGATACAGTATTTGATTTCTATTAAGAATCTTTATAGAAGACAGCTTTCGTTTATACTGTCTTATTGGTTTTAATCTCTCTAGCTAAGATGATTGAAACACTATTGTTGTTATGAGAATATTGACTTCCTTGAGGCATTTAGAAATTCTTAGAACTTATTGATAGGACTAATATGTGGGAGTGGAAAACCTTATGGTTTACACTCATTATGTCACAATATCTGCAACATTGTGATGTTAAGTCTCGTTTATACTGTCTTATTGGTTTCAATCTCTCTAGCTGAGATGATTGAAACACTATTGTTGTTCTGAGAATATTGACTTCCTTGAGGCATTTAGAAATTCTCAGAACTTATTGATAGGACTAATATGTGGGAGTGGAAAACCTTGTGGTTCACACTCATTATGTCATAATATCTGCAACATTGTGATGTTAAGTCTCGTGTATGTAATTTCTGGAAACCAAGACTAAATTGACTTGTCTTGTGTGTCCTTAGGTTCTGCACTATGATTTGACATAGACATTTGCTTGAGAAGGAAGCTTATTACTTTAGGATTCAGTGATCACTTTTACTACTGGATTGACAAGCTATGATATGTATTGTAATTATACTCAGTGGGAGAATGTTGGAAGAAAATTGAGTATTAATTATAATACATATATTTCACATAGCTTGTTGGACCTTATGTATTGGAGTCCAATATGTATAAAGCTATATGGGCCTTCTTATATTGTAAGATATTCATGAATTATGGCATAAGATTAGCAATCCCTAAAATATAATAGGAAAGTTAGGGTTTTGTTATCAATATAAAAGGGCTAGTCCCTATTCTTATAATTACACGCTAAGATATTATCTGCCCTATTGAGATATTAGCATTTGGTATTGCAAAGAATAGAAGACGGCTCCAGCAGACCTTCATGTCTTCTTTTTCTAATCCAGGTTAGTGTTCTTGATTTGTTATTAAGTTTATTGGCTTATTCTAATGTGATTCATGGTGTTGTTGTTCTATTGATTTCATTTCATGAAATATCTAACACAAGTTCCATTATGTTGCAAAGCACTAAATTTTAGACTCATGGCATGCCTCAATTCTTCTTGTTTCACGGCTTGACTGAAACAAGAAGGTTCAGTATATTGAACATCCATAATAGCAGTCATGGCATATTTGGGATTTGGCTTACTTATCCCAAGCTGGGACCTTGTTACCATACGCTGATGTGGTGGAGAAGAAGATTGTGAAGGTTTAGCAGCAACATAAGAGGAAACACCACCATCAAACACATGATTATCACTTTGATTATTGGGCACTGATTCTTACATGGGAGGAGAAATATTTGGAACTGTTGGAGGTTGGGTATGTTGAGTAATTGGTGTGAGGATAGGATTATTTAGTGGTGGTGGCACATGAATTCCTTAGAGAACAACCATGTTAGTAGACTCAGGAAAAACAAGTAAATCTTATGGATTACAATTACCTGACTTGAAGCCACTCCCTTTAGAAGATGTGAGATCCTTGAATGGAAAATTGTCCTAATCGAATAGGACATGACTAGACACATAAATTCTTCTCGTGGACAGATCCAAGCACTTATATCCTTGATGATTCAGCGAATAACCTAAAAAGACACATGGTTTGGATTTGTGTTGAAGTTTATTAGTGGTATACGACATTAGCCAGGGAAAGCAAAGACATCCAAAAGTTTTGAACATATCATAACTAGGAGACCTAAGAAACAATGTTTGAAAAGGAAACTTATTTGACAAAACTCTAGTTGGTAAGCGATTAATTAAATATATGGTAGTATGAAAAACATCAAACTAATAGGTATTAGGAACAGAAGCATCAGACAGAAGAACAATATCAGTTTCAACAAGATGCCTATGTTTTCTTTCGGCTAAACCATTCTGCTCAGGATGCTTAGGACATGAAAACCTTTGGACAATACCATGATCAACAAGATAATTTTAAAATGCATGCTTAGTGTACTCTCCCCCTTCATCACATTGTAAAACTTTTATTGGAATGTTTTACATTTTCTCAACATATTTCTTAAAACGGATAAAAAGATCAAACACTTCATGTTTGTGTTTCATGGGAAAGATCTAGGAGTATCTTGAAAAGTCATCAGCAAACAAGAGATAGTAGCAGTAACCTTGGACCGAATTTATTGGAAAACTCCAAACATCGGAGTGTACAAGCTCTAGTGGAGAATGTGAAATTGATCTAGACAAACTGAGCGACAATTTTGTACTTTTGCCTAATGGATAGCACTGACAAAAGCTTACATCAGAGGTACCACTAAGTGGTACTTGTTTATTGGAAATTAAAAACCTAACAACGGAACTAGCTGAATGACCAAGACGATAGTGCCACTTCTTTGTAGAAACTCGAGTGCCTACGAAAGCTGAAAAAGATTTATTGGAGAGTTCACCACCAAGATCAAATGGATATAATCCATTCTCACATCTCCCTTGGAACAGCGTCTAACGAGTCTTGAGGTTCTTTACAACAAAGCAATCAGGAAAAATTAGAATATAGCAATGGTTGTCTAAGGTAAATCTATGGACATAGATTAAATTGGTAGAAGCTGATAGACAATGTAGGATGTCATTAAGAGAAAACTTGCAAGAATCAGTGTTAGCAATGGAAGAACCAAAATGAGAAATATGCAAACCAGTATTACCTACACCGCCAACCTGTTCATTACCAGTATACTCATTGGGATTGATAATGTTTTGCAAAATCGGAGTAATATGTGCATTTGCACCAGTGTTGAGAAGCCAAGTTCAATTGGATTGGCGAGAGATGGTGGTGGGAGATGAGGCCATGGCAGTGAGACGTTTGGCTGGAATTCTTCCTTCGTAAGCCACATTCACATGCTGGAAACAATCGACAGCTGGATTGCCAGACTTGCCAAATATTTAGCAAACAATTCTTGGAGTAGCTGATGCTGAAGACTCCCCAAAATTGGTAGTACACTGAGTTGAAAAAGTACCATGAGAAGCTGGTTTGGAAAGCCTCCACGAGTGGGGGAAGCAACACCATGTCCAAAGTTTTGAGGACGGAAACC
Source organism: Prunus avium (assembly GCF_965620075.1). Lineage (NCBI taxonomy): Eukaryota > Viridiplantae > Streptophyta > Magnoliopsida > Rosales > Rosaceae > Prunus > Prunus avium. The sequence goes on along the minus strand of NC_142284.1, from coordinate 15,203,833 downwards.
ACCGCGTCCACGAGTAGCAACAAAAGCTGATGGTCCCTTCTCCGACATCGTAACAACTTGCTCCTCCATCTGATGTTCAGTCGTCAAGAGAAGAGCTTCAAGAGTATCATAAGTGATAGGTGTATCATTCGCTTGAATTGCACTAACAATCATATCATAAATTGGACCAAGGCTGTTCATAATGATTTGAACAAGTTCATCATCATTGATTGGCTTTCTAGCAAGAGCCAAGTTGTTGGCAATGGCATTCATTTGATCGAGGTAGTCATTGACACACGAATCACCTTTCATGGTTCTGAATAATTCATTTCGCAAATGAAAGATCCTATTCTGGGACGTAGAGGCATATCTTCTCTCTAATGCTTGCCAGGATGTGCGAGCATTCTGATTTTTGGATACAGTAGACAACACAGATGGTGTAAGGGAACTATTGATCCAACTGAGGATCATCTAATCTTGTTGAATCCTGGTATAGTATGCAGGATTAGCCGTAGTGCCTCTAGCAAGAGTGGGTGGTGGACAGACACAGGTACCGTCATCAAACCCCATGAGGTCTCGACTTCTCAGGATGGGAACGATCTGTGCTAGCCAGAGTGGATAATTAGATCGATCCAATTTGATGTTGATGACAATGGGCATGGAGGTCGCAGTGGCAAATGGAAGTATGGTGGGAGCAGGAGAAGTGTTATCTCGATCAGTGTTGGAAGTGGGATTAGTCATGGAAGACAATTGTGTGTTTAGAAAGAAACAAAAGAATTGAAATTATGGATCAAGTTGTGAGACTAAAGGCCTGATACCATGTAAAACAATAGTATGCTGAAGCAAGGTATTAAATATCGATATTATCGGCGATATTTCGCCGATAATATCGTTTTTTTGAGGTGGAGATATTTTAGCACATATCCACTTAATTATCGTCAATATATCGATATTTTTGTCGATATTATTGTGATAATATCGGGAACGATAATTTCCTTTCCGTTCATGTAATATTTGGGCAATATATCGCAATATTATCGATATTATCGATAATATCGCAATATGAAATAGCATACCTTGAATAAACCTGAGGCAAGCAAACACGAGTTGACAAAGATCTTACAAGAACCTGTAGAAGAGAGATAGAAGATCTTACACGAGTTTACTGAATTAGATTGAATAGACAGCGAATCTAGAGCTCCGATTGGATTCCGAGAGAAAGACAAGAAGAGAAAATGAAAATCGAGCCCTAATTCTTCATTTTCTTTTCTTTTCCTTGGGTTTCTCGGCCGGATGACAAGAAGAAAGAACTGAGGACGAAGAAAGAACAGAGAGGAAGAGAAAGAAAGAAAAAGGAAGAGAGGAAGAAGAATAAAGAGAGAGAGAGAGAGAGAGAGAGAGAGAGAGAGAGAGAGAGAGAGAGAGAGAGAGAGAGAGAGAGAGAGAGAGAGAGAGAGAGAGAGAGAGAGAGAGAGAGAGAGAGAGAGAGAGAGAGAGAGAGAGAAGAGGAAAAAGAATTAAAAAAAATAGAGGGGGAGATGATAAACAATCGGAAAGAGAGAGAGAGAGAGAGAGAAGAAATAGAATAAAAAAGGGGAGATGAGGAAATAGAATAAAGAAAAGGATGTGTGTGTTGGGATGAGTTATGTATTTTTATTTTATTTTTACTTCAATTCCTTCTAAATATTTCCCAATACATGTGTAGCTTTCCTATGTTTTTTTTTTCTTTGTTTCCCTTCAATCCCTTCCAAATATTTCAACAATATTATAAATAATTCCAAGATTTATGTCTGTTTCAAATGTCAGTAGAATAAAAAAAATGTTCTAAGAAAATATATATATTGGAAAAAGAGGGCTTATAATTTTTTTCGGTAACAAACAAGAGCTTATAATTTACCCCAAAAAAAAAGGTATCCATTAAACACAATCTAAAAATATATATCAATCATTGGATTCGTTTCAACATTTAGCATACTCCTACAAATATTCCTAACTTCGCCATTGAATTTAGCCCATGTTATTTTCAAATCCAGGGTCCGTCCCTGGGCACGTATATGTTTGTTTTTCTACAACTTCAAAACAAAGGAAAGGAAGAGGTTAAGAAATGTGAAGTCAGTGCATGGCATATTTTAGTTGAACAAGAAGTTGTCCGCTAAAATGCGCAAACAGTAAAGTCAATTGGGCTCAATTCAATTCTATTGATTAGACAACATCACCATTTTTTTTTTCTTTTTTTTCTTTTTTAAATAATGAAATAGGTGGGCAAAAACCCAAAGACAACATCAAGGTATTAAATGTCGATATTATCGGCAATATGTATCAAGTGTAATATATTGTAGTAAATTATTATAACTAAAAAATTATGGTGTGTTTAATTTTCTTTCACTAATTACTACATATTTTCTAAAGACACAGTGTTTGTCAAGTCGCTACATAATCAACTTAAATCACTCAACCCCAACCATGCCATGCATTTCCTTCCAATTTTTTGTGATAAAATAATAGACAATTGACTAAGTAAACATCCTCTAAAGTTTCAATAAAAAAATTTCAAATTTTTCTCACAATTTCCGTGATTTTTATTCAATTTTTATTTCCTCGATATTTCCATCGATATATCCGTGTTTTTGGACCACCGATATTTCCGAAACTCTCGATATTTTAGACCTTGTGTTGAAGAGAAGAGTGGTGAACTTTGCATATCATCAACATAATGGTGCAGCTATTTATATTGATATTTCAAAGTTAATAGTTACAAACGATTACATGAAAATCCTTATTTACATAGGAATCAATCTATACATTTGAAAATAAAAAAGATAATCATATCGCAAAACAATTAAACTAAGTCAAGGCAAACTAGGACTTCTCATCCAAAATAGATAACGACTTTGAATTTAAACTTGCAGATAACGTCTGTCTAACAGAATCACCCCACAACAGGGCCCATTGGACTCACCCGTGTGGTCTAAACTCCAGGAAGACTAACACAGCAACCCACCGCCACTGTCCCTCACTTAAATCTTGGTTTGATCCCGTGCGGAATCAAGCTTACAACCTGTAGAGCAAATACAAACGCAAGTACCCCACAATCATAGGGCTACCCAAGGTTGGGTTAAATACTAAAATTTGAAAACAAAATACTAAGATGCAGTTAAACTGAAATAATTTTTTTTCTGAGTTAAACTGAAATTAACCCTTACTATTTGACCCAAAAAATGAAGAAATTAACCCTTACTAAATTTTTTTTCTTAAATAAATATACTTTATTAAAGAATAAAGAATGACGGAAAAAAAAAGAAAAAGAAAAAGAAAAAGAACAATCCAAAACCCCTTGTTGAATAAACCCTCGTGTTTCCCTTCACTCGCTCTTCAAGCCTGCTCACTCATCGAGTTATTCTGCTCTGTGAATCGATTTTCTGGAGAAAATGAACTTGGGGAACTCCAAAAACCCAAAAATTTCCTCACCACCCAAACACAATCCCCTCGAACTCAGCCTCCAACAAGCCTTCACCAACATCCAAAATCATTGCTCTGGTTTCCTGCACCACCTCTCTCACTTTCCTGTCTTCAACCCCAACCCTTCTTCCCTCAAAACCCAACTCGAGTCCACCTTCGCCAACCTCCAAAACCAAGCAAAGCATGTATTCCATACTGGGTTGTCAAGCTCTGTTCCCGAACATTCTTCTGGGAAAACCCCAGTTTGGGCCCGAATTGCGGTAAATAACAAAACCCAGACCACCAATTCCCCTGGTAATGGGTCCAAAGCCGCCATGTCTACCGAGGCAATCGAAGAGCGGCTTGCTGGAGTGCCTGTTTATGCTCTCAGTAATGCCGCTGAGGAATTCGTGTTGGTTTCGGGTGCTTCAAGTGGAAAGTCTCTTGGATTGTTTTGTTTCAAGAAAGAAGATGCAGAGGCACTTCTTGAGCATATCAGAATTATGGACCCCGGAATGCGAAGCGGGTCTAAAGTGGTGGCCGTGGCTTTAAATAAGGTGGGAATGTGAATAACTTGATTAGATTTTGTTTATTTATTTTGGCACCCTTTAATTGTGAATGGGAAGGTTAAAGATTGGTGGAGATTAATGGGTTTTGGTTTGCAGGTTTTTCAGCTCAAGGTTGATGGGGTAGCCTTCAGGTTGATTCCTGAGTATTCTCAAGTCAAGAACGCCCTTAAGGTCCGTCAGTTGTTGGCATTGGAACAATAATTATATAGACTTGTTATTTTTCGGAATTGAATTTTTTCAAGACACTGAAAGCTGCTTATGTGAACATAACCATAACAAATTCATCCAGGAACACCAAGAAAAAAATAAGTGTAGTCTGCTACCCCATGCTTTATCTATATCACATTTGACTTGATACAGGATAGGCCAGGATGCCATAACAGTGTTAGTTTCTTAACAGGCTGTCACGTAACTGTATGTATTTGAACTTCAGCATTCTCATCCTTTTCAAAATACAGGTTTAGAAACCAAGCACTGTGTTAGTGTACCCCAACAGATAACGTGATTAACATACACATGTTAATAGGCTTCAGTTTATTAGTAGGGTGTGACTGGCATTGGTTTTGAGAAATTTGCCAAAAAAGCTGGGATTCAAACTTGGTTTCTTAAAGAAATAAGCTCAATGCTTTTATGGTACTCCTCTTCAGCCAGAAAATGATATGTCTCTCTCTCTTACCCTCCTCCCCTCCCCCCTTGTGGCCCCCACGCAGTCCCCCCTCCTGCTCATCCTCAGAGCGCACAGAGTCTGTGGACTGTGTATGATGTCTCACTTATTCATCTCTCGTCATATGCAAGTTTTATATTAACAATGATTATTTTGTGTTCCCTTTTTGTAGGAGAAGGAAAAGGTTGGAACTTCTGATGATGATGGCTTTTCTGGGGTCCCTGTTTTCCAGGTTCTTCTCTTGGATTTTCTCAATTTGAATTAGTCATATACTGCAGAGTTGTGAGGCCTGCAGTTTTCTCCCACGTTGTTCCCTTTTTGTAGGTTATTCATCCGTGTGTCTACACTAATTTGATCACACATTCTCCATGTGAGAATATAAAAAATCCAATTATGATTCTACATGCATTAAAGTGCTCAACTTTTCTCAATAAGATGAGAGTTGACTACTGGTCTCTTTTAAATTTTTTTAACAAAAAAAGTATACAGAAAGGTCGCTGAATGCTAGCTTATGTCATAACCTATTGTTTCTTGATCATGGTGGTTAATCTAGCTGCTGCTTCTCTGTAATTCTAGTTTTGTCCACTTCAGGATTTTTATACATAAGGCCTCGTGTGATGATAGCTCTTAGGATTTCATAGGTTCTGTCCTAGGCAGTCAGAATAAATTAGTTTTCCAAATGAGTCATTAGTTTATAAGTTTTAGAGATTTTTGTTTACAAGGGTGGTTCTGGAACAAAATTCCTTAGCATCAATATATTTTTACTAATTATATTGGGAGTAGAAATTTCTAGGAGTTCTAAGAGTTTGAGATGTCTTTCTTGGGTTTGAAGTCAGTTATTGAATTATTAGGTACATTATAAACCTCGTCTTAAACAGTCTATAAATAAGATCAATTGTAGCCAACCGTTTGTGGTTTTTGAAAATGAAATATCAAGCAGTTTGAGTTGAGGCATGTGTGTTCACAACCATATAATCACTTTGCCACCATGCAGTTTAAAAGGTATCACTTATTGCAGTGTAATTTTATCCGTCATTCATTTTGTATGAACCCAAATGAAACTGAGCATGTAGTGACCATGATTAAAATAAATGCCCAATAATGAATGAAAAGCCTTAAAGCATGATAATTTCAACCTAAAATCAACTTGAGAACCAGATTGTAGTGTCACAACATCCAGTTGAAGTACCCAATGAAATTTTTTGTTGTACTATCAATCTCTTTCTGTTTAAATCTAGGGGAATATGCACATTGACATCAAACTATTTTCAGGTAAGTTGATATTGTAAAAGGGTAGAGATTGTGAGAAATCATTTGTTGTTGGGGGGTGAAATAGGAGAAGGGTCAAGATGGAGCTAGAAGTGTTGAGGTTGAGGTGGTTTTGCAAAGAGCTTTGAAAGTTTGATTTCTTAGGTTTAGTATCTTTTGAAGTTTGGCTGAGAAAATAACAAAACCGGTCAGAGACAAGATAAAAATGCAGATTCAGTTTCTGCTTTTTCATTGCCCAAGTGCCGGATAGACTGCGTTATCTCTCTCCTTTGGATCTTGCAGAGAGTGTAATAAGGTTTTCTACTTGCAAGAATTGGTTTGTTTGTTTTTTGATGAAAAGAATTGGTTTGTTCTCAATCAAAAGAGCAGTCAATTTTGTTTATCCTTTTCATTGGCCAACAGATTCCTACTTTTGGGTCTTGGAGAATTTGGTTTAAAATTTTTGAAAATTTTGTTTCTTTTCAATAGAGGGAACTAAAGTTGAAAATGTAGAAAACAATGTACATTCCTTTGGATACATGGAAGTATAAGAAAAATAAAGAGAAAGCATCAGGTATTAGCTCTTAAGTTTCTTCTGTGGACCATACTAGGAGAAGGTTTGTTATTCAATTCTTATTATTGTCCACAATACACCTAGCTGCTTTAGTTTTTGTGGCAGCTTATGTCGTTTCTGCTTCAGTCAACCTGGCTTGCTCGAATTTTGTCTGGCTTAAAGATTTTTTGGACATTTCTTTCATTACAGACTTCTTGCATAAATTTCCCATACTAATTGTGGAACTGTTTAAACATTTTGTTAGTCAAGGAGCTTGATTCTTAGAAGCCAAAGCAAGAGCTATCGTCCAGTGTTTTTCAGGAAGGTTAGTTAAAATATTAACCTTGAGATATGCATTATTCTAGCTCGTCTTGGCATGCAAATTGCAATATCGCTTATCCTTGCTAATCTTCTAGGAGGACTTGGAAAGTTCACTATCAAGAGCTTCTCGCGAGCAGAATCAATTAAATCCTGCCTTCAGACCTGGGGATGTTCAGGTATGGGTTTCGAGGATCGCTATTGACTATGCAGTAGAAAATTTCTTTCTGTTTACTTATTTTGATTTTATACTGTAGGTTGCTGTTCTTGAAGAAGTAATAAAGGGGATGAAGGTGGGCACTTTTTTTCCAAAAAAAAATTATTTATTGTTAATAAATTATTGACCAAACATTGTACAATTCCTTTGCTTATTTCTCGATTATTGTAAACTTTCATTTGGTTTCCTCTATCTTCTAGGCAATTACTTAGTGTCAGTTTTGACTTGTATAGCCAAAGTAACAATGAAATATTGCAGGAAGGTTCTACATCAACGTGGGACGATGTTGTTTTCATCCCACCTGGATTTGATATCTCTACTGATCCTACCAAGCAATAGGATAATGCAAAGAGCAGGCAATGGCGTCTTCGACAAGAACATTTGTCTAATACAAAACTTACATATGATGAGTTTACTCTTGTAGGGATTCGATTTTGTGATTGTAGCTGTGGTACCCCACTGTAATGCACTGACCTTACCAGCAATTTCAAATATTCTGTTCTCTCGGTCCTGCAATATGATTTTAATTTTCATGTCTATTTTCTTCATGAGAGCTTGTTTATTTTTGCTTCTGCGGCGGAAGTCGTCTTTGGCAGTTTTCAAGCCCATTTGTTTAGTCAGGCATATGTGTGTTGGAGGGCCCAAATCCTACTTGACGATAAAGTTATATATTAGGTTTTTTTTTTAACACATGGTATCTTCTTATTGGCCATCACCATTTACTAATACGAACCATTTAATGCAAAAAACTAAAATCTATAAGCCATTCCAATTTGATGTTATATCTCTTATCTTCAAGGTTAAGAAGTTTCTCAACTACGAAGGACACATTAGTATAATGGTTTGAAGCAATTGCTCCCATAGACAAGATCTTGGGTTCGAGTGTGTGGGTTTAATATATTATCGACCCTTTCAATAAGAAAACTCCTAAAAAATAAAAATGAAGTTTTTCAACTATTATTTAATTGACAGTACAAAATTGTCTACTTGATTTCTTTTAATTTCTTTTGAAAGGAAGTAACCAAACCGAATCGAATTGGTTTGGTCATGCTCTAGTTTGAGGCCTATCTGGACTGTGATATGGTAAGCGACATGTAGTTTGTTGCCTTGTAGGGTGTGGGATTTGTTGTTTACTAGTGTGAAACTGATAAATCTCATGCCCACCAAAACAACAGAAAAAAGAAGAAATAAATCTCAGTTACCTTTGAGACTCGAACTAGGGTTCTGTCATCTCTTGAAGAAGTAAACCCAAATTTGAGATTCGATCCCAAACCAACCGGCATGTCTTACTTTCCCTCCAATTCCCAAATCGAAACCCAAAACGCAGCGTCGCGTTTCCAGGCCGCTGTGCTCGTCGATTCTCCCTCCTTCCCCAACGCCATTGCTTGGTCCGACGAGAACCTCATCGCCGTTGCTTCCGGCCACCTCGTAACCATTCTGGTACTCTATTCTTCACCGCTCTCACTTCACTTGCCTTCACTTTTTAAATTTTTTGCCTTTTTTTGTTGTTGTAATTTCACAACATGAACAATTTGGTTTCATTATTGATATGCTACGCTTCCCTGTTTGAGTGTTTTCCTGAATTCTCAGAACCCGGCTAAACTGCCATTTGGACCGAGAGGCCTCATAACCATCCAAAAAAGGCAACCCTTTTCAATTGGTTTCATTGATAGACAAGGTACATACACCATAGTTTGGTATATCTCAATTATGATATCATAATTTGTAATTGGGTCTTATTTGGAATATCATAATTTGATATTTTCAAATAAAATATCTATTTCCATTTCCATTGTTAACAATCTGAATCTCAAGTTTTCAACCACAGTGTAACTGGGTTGTTATTGGAATATTATCTTCTTTTTGGTAAAAAAATCTTTTCTATTTTTGCAGAGTTATTATCTGGTTGCATGCTGCCCACCGTTTTATCACGGGATGAACCCTGTGTCCGATCGATTTCATGGTCCCCAGTTGGGCTTGCTCCAAATGCAGGCTGCTTGCTGGCTGTCTGCACCAGGCAAGGATTCGTCAAGCTTTACCGTCCGCCATTTTGCGATTTTTGTGCTGAATGGGTAGAGGTATATAATATCCACAGTTTAAAGAACTGGTTGATGTTGGAAAAAATGCAGTATTTAATATTACTGAACTGGTTATGCTTATTGCTTAGGTTGAGGATATATCAACCAAGCTTTATGATTATCTCATGAGTATTAATTTCGGGGAGGTACCAGCTTTTTCATTGAAGCGGTGCTATGGAAATGTAAGTCCTCTCATCTATCAAGTGGCAGTTCACTTGATTTATGCCCTGAGCCCTGACTGACAGTCTTTCTGACTCTACTCATATTAGGAGCATGAAATAGAGCTTGAGATTGATTCTGACCTGTGGAAAGAAAAGAATTCAAATCAGAATGTCCGTGCTTCAAAATCTAAAGTAAAATCTTTCAGGAAGATGCCAGAAAATTGCACAGTCCCTTCTATAACTGCAGATCAATATGCTTCTCGCAGTGCAATGCTATCATCACTTGTAGTTTCCTGGTCACCAATGCTGCAGTCAGTACCCAAAATCTCTTCAGTTCCTCAAGATGGGGCAGCAATCTCTGTACTTGCAGTTGGAGGGAAGTCTGGGAAAGTTTCATTATGGAGAATGCCTGTGCCAGAGTGCTACTCTGTTGATCAAAGCAGGGTTCCGGCTTCTGTGGTGCTCATTGGGATCTTTCAGGCACACGATTCATGGATCACAGCAATTAGTTGGGCTTTGCTTGATTCTGATTCTTCAAGTCCTCAAGTTTTGTTGGCTACAGCGAGTTCTGATGGGAGGTGAGTTAGGTATGCAGGCATCATAATAAGTTTCATTCTTGTAGCTCTTATATGAAATTTTCTGTTTCTATTTAGAGAAGAGTGTTTTCTGTAATACAGAAACAAGGTTCTTTGAATAGTGTTAAGCAAAATGCTACTTGCCTTTATAGTGTCATTTTTTGTCAAGTTGATTTTGTTTCAACATACTAGCAGTAGTTCTCCTGCCTGAATTATGTGCAAAAATTGTGTCCAGGATTGATCTGATATCTGATGGGTCACATAAAAGTTAATTTATTTATTTTTATCTGTTCAAGATTAGATTGTGGGCTTCTTGTTTTGTGTTTTGTTATTTTGTTTTCTATGTTTTTCTGTACTCATTTTGCACCTCCTTATCTTTTCAGTGTGAGGATCTGGCTGGCATATAATGAAATATTACTGAAGTCATCAGAACCCACTCACACTTCCTTTTCCCTATTAAAGGAGGTGGATCTTTATTTTTCTTGTCTTTTTTAATCACTCTGCATGTTATTTTATTATATTATTAAATGTGCTTTTATTTTTGAACTTTTAAATAGGTTGCAACTGTGGATTTTGTCCCAGTTTCAGTACTTTCAGTCATTGTGCCTGCTAAGTCTCCGCACAAAATGCACTTAGCAGTAGGAAAAGGATCTGGCTCTTTTGAATTGTGGATATGTGATATCTCTAGCAAAAAAATTGACAAAATTGGCCCATATGATGCGCATAACCAGACCGTAAGTCTCTTTTTCTTTGTCAAAATCTTATATTATATACTGCTGGGTATTCACGCGTCGAGGACCTGACCAGGTTACAGGATTAGCTTGGGCGTTTGATGGGAAATCTTTGCACAGCTGCAGCCAGGTATGTGAGTATTTGGACTTTCGGTTGAACATATCTTATACATTATTCAGTTGGCAACAATACTTTTAAAATGATACTAGGATAATGTTGTACGCTGTTGGATTTTAAGTGGAAGTTCCCTCTGTGAAGTATCTGTTCCTTCAAATACTCCTCGTCTGAGAAGCTCAACTGATGTACATTCTTACCCTATAAGTCTCCTTATTTAATGTTTCTATTTTCCACTATAATGTTTTCCTTCTAGTGAAACATAATTTTAAAATCTTGTTGCAGTTTCCAGATGGATTTGTTTCTTGCTTCGGTCTGGCAGTGTCCCCTGGAAATCTTGTGATTGCTTGGGTCTGATATTTTCTTTCACCCTATTCATCTCTTACTCATTTTGCTTCTAATACACCTCATGCTCATTACTGGTGCTATTCATGTTCTTTTTCCAATATCCATTAATACTTTGTAGTTATTCTAATATGGTTACAGACGTCAACTAAAATATCTGTACTTGAAAATGGCAGGTTCGTAATCCTGATGTGGATAAATTAAATCCAATGTACGAGGGAAGGTGAGATAGCTTTTATGCAAACTAGATTGCTTTATAAGATCCATGCTTAGCGGCCTGCATAAATTTTGAGAGTGGTTAAACATTTTATATAGTAGTGAACTGAACCTTAAAGATGGAATGAAAAGGATAAGGAAAATATTTTTTTAAAAAAACCAAAGCACCTGACCAAATTGGTTATAAATGCAGGGGAGGAAGAAAATATAAAAACAGAACCCAATAGCTTTCATAGAAACATAATGGAGGAAATGAAAAGAGATAAAAATATGTGAGTTTTATTTTTATTTTTATTATTTTTATAATTAATTTTTTCCACATATGAGAATGAATCAAACTGCAAGAACCAAAGAAGCACAAAAAGAATGCATATCCAACGTCAACTGTATAAGTCATAGTCATTGCAGGAAGCAGAAGAATGCATAAAAGAATGTTATGCAATTTCCTATAGAAAATAACAAAAGCAACCAAATATAAAGTTGTGTTATTGATTTTTATTATTTTATTATTTTATTTTGCTTCTATAATTCTTGATCAATTTACATGTTGGGGAACGCTCTCAGGACTCAAAAGGCCATTGTTGAGTTTTTTTGGATCGGTGGGCAGCAAGTCAATGTCTTGTCAAACAATTCCCCTGATTTTGACACTGAAGCTATTCATGGTTTTCCTGAGAAGGAATTGGTTTATTGGGAGTCTAACTTTTTATGGTCTTTAAAGCAGTATGAAACTCAAGAGAAGCCTCTTGTTGTTTGGGATATTGTAACAGCATTTTTGGCGTTTAACCATTCTAAATCAGACTACGTAGAACAGGTACTGATTAAGTGGCTCTCTATTTCCTATGTGGGATCTCATGTGGGACTTCCTGCTGAAGAGGTTTTGTTGTGTGTCTCCCGAAGTTTTTCAAAATTCACTTCTCGCCAACTACACCTCCTCAATATAATCTGTAGACGCATAATGCTATCGGAGATGAAGGCTGATGAAATAAACAGTAAACTGCTAAACTTGGAAGGAGTACACTGTGCTGAAGAAGAGCAGCGGTCTTTGTGGATTAATCTGCTTTTGGCCAGTGAAAGAGAACTCCGTGAGAGGCTTGTGGGATTTACATTTTCTGCATTTATAAGTCTGATGCCTGCTTCAGCTGCAAATTCTCCATCTGGAAATTGGTTTCCTGTTGGACTAGCGCAAATGGAGCAGTGGGTTGAGCTTAATCGTGATCATATGCAGGATCAGCTAAAGGTCCTTGCATCCGAAGTTGGAAAGCAAGAGGGGAGGTACACCCTGATTTTTTATCCTTTGTCATGCATAACTGTTACCTGCTTTAGTGATATGATTAGACTCCTGTCACTTTAGTCGTCGAGGACCATGCATTGTTCTGTCTTGCCATTTTGACATAAAAAATAACTGCATGAAATATACTTCTCTGAGGCTTGGTGTAGAGAAAATTACGTGTTTATTTGTTCTGCGTAGAGAAGTCAACCTTGGAGTGGGACCCTAAAAAAAAAATGCAGAGTCGCTACTTAATCTGATTCTTAAAAGACTCCGTATTTCATTTAATGTTAAATTTGTTATTTATGGTAAAGTTTTGAACGTCTCTGGCTGTTGAAGTTGGCTGCTGGAATTCAACAGTTTGGGTATGTTCATTAGCCTTTGGCTATATGTTACAATTGCCTTTTCAGGTAATTGTGTAATATTCCTCGTGATGTGCCAGCATCAGCTCGTAATGGGTTGGTAGTTAAGGTCATTGGGAGGATGTTGGGGTGTTAATTCTTGGTTTGCAAATGGTGGGAATAGTCTGATGATTGTATAAATACATATTGTAATAGAAGTGAAGCAATCAACAAAAAGTTCCAAAAGTATTAGGGTTCACATGGGAAGAGTTTTCTTAACAACGTAGAACTCCATTTTAGTTTGAGTAACCTGCATGATCGTTGCAAATTATTTGTAAAATTAGGACTCAGAAGGCTGGTACAAATGACATAATGGGAGTTTTACTGGAAACCTTGCATGCTGCACTTATATACATACATACAAGGGGTTAAAAAACATGCTTATTCTGACACTCGTTCTAAATTTTGCATGATACAAAAAGGTTTACCCTACTACTGTGGCTGACAATAAATAATTTAAGAAATTCTTAAATTCAAATAAATGCGAGTTTTTTTGTTGTTTCAACATGGATGTCTCTTTTGCCCTCTTTTGTTTGCCTGCTTTTATAATTGACAATGCTATGTTCCTGTAGCTTTTGACCTTTATCTTGCCTTGTCATTGGGTAAAGTGGCTTTTAGGTTTGCAACTTTGTCTTTTCGCTATAATTGATACATACTTATATCAGTATGGCTATGTATTCCTCCTCAAACAACAGGCTCCAGTCCAGTAAATACTTGGCAGCGGAGAAGTGCAGCTATTGTTCTGCATCAGTTCCATTTGAATCTCCCGAAGTTGCCTTCTGTCAAGGCAGGGGACACAAACTGGTTAGGTGTGCCATTTCTATGGTGGTTTGCCCTACTACTCCTACATGGTTTTGCATATGTTGTCATAGACGAGCTTTCAAACTGGCACCAGAGACTCTCTTTGCAATCCCTGGTTATCCTTTTAATTTCAAATCTTTGACCACATCATCATCTATGCTAGAAGTATCCTTAAAACCATTGTGCCCCTTCTGTGGGATACTGCTGCAGAGACTACAACCAGACTTTCTACTTTCTGCATCACCCACTTAAGTAAATGATTTCCGTCCAAGGTAGATTTTCGGTCAGGCACTTGGAAGAAGATAGATTGTACTAGCAGGTTCCTTCAACCAAAAGGAAAAATGTATATAGTTTAGTATGCTAGGTGTAATTGTATACAATGTATATTTATTTATTTATTTTGTTTGTAATAAAATTATGTATCTGCTGTTCTTCATTAAAAGAAAAAAAATGTATCTTGTGATGGCAACCACTAACCATACTGGAATGTAATGTTGTTTTTGAGAATTTAGATGTATTTGACAAATTGTAGAGTCAAATTCAAGTGAAAGTCTTGTCTTTGATCATGGCGGTTGCTGAGTTATGAAAGCATTCAGGAGAGATAAATATTGACTAATTTACGCATTTGGGGAAAAAGAAACTAGAATTTGGAAATTTAACTTCTATTTTCAACTTTATTTATTTATCTGAAAACCTGTGTGGTATTAAATTTTAGAAGCTATTTTTGTTTCCTGGCAAAATTCTTTTCCTTGAAGAAGCATTGACAACTTTGAAAACTTGGAAAGTGATATTTAAGCACTTTGACATGGGGCTGGCCTTCACAGATTCTTGTTTTAAAACACCAACCAATTCTGGTTTTAAAATGTTCTCAGTATTTTTGAAAATGAAAAACATTTAAAATCCCATTTCCGTTCATAGACGTAATTTCTCAAAAACTTACATCTATGTTAAGTGGTGGGGAAAAACCCTTCATTCAAAAGAACATAAGACAACTACTTAATTTCTAGGAGTACATTTTACACCATCAAAGTTTTGCCTCGTTATCAAAATGGCCACGAGGTTTCAATTTTCTCGCAACACAAACACCTCAGCACAACAGTGGGTAACACATTCGCAACCGAATTAGTCTAAATTAATTCGAACTTGAGTATAATTTATAAAAATGAGATTCGAACTTGAGTGAAAGGAGCCGGCTGTCGTAGCGGAGGAAGTTAGAGCTAACGAACGTTTTAAAGTTGAGAGGCAGCATCTTTTAACGCCCTCTTCCGTTCCCGTTGAAGCTACTAGCTAGAAAGAGCTTTCATTCAAGCAGAAAAAGAAAAAGTAACCACCAGAGGTTCCTCAGCTCCATTTGTCGGCACATCAGGTACTGTAGGTTCTTCCAGATTGTCTTTGTTTTCTGGGTTTCATTTTTATTTTATTTTTATATGGTGCATCTTATTCTGGGTATTTAATTTTGGGAGCTCTTTTTTCTGATAAGAATGGTGGGTTTGGATTCATGGCTTTGTTTTCTCATGGTGGGTTGATGCTTTCTTATGAAAATTCTGACTTAGAATGCATTTCTTTTTCCTCATTGTTGTTGGATTTAACAAAAGAAAAAAATTGTTGGGTAAATGAGTCTCCATTTTCACTCTCATTATATGGTGGATTTGGTACATGTTGAAAGTTTAATACAGATGAACCTTCATTTCAGAGTCTGCAGTGATTCTGTTGCAGCAAACATACATGGCTGTACCTGTAGCCATGGAGAAAACCAACACTGAGAAAGAAGAACATGATAATAAACCCTACATCCTGCAATTGCCAGACCACATAACAGTGCATATCTTCTGCAAAGTCCCAATCAAAACCCTCATCCAATGTCAGTGTGTGTGCAAGTCTTGGCGCCATTCGCTCTCAGACCCCCACTTTACCAAAGACCTATTTTCACGAACACCCTCTTCCTTTTTGTTCCATGGCTTAAGCGGTGGCCCCATAAACCCCAAATCAGAGGGCTACTTATTGGTTGACCTCAGTAAGGTCTCAAGCCCCAACGATTTCACACTCAAGCTGTATAAAGATCCTAATGTCCAGAACCCTCGTGTGGGAATTTTGGGTTCTTGCAATGGTTTGCTCTGCATATACGAATTGAACCACCGCTGTTTTTACATATCCAATCCCATAACTAGTGAGTCTTTAGCTCTTCCAACACTATCATTGTCGCCCCTTACTATCGCCTATTGTGAGCGTGAGAGAATTGATAATCCATATTATTGTGGGTTTGGGTATAGTCCCATCAGCAATGCCTATAAAGTTGTTCTGTATCTGTCTTCAAGCGGTAAATCTCATGAATATGAAGTATTGGTTTTGACCGTTGGGTCCAGGATTTGGAGAAGCATTGGGAATGTTTCTGTATTCCCTTCCTCTCGGTTTCAACCGTATGGGGTTTGTGTTAATGGATTTCTTCATTGGGTTGGTCAGTATGGGAATAGTTCTACTTTGATATGTGCCTTTGATGTTGAAAGCGAGTGTTTCCAGCAGTTATCACTACCGCCTTATGATTTGGATTTACAGCTACCGGCAAATTGTTTAGATTTCCTAGACACTCAATTTACGCTTGGAGTCTTGAATGGTTCCCTCTCTGTAACTGTTCGATCTCGCTCAAGAAGTAATATCACTGTTTGGCTGATGAAGGATTATGGCATTCATGAGTCTTGGACCAAAGAGCTTGAAATTAGCAGCGACACACTTGGTTCTCCATCTTTTTCTCGAGTATTGAAGTTTACAGAGGACGGGCAAGTCTTGCTTTTAAATGGGTCTCACTTGCAGGCTTATACTCCTGGAACAAGGAGTGTTGTGACCATTGAAGTTGATGGAATACCATCTTTGGTTGATGAATGCGTCCATATTCCGAGCTTTGTTTCACTCAGAGGTGTCATCACTGGTTAGGGCTCGAAGGGATACCGTCATTGGTTGATGAATGTGTCCATATTTCAAGCTTTGTTTCACTCAGAGGTGTCATTGCCAGTTAGAGCTCGAAGGGATACCATCATTGGTTGATGAATGTGTCCATATTTCAAGCTTTGTTTCAGTTAGAGGTGTCATCGCCGGTTAGAGCTCGAAGGGATAGCATCATTGGTTGATGTATGTGTCCATATTTCAAGCTTTGTTTCATTCAGAGCTGTCATTGCAGGTTAGAGCGCAAAGGTGATATATGTCAATGCTACTTGAGGAATTGTTCTTTCTTGCCATGTGCAATTTCAACTTCAAAGTCTTTTCCTTGCTGATAGGTTGCTCAATTACTATAGTTATGTTTACTTTTTCCAATTAGTCGAAGATAATCCTTGGTGTTAATTTTTCTCCATTTGGTTTTGATTTATTCATTTTTCCTAATATTTTAATTTCAAAGATGAGGTAAGCCCCTTCTTAAACGCATGTTTCTAGAGGAGGCTTCAAGTTGATTATGATAAAACCCTTCTTGTTTCTACTTTTGTGAACTTAACTAGCTTCCCAAATTTTTTAAAAATCCACTTATCACCCCAAATAACAAATGCCAAATGGGCACTAAGAGTCCCGCGCAAGGGACACACAGTAAAACACACAAAGTTACACACATCCTCGTCCTTTATATTTGTTTTCATCTAACGGGTAATGGTTAATCGGACAAAAAGAATTGTTTTTCTGTTACTACGTTATTTGGTATTGCAGTGTTTCATTTCTCTGTTAACATTACTGGTAAACTTTAGCTATTATTGCAATTCAATCTCGTTGGGTAATCTGTTTTGGCTTCAATCCTAGCTCGACTTGCTGATGGTTTCTGAACTCTGCTTTCCTATTTGTATGCACCATTGTTTCGGGCTATAGAGTGTTTGATTTCTGGTCAACTTGTGCGGAGGTTTCCATGTTTTGGGGGCTAAGACTTCGACAAATTTTATTTTGCTATTACGAACTGCATTTTTCTTCTTTCTTTATCTCAAGTATGTTAGGATGTGATGTTAGGTTAGGCCTAGAATTAGTCTGAGCAAGGTATCAGGGGCGTTGGGGGATGGTATACTTTTCTCTTAATGGGTGAAAGGAATACATTATAGCATGATCTTACTTGGTTCTGTTATAGAGTTGGGAAAATTATCGTCTCCAAAATCAGTAAATTTTGGGTTGACGGCCATGGTTCCAAAGCCAGCACCCCCTCATATCTTCTTCATTTGTGAACTGAAAACGATAATGGTTATCGTTCGCCTTGCGAATCACCAACCCGCTTGCGAAACAGCAAAGTCATTGTAAAACTCTCCTTGTGAAAAGGATGATCTGCGGCCAAATTCTTGAATGTGGCAAAATCTACAATAATCCATGCTTGTTCTGCGTGATTAAGTGTTAAGGATTTGGTTGAGGAAGACGGTTCTCTCTTACTGATTATCTATATCTCTATATATAAGGCAGAAGCTTCCAACGGTGAAACATTCAAAAACCCTGAAAATGCCAATGCTTAACAAAAAATCAGATCATCATAATCTAATATAATGATGGTAAAAGTAAGTAAAAAACTTATTTTCTAAATTACAAAAAAAAAAAAAAAAAAATCCAACGAATTTTCTAAGTTACTGCCCACTCCACCCATATTCCTCTCTCTCCACTACCACTACACCCACATTCCTCTATTTTTATTTTATTTTTATATATTTTTAAATTGAAGTAAAATAAAAAATAAAAAATGCCAATTAGCAAGTGAAAAGATAAATCTCAAGTTTCTAGAAAACAAAAGATAACGTCAATATATATACGTATACGTTAGAAGAAGAAGAAGAAAGGACACAAAACAAATTTAATAATTATACATAAACAATTATTTTATTTCCTCATTTTTAGGGATTATTCTTCTACTCCTATGATAATACGGCAATCCAAATCCTAATAAACTTGCCACTCCTTCTCCCCGAAAATGTTTTGGATTGATCAACTCCTCTTTTAAGAAGGTTTTGGAATGGGGAATGCTATAAATTAACGTTAGAATTGTAGTCTTTGTGTGCATTAATTTCTCCAACTATTTGTTGCCTTTTCTTAGCCATGTTTGCAGCTGAAAGTTCAGACGTCAGGAATACAGGCCATCGTTGCGAGAAGATATGCATCACATTGTTGTGCCTGTTGTTCGTTGCTGGTGCTTATACCTGGTTTTTTATCCCAAAGAGAATGACAGGGTATACAAATCCCAAATTCAGCGTCAACGGTGCTTATCTTAATCGATTCAATAATTATACCGAAATCAACCATACTTTCTCCTACAATCTCCTCCTCAACATCACTCTCACAAACCCTAACCAGAAAATCGACTTTGAGTGGAGTGACACCCAAGTCATTGCATACTATCACAATGAGAGATTTGGTCTTGTGACTTTGATCGATAGGTGGACATCCATTCACCAAGACCCCAAGAACACAACTATTTTTCAGAATGCCCTTATTCAAGGGTGGAAGCCTCTACTGTTTGAGGAACATGTGCTTCCCAATGCTACTCACCATTACCGTATTGACTTGGTGATTCCTTTCCATGACAAGATTCATCGATGGTTTGCCCAGGTTTCGTGCAACCTAACTGTTCCACTGAGTTTTAATGTAACATCTTTTGATGGTTTCAACACTACAAAGTGCTCCTATATTTAATTTAAATTTAAGTATGACTTGGCTCCTTAAGATTGAGTACCTTACTTTCAATCATTACATTCAATTTTCCTTTAAATTTTAATCATTACTTTCAATTTTCTCCTTGTGCCTTACTTCAAACAGGTTCTTTGATTAATGTTTATTTATTTATTTATTATTTTGTGTTTTCCCCTTGAAATTCATTTTTTCTTACCTTTAATCCGTTATATTTATTTATTTATTTTTTATCGACAGCCATATAGCTCATCGAGGCCAACTCGAACAAAACCAAGAACCGAAATGTTAACAAGAATAAATGAATTTACATTACTGGTAAACTTTAGCTAATATTGCAATTCAATCTCGTTGGGTAATCGGTTTTGGCTTCAATATTCCTAGCTCGACTTGCTGATGGTTTCTGAACTCTGTTTTTGTTTAGGGCTAGAGTGTTTGATTTCTGATCAATTTGTGCAGAGTTTTCCATGCTTTGGGGCCTAAGACTTCGACCAGTTTTATTTATAGTAAATTGAGCTTAGACCCATAAAATTCATTTTAAATCACCTACAACTCTTTCCTTTAGTTTTCTATTTAAAATACCCAATTTTTTCAAATAATACCCGATGACTATGATCCAACTAAGCAAGTTATCTAATATAACTTAAAATCTGATTTATTGTATTTTGTCGGATTCCAAACCTACCCCCTATTTATAAGTTTTTGTGTTATGAGGGGGTGTAACTAATGACACACGTTGAATTTGAAAAGATCTCCAAATAGTTATAATGGATGTAGGAATTAATTTAGAAACTTATTTGAAATTAAATATTAAATTCCATATTAAAGTATTAGTAATCTATTTACGACTAGTAATCTATTTAACTTATTAGTAATTTAAATTCAATATTAAATTTAGGAATTAATGTTGTTTTCCTTTTATGAATTATACGACTAGTATTCTATTTTATTATAGTTTTATGAATAATAGTGTACATTCTAATTATGTTGAAAAATAATTTGATAATCTATTTATTATTATTTTTTTAAAAACATTTTTTTTAATGAACCTATTTTTTCTAAATGAATTTATTTTTTCTCTCCAAATAATGTACCTATTTTTTTTTTCTCTAATAATGTACCTAGTAAAACAATTTACCTAGTATAATGAACCTATTTTTTTGCTAAATTTTGTATCTATTTTTTTCTCTAAATAATGTACCTATTTTTTTTTTCTCTAATAATGTATACCTAGTAAAACAATCTACCTAGTATAATGCACTTATTTTTTTTCTTCTAAATAATGTACCTATTTTTAATTTATAAAAAATGTGCATAAATTTCAATTATACGACATACCTATTTTCTATAAATTAGATATTTTTAATTCCTGAAAAATGTACGGAAATTTCAATTACAAAGTAACTGACCTATTTTTGTTAATTTTTTTGGTAAATAATATACCTATATTTTTATACCTATATATATTTATATTTATATTTTTCATATGTACATTATTGGATATGTAATTTACATTTTTTTTTTGGTTGCAATTTTAAGGGAATGGTAACCAAAAGAAATGGGGTGATTGCTATGCTATTAATAGGGAGTTTTAATTACAATTATGGCAGTTAATGAAATGCTTGGAATAAATTATAAATAAAATATGAAGTCTGATGGCAAGGATGTAAATACAATGACCTATTATATCTTAAGTTTGAAATTGGGTTTTACACATAGATTTATAGAATGATGGGTATATGTCTAGGAAATAGAAATTGTAGGGACCTATATCAGATAAGCCCTTTTACTTTCCTATTACGAACTCCATTTTTCTTCTTTCCCTCTTTGAAACTCTATGCACTTAGACTATGCTTTGTCATAGTAATATATCCTGAGACTTATATGGCCTTAATTTGTAGTAAGGGCATTCACATGGATTCAGTTTGTAACCCTAGCCCCTTATTAACAGAAGTTACAAAAAAAGTTGGCCGGATAAAGTTTAGAAAGAAAGTGATTGGGTTAGATAAGAATTGGTCGTATAAAAAAACCCAAAACCCTCTTATAAAAATAAAAAAAAAGCCCCCAAAACCCTAAAGCGCCACAGCCATAACAAAAAGGCATCCATGCTTATGGAGAAAACAACAGAGTTCTATCCATGAAGTCACAGAAAGAGGGTCATAAAGATACCTGCATTCTGCAACTTCCAAACCACATACTGCAGCAGATATTCCCCAGAATTCCAATTAAAAACCTCGTCGAATGCATGTTCGTGTGCAAGATTTGGAGTCGTTTGATATTAGACCCCCAATTAACTGAACAATATTTTTCACGAACTGCTTGTGTTCTGTTATCCAGCCACGAGGTCCACTTCTTGGCCCCGGCCACTCTCGGAAACGCCTCCACCAGCCCAAACGACGTCGCACTGAGGCTTTCGAAAGATTCAGTTGTCCTAACTACTAGTGATGTGGATATTTTGGATTCGTGCAACGGCCTCCTCTTCCTCTACGAATACAAATATACGAAGAAGATGCGTTGCCGTTTTTACATATCCAACACACCGCCAGGTGGGGAAATAAGTTGCCAAAACATAGAGAATATTGAGAGTAGAGAGTGGAAAGTGTAGAGAGAATGAGAGAATGAGAGTTGTAGAATATTTTCTGATTTTTCACTTATGCTTTCATTACTTACAATCAACATATATATATATATACAAATTCCTAAGACATTAGTCAAGCCCCCCAAGTTAGGCAACCTTTGAATTCCCAAGGTCAAGCCTACAAAGTTAGGCAACCAAACCATTCTACCCTAAATTAAGGTAGGCTCCTAACTCCTTTCTACTAACCTCATTAATGACTAAACAAACTAATTCATTAATGAGCTAGTAGACTAATTCAACATATGACAACTGCTAACACTCCCCCTCAAGTTGGTGCATAGATATCACCAATGCCCAACTTGCCAAGAGAGTTGTGGAAAGCTTAACAAGAGACTTCCTTCATTAATATGTCTGCATCGAGCTTCTTCTTAATAAACTGTCGATCCACTTCAACATGCCCCCTCACGTGGGACCACTACATGGTGGGCCACACGTGGAGCAAAGGCCACATCGAAGTTAATCATTTCGGTCTGTCGGTGGCAACACCAAATCCAAGTGCAGCCGGTTGGTCGGTAGATCACATAAACCATGCGAACAAGGCAAAGGCAAAGCAAAGAACACAGAAACCCTGTGAACACGGTAAGAACACAGAAACCCTGTGAACACGGCAAAGGTAAGGTAAAGGACACAGAAACCCTGTGAACACGGCAAGGACACAACCAAACCCAAAAATCGGGAAAGGCACGTCAAGGTAAAACCAAACCCTAAAAAGAAAGGGTAAGGCAAGGTAAGACAAATAAAGGCCAAGCAAAGGCAAGGTGTCAAGGCATGGCAAAGAAAGCCCAGATAGGACAACAAAACCCTAAAGATAAGGTAATGCACGACAAAGGCAAGGGCAAGGCAAACCAAACCCAAGAAAAGGCAAGGCAAACCAAACCCAAGCAAAGGCAAAGGCAACCAAACCCTAAAAAATAGGATAAGGCAAGGTAAGGCAAAGCATGGTAAAGTGTGGCAAGGTAAAGCCAAACCCTAAAAAATAGGATAAGGCAAGGGTACGGAAAGTCAAGAGCAAAGGCAGGGTCAACGGGCATGACCACATCGGAAACACACCGGTAAAGGCAAGAACACGGTAGAAGCAACAACAACACTGTCCTCAACAAGAGACAACAACACTGGCAGCAGCAAGAGCAACACTGGTACCAGCAAGAGCAATATAAGGCACTGGCACCAGCAAGACAAGGCAGGGCAGACAACTGTGGCAGTAGCAACAGCAGAGGCAACTTCTCTTCACTCCCCATCTCCCCCTGAAGAGAAGGGGTCGATGAAGCCATATGATCAGTGGTACTGGCACAAGTGAGAGAAATCTAAGACATTGGCACCAGCAAGAGCAATATAACTATCCCCAGCAACACTGTCCCCAACAACTCTCATAACAGGTAGGAGCAACAACACTGTTAACAGCAAAGGGACACAAAAGGCAGGAGCTGGCACCATCAAAGGATGGTGTAAGCAGCAACAACAATACTAGCAGCGTCACAAATACTTCCATTATTGCAGACACAACTTCTCTTCACTCCTCCTCTCCCCTGAAGAGAAGGGGTTGTCAGAACCATAAAAGCAGTGGCACTTGAGAAACAGAAGCTGACTGAAGCTCAGATGTAGAAGAATCAGTCATGGCAGATAGGTAACAGAATTGCAGCGGAATAGATGAGCAGCAGTGTCACTCCCCCTCAAATCCGACGACGTATGAGAGTCGAGATTTGGAGAAAGCAACACCGGTAATGACAATAAGGTTGCAGCACCCAAATAAAGTTGCATCTATCTCCCCCTCAAATCTGACACTGGTAGAGGGTCGAGATTTGGAAGAAGAGAAAATGAAATAATAGTAAAGAGACTCAAACATGGCAGTCTCGTGGCAGAAACAAATCCAAGGAAAGGTGGAATGGAGATGGGCAGCCGAAAAACTGGAGAAAAGGAATAAAAGATGGAGAGGAGTCTGCAACAACCCAAAAAGAAAGAAGGATTAAAAATGAATGAAGGTGGATGACATGTGTATGCACACATAGAGAGAAAGGGACAAATATTGTATAGATAGGGTAGGTGACGTTGACAAGTGTAAGAGTTGTTGAAAAAAGGAAGAGAGGCATATGGTGCAAAACAAGTCAATAAAATAAAGGGAAAAGGAAGCCAAGTTATTGGCGTGAAAGAGAAGAGGTAGCAAAGATTTTCATACATATATATATATATATATGGGTAGACAGAAAACTTTGATACCCACCAAAACATTAAGCACAAATGTGGTGTGCATGAGAACGAAGAGATGAGGAGAAAACACCCGTGGGTAACACTGAGAAAAGTGAAAGGCAACAAGGGAGAAGAAATATACCAGACAAAAAATGGGATGGAAATAGAGTGGAAGAAATAATTTAAGGAAATAAAAGGGAATAAAATAAGAAGTATGAGATTGGTGGTGAGAAAAGAAACCATAAAAAAGAGAATAGTAGTATTAAGAAAATGGAATGTAACAAGCAAGACACCTATCACGTGGGCACAAGAGGAAATGATGAAGAAAGGCAATATGTGATAAGAAACAAACAAACAAAAAAGGAACCCACCAAAAAAAAAGAGAGACAAAGAAAGGGTGCTAAAAAACGAGAAGGAGAAAGAGAGCTCAAGATAGCAGCAAAGAAGATAGAGACCAGCAGAAAAGTCAAAGAAAAAACATAAGGAAGCTCGTTAGAGCTTGAGAGATGATGCAAACACCAGAGTGGCTGTGCAAAGGGAACAACGACAGTAGTGTAGCTCGGCATGACAGAGACAAGGCCGAGTAGGAAAAGGCTCAGCGAGCGGTGACGAGGCTCGCGGAGGAAAGGAAATGGCTCGGTGAGCGATGACGAGGCTCACGGAGGAAAGAGATCATGGTGATCAAGGAACGTACTGCCCATAGGAAACAAATTAGGCCATCGTGGCCAAGGGACTTATTGCCCATACAGATAAAAGAGAGGAAATTTAATGGAAATAAGAGAATTTACAGCAACATGAAAAAACGCCAACGACTCTCAATTTGATAGAGGATCTTAAGGATTAGCCATTAGGCTCTGATACCATGCCAAAACATAGAGAATATTGAGAGTAGAGAGTGGAAAGTGTAGAGAGAATGAGAGAATGAGAGTTGTAGAATATTTTCTGATTTTTCACTTATGCTTTCATTACTTACAATCAACATATATATATATATACAAATTCCTAAGACATTAGTCAAGCCCCCCAAGTTAGGCAACCTTTGAATTCCCAAGGTCAAGCCTACAAAGTTAGGCAACCAAACCATTCTACCCTAAATTAAGGTAGGCTCCTAACTCCTTTCTACTAACCTCATTAATGACTAAACAAACTAATTCATTAATGAGCTAGTAGACTAATTCAACATATGACAACTGCTAACATAAGTCACCTTCCTTATGGGCTTCTTCAGTTCAGGTTTGGAGGTTCTAAAGGGGACCCGGGGACGGAGGTATTGGTTTTGACTGTTGGCTATGGGGGCATTAGGAATTTTAGGTGCCGTTTGGACCACCAACTATATGCGATTTGTGTTGGTGGGTTTCTTCATTGGATTGATTTGTCAAGGGCACAATATGGGCCTTTGATCTTGAAACTGAGGTTTTCCAAGAGCTACCCCTAACCCCTGGTTGGGATTTGGAAGGAAAGAATGAATCTAGATTGGACGTTAGGGTCTTGAGGGATGCCTCTCTCTCTCTGTAACTGCAGCCTCCAAGGACACGACGTGTATTTGGGTGATGAAGGAGCATGGGGTTAAGGAGTCTTGGAGCCTAGAGCTTAGAATTGTGGACTTATTCTTAGTTAGATTTCCAAATCACGAGTTCAAGTTTGGCGAAGGGCAATTATTCTCGGGTAATTATGTTGGGAAATTGGGGACTTATGCTCCTGGGATGGGTTTTGTGCAGGTTGAGTTTGATGAGAGGTTGGTTCGAGCACGTGTCAATATTCCAAGCGTTTTTTCGCCTAAACAGATTATTTGGGGTTAGAGCTCCAGCTCCATATCGACAGTATTATTATATGTCAAAGCTATGTGAATGTATTTGGTCTTTCCCTGTTGTGTGCAATTTCAAACTTCATGTCTTTTGTTTAACACTGTCAAAACTTCTTTTTTTGAAAGAAATTGGAATGGGATTATGTTATGCATTTCGACAGTTGGTGTGTGCAATTTCTATCGAGTGCTTTCAGCAATTTTTTTTTGGAACAAATAAACACGATCGTCGATTTAAGTTGTTATGGCTACAAACGTACGTTCAGAACGATTGCAAACGGTCTTTCTCAGTATAATTTGTTTTTTTTTTGGTGTGATTAATTTAGGGCCCGTTTGATAATCATTTCAATTTTAGTTTTTATTTTTCATTTAGGGAAAAAAGGGAGAATGAAAGTGAGAATGAGAGTCAAGATGAGATGAGATTAAGAAGGAAGATGTAACGAAAGTGAAAACAAAAACTAAAAACTGAAAGCTATTTGAAATTGTTTTCACTTTCAAGTTTTTTATTTCACTTTTGTTACTTCTCCTTTCCCCCCTTCTCATCATCTCTCTCAATCTCTTCCTTACTCCCATTCCCACTCTCATTTTACTCTATACTCTAACACAAAAGATGAAAACTAAAAATTAAAATTGGAGGAAAACGAAATATATGTACTTTTACAATGATGGGACTGGTAGAGCTCTTCCTTTTTATTTTTATTAGAAATATATGTACTTTTACAATTAGTATAAAGAAACACTAAAACATTTAAATTGGAGGAAAACGAAAGGCAGAGAATGTGTAAATAATGTAGCTATATTTTCTTATAAATATTAGACCTATTTTTTATTATCTATATATATAAAACAAAAGGCAGAGAATGGTAAAACATTCAAAATACCAGAAAATGTCCTTGGTTAATGCAAACATTAAGAATTGAAATTATTAATTAAATGAGAATAATATGGTAAATTCATACTTTTTCATATTAAAAAAAATTAAAATTTAAAACAAATCATATATTGGGTCCTATTTTATGGAACACAATACAATGTGACCCAGTTAGAGAGATGGTATACAGTGTAGTATAAAAATGTAATAAGCCTAGTATACCACGCAGTGGGGTGATTGATATGCTATTATTTATTTTTAAGTCAGTTAATGACATGTTTAAAAATTAATTATAAATAAAATATGAAGCTAGATGGCATATTTTGTAATTTAGTTAATAATACTAGGACAAATCTATCTTACATGGCAACTATGTTAAATTTTGGTTTTAAGTAAAGGTTTAAAAGTAGGTGAGTTTATTTCTAGGATATATTAATTAGTTGCATGGGTCTATATTGGAAGAACCGAACCATTTCCGTTGCTTTCCAACAAGTGCTCACCAAACGCAAAACTACGGAGACTTAACTTTTGATGGATTACAAGAGTGGAGTGGAATAGAAGTTAGAAAGAAAAGTGGAACAGAAGTTACAATTTACAAAGAAAGTTGGGGAATATAGTTCAGAAAGAAAGTGTTTCGAAAAGTCATGGGAAAGCTATCGATTAGGCTATTGATAGCAAGGGATTCCCTTGCGCAGCTTTCAATCTTTAGCTTCTTCTTCATAGATGCAAAAAACTATGTGTTTACCCGTTTTGATGTAGTTCCTGTGATGATAGGGTAAAGTTCCCCATTGGCTTGAAAACCATTGGTGGTCAACAAGTCAACTTTCTTTTGTGTGTGAGCATGCCACTATTAGCAATTAAAAACCCTAACAGACTTATGAAAATAAATAACTTGCATCCCAAGCTATTGATTTTGATAAAGTGATTGTGAATTTGGGCGAGGAATAACTCCCAAGTAAGTTCTTTTCTTGCCTCAGACGGGTGAGGACTTTACAATTTTCCACAGTAAAACTAGTAATTCTAGCCAAAATAAGTGTTGAAAAATAAAATAAACTAGTTCAAAGTTAAACTCTCCATTACACAATCAAATAAAAGAGAAACTTCCAAGTCCGGAAGGACATCAGAACATTGTACTTTGATGTCTGCTTGGATTGTTGCCTATGATTCAGGTTGGATTGGATATATCTATGCTGGAATTGCACGTCAGCATCTTCAAATGATGAGGTTTAGTTGGAAATTGATACCATTGTTGAGATTGGCAGAGCTTCAACAAATTTAGCCATGGAGAGGCTTGACGAATGAATAGAACTGAGATCTCTTCAGTCTGGACTGGGCTAGAAGTGGCTGGATTGACAATTGTTGATCTGGAATCACACTTCAGTACTTGTTATGCTTAATTGTGGATCACTTGGGAACTATTCCCGTGATTCTAAGATATCAAGGCATCTCTGTAAATTTGTTGAGGTTTTCATATTATAAAAAACCTGAATTCTGCTTGATTCGCCAGTTCTGAACCAAGTTTGTAACGAGCGAAGTCTCATTTCTCTTGTGGACTACTGAACTGTAGTCAGAAGTTCGAGTTCTGCCTGTTTTGTCAGAGGCTGGATGACTTTCGCAGAAAGCAGAGAGCTTGGTTGTCTTTGAGTCTAAAAGCTTTGGGATCGAATGATCTTCTTTGAGTTTGTCAGTATGATTGAGAGTTTTTGTTTTTGATTGAATTTTTTGCTGTCCTCAATCTTGTTCACATCCTCTCATATTTATATAGAATCTGCATGAGTGATTATTCCTTAATATCTGGAGGATACCTTATTGAGGGGATCCTCTGCTCCAGTGCAAAAGGGTGGTGGTTAGTCTGACAAGAAAGGCCCCCTTCAAGAGTCAGTTTTCAAGATTGATCAGTTTTGACTTTTTAACAACCAACTCTCTTATTTCTTGTTTATCTCTTGTAAACCCAGCTTTGTACTGACTAGAAATCCTCACGAGTATGGGAAGAAACTTGGCCTTCTTTTCTGGCATTTAATGGTTATGGGGAGTGGTTTTGATTTTGCTTTTCTCCTAACTCCCTAGCACGTCCTCTGCTCCTTCTTCTGTAGACGTCTTGTCGTTGGGGATCACGTGGGCTTTGCGGAGAGAACAATCCTCCTCATTTTATGCTGATTTGATTTCTGAATCTAGTGATCAACGATGGTGATCAAACTTTGAGCCCTTGGAAAAATCTAGAAGCTGGGTTTTAATCAAACCAACTAAATCTGGATTCTTTTAGATTAAATTACCATAAATGGCAATTAACCTTAACCTGCAAAAAATATTTTTGCAATTAGTTTGAAATGATCCGGGCCTTAAAACATCCTGGGCTGGTTTCCAACTTTGGTAAAATATGACATAAACCTTGTTGTCAACATGGGCTAATAACCAGATGGGTTGGCGCTCGGAAATTAGGCCCAAAGACTATGGCGGTGAAGGAAGATTTAACCAGGCAGTCATATGTGAATATAAGAATCATACCAACATGGTTTAATCCAGTGGAAAAGGACCTTGACTTGAAGAGTAGATGTGTACTGAAGACTGGATTTATCAAGTGTCCACATGAGCGTACCTTGTTTGTTAAACATGGTAAAGAAAGGAAGATTCTCATTGTGTGTCTTTATGTGGATGA
Organism: Prunus avium; assembly: GCF_965620075.1. Lineage (NCBI taxonomy): Eukaryota > Viridiplantae > Streptophyta > Magnoliopsida > Rosales > Rosaceae > Prunus > Prunus avium. The sequence goes on along the minus strand of NC_142284.1, from coordinate 15,174,379 downwards.
TCTAATATTCACAGGAAATGGAGCAGATATGTTGAAAGACTTCAAGGAGTCCATGATAGAGGAATTTGAGATGACAGACTTGGGGAAGATGCACTACTTCCTTGGAATTGAAGTGAAGCAGTCGAGCAATGGGATTTTTATTGGATAGAAGAAATATGCCGAGGAGCTTCTCAAAAGATTTCATATGGAAGGCTGCAATTTTGTTCAAAATCCCATAGTTCCAAGAACAAAGCTCATCAAGGATGAGGGAGGAGAGAAAGTCGACAGCACTCACTTCCAGCAAATAGTGGGAAGTCTAATGTATCTAACTGCTACAAGGCCTGATCTAATGTTTGCTGTGAATCTTATTAGCAGATACATGGAATCATCTACTGAACTTCATTTTCAAGCAGCTAAGAGAGTGTTATGATATTTGAAAGGAACAATTGATCTTGGTCCATTTTACAAGGAGAAAACTAGAGGAAAGTTGATGGGATTCAATGACAGTGACTATGCTGGGGACCTTGATGATAGGAAAAGTACATCTGGATATGTATTTTTGTTAAGTTCAGTTGTTGTAGCTTGGTCTTTGAGAAAACAACCAGTTGTCACTCTCTCTACAACCAAAGCTGAATTCATAGCTGCACTACAACCTCATGTGCATGCCAAGCAATGGCGGACCCAGGAATTTTTATAGGGGTAGGCTAAATATATATATATATTTTTTATAGAGGAGATATATTATAAGCCTTTTTTTTTTTCTCTTGAAACAAAAATGTACATAAAATTTTATAAATCAAACATGGCCACATTACAAGCAAATATAACATAAAGAAGTACAAAATATAAATAAATACCAAATCAAATACATTGTCCAACTTAAAAAAATCATATATGCTAATTAATAATTCAAGTTGCAAAAATAAAATATATATCAATAGTCTCCAAAAGTTTTCACCCTAACCCTAAATCATAAAAACTTAACAACAACAATTAAAATTGGAAATTGAATATATATAAAATAAAAAAACTTACCAAGATTGAAGAACCTACTGAAGATAGGTTGGTAAATGTTTTAGAGGAGGAGAGCTATTTCCTCTTGGCTCTCAAGATTCAAATATGGTGTTTTGGGTGGCTAGAAGAAATTTTTTTTATGTTTGCTCTCTGTGGGTGTAGCCACTGGCGAATCCAGAAATTTTTTAGCGGAGGTGCAATATTGACTAAGTATGAAAAATGGTTTTTTGGAATAATCATTTTCTCAAGATAATTTTTGGCGGCTTTTATTCCTTACACATCAAATAAGAAAACTTGATTTTATGGGATTTTAATATGAAGTATATATTGACTTAATGAGCCATCATTTTTAGCCTAAATCGTATTTTGCACTAAAACCGATTTTTCATATTTTGATTTGGTGAGAATTTGATTTTCTAGTATTTTTATTTGAATCCAAATGGGGGGTACTTCCTTATTTACATTGTAAACTTAAGTAAATGGAGTAATATAAAAATAAATGAAAGTAAAAGGACAAAGACATTTACTTAAATGTTGAAAATGGAAATAAGGTAATTTGCACACCAGTTGAGCAAAGGGGCAATTTGAAGCACTTACAATGATTTTTCCGGCGAATTTATATAGGTTTGGATTGATGTTATTATTTCCTATATGCTTTAGGAGTGGGCTAATATTTATTAGAGTATAAATAAAGCTTATAACATTTAAACCATGTTCAATACTTTATAAATCTTCCCCTAGGCTGGAGCCCACTCCAGCCTAAGCTTAGGTCCGCCCTTGATGCCAAGTTGTTTGGCTGAGAAGGATACTTGAAGAATTGTGTTTTAAACAAGAAAAGCCTACTGTTATCATTCGTGATAATAGTTCTACCATCAAATTATAAAAAATTCCAGTAATGCATGGGAGGAGTAAGCATATTGATGTTAGATTTCATTTTCTTCGAGATCTTGTTAGAGATGAAGTCATTGAACTAGAACATTGTCCAAGAAATATACAGTTGGCTAATATTCTAACTAAGCCATTAAAGTTGGAGGCTTACATAAAGATGCGAGAAGCACTTGGGATTTGTTCGAATTCGAGTTTAAACTGAAAGTTCAATTACTTTTCAGTTCAAGGGAGGATGTGAAGTTATTTAATATTCATTAGAGTAATTCTATTTAGTTGGAATAACCCTATGTTTTAGGGAAGTAGCTGAGGTTTGAATGTTTCTTTAGGAAGATCTCTTGTTTTTAGGAGCTGTTGGTCATGTGATCGTGCAACAGGTCATGGAGTCGTGCAAGTTTCTTTTCTATTTTTGTAAGGCTATTTAACAACCATCTTTCACTTAATGAAGTATTCAATTCTCCCACTCTATTTCCTCTCAGTAAATCTAGAAACTAACATTGGCCACCCTTGATAACGACTTCTCGAGCCCAAACGATGTCGCAAGGAAGCTTTTGAATGATACAATTGTATTCGTATATTGTGGGTTCATGCAACGGCTTACTTTGCCTCAAAAAATTTGACTCTTGGAAAACGTCGTGTGGCCATTGTTTGTGCAAAAATCCTCATGAGAGAATATTCGCTTTGTGATTCTTCAAGCTTTGATCTTTATTCTCTCTCTTCCTCGATTCCTGTAAAAAAGACCAGAGTAAATAGACCACATCCGGAGGGTGTTGGCCAAAGGCCCTCTGATGCCTAAGTTAGTTCAATTGAATCTAGGTGAAACAATAGCTAAAAAGGGTACGAAGATTTCTCTAGGGTGAGAACCGGGTGGCCGAAGCCATGTGTGGTGGCCGGAGCCGTGTTTGTAATATATGAAGAGATAAGAGATGTGTGGCCGGCGGTGGTGGTGGAGTCGCCGGCGGCTAGGGAGAGAGAGATGGAGAGTTTTCTCAGATTTTCCAAGTAGGTTTAGATGTACCTTGAATGATGAATGAAGCCGTCTATTTATAGGAGCTTCAGAGGCTAGGGTTTTGTAGAGAATAAAACTCTTATTAGGAAGGAGTTTATTCTTTCCCCAAATTGTAGAGATTGAGTCCATTAGGGATTTTATTGGGATCCAAATCTCCTAATTTGATGATGATTATATCTCCTTATTATGATAATATCTAAATTAATGATATTATCATATTAAATAAAGATCATATCCTATAATTAAGATATTATCACTATTAATTAATTGGCCAAATAAATTGGTTCAATTAATTTAAGGATATTCTTCTTTTCCACATGGGGTGCTATAATTGGAGACGAAAATATTTGCTCCCACAGCCAATTTTACATATCCAATCCCATCATGGGTGAGTCTTTGGCTTTTCCAACCCCGCCGGATGACTACATAATTAGTTTTTCATAGTGGTGCCTATAAGCTTGTTCGGTTCAGCTTTGGAGGTTGACTGGACCCCGACCCGGAGGTACTAGTTTTGACTATTGGCTCTGGGGCTTGGAGACGCATTGGGAATTTTAGGTACAATTTGGACTACAGGCTATATGGGATTTGTGTTAGTGGATTTCTTCAATGGATTTATCTGTCAAGGGCTGTGATATGTTCCTTTGATCTTGAGGGGTTGCCTCTCTGTAACTGTAACTGCAACCGTAGGCTACAAGGAGAAAATGAGTATTTGGGTGATGAAGGAGTCTTGGAGCTTAGAGCTTAAAAATGTCTACATCGAAGTTGGATATCCTTACGAGACAGGCTTTTTTAATGGGCGAGTCTCGTGCAAGTTTGGGGATAGCCCAGTCTTGTTGAATTTTGGGGATGGGCAAGTCTTGTTGCTTATTCGTGAGAAATTGATTGCTTATGCTTCTGGGAATGGTTTTGAGGACGTTGCATTTGATGGGATACAACACTTGATTGCTGCACATGTCCATATTCCAAGCTTTGTTTCGCCTAGACATATAGTCAGTGGTTAAGTACGTATTTGGTCTTTTACTGTTGTTTGCACTTTCAAACTTCATGTCCATTATTTTACCATCGAAAAGTTGAGTGTTTTGGAAAGAAATTGGAATGGAATTATGTTATATAGATTTGAACTGTTGGAGTTTGAAACTATGTGCACTTATTTATATATACATTTTTTTTATATAACAAGTATAACAAATAAATTTCTTCAGCTCATCCGAAATTTACATAGATCACCTATGTAAACATATTGTTACTCTCTTGAAAAAATTTTGGGGTTAAGAAAGTTGAAACGAGTGAAAGGTATACTCCATGGGAAAGCTGTCGTTTGGGGCTAATAACAAGGGATTCTCTTGGGCAGCTTCATATTAACAAAAATTAAAATTAAAAGAAAAATAAGATAATGGATCCTATTTTTATGGACAATAACTACCCATTATTTTTTAAAATTCTAAAATAAATTTAATTTAATTTTTTTTAAAAAGCCTCTTGTAGATGCAGAAGCGCGTGCGAAGAGGCTAGTTTTATTTTAAATTAGAAAATAGTGTTTAGGGGGCCAGTTTGGTATTGCTGTGCTGTGAAAATAATCGCTGTCAGATTTGCTATGAGAGAAGTCAGCTGTGAGAGAAAACAGTTTGGAGTTTGGTAAACTTTTTGTTAAAAGTGTTGTTGGTACCGATTCTCGCATAATCAAAAATTGATTCCTGCATAATCATTAAACTTAGTGCCTCTTCGAAACTGATTCCCGCATAATCAGAAAATGAAAGCACCTCATTAGCTGCTTTCTCTCACAACAATTTTTAACAATAAGTGATTTTCTCATAGTTTACTAAACGGGTTAGGCTTCCCAAATTTTTTTAAAAATCACTTATCACCCCAAATAAACAATGCCAAACGAGCACTTAATGTGTTGTAGACAAGTTTGGGGCATTTTTCATTATAATTTTGAGGGCATTTAAGTATATTCATATGAGTTTTTTGCTATATTAAATTTTTTTTATTTTATAAAAAACTGGCAATTTCAAACGTAAGGGCCAAATTTTGGGTTATATAATGAAAAATACCCGAGAACCTAAAACCCTAAATCACCGCAGCCATGACAAAAAGCATCTATGATGATAGTGGAGAAAACGAGAGAGTTTCATCCATGGAGAAACAAAAACAGGATCATAATATTCCCTACATTCTGCAACTTCCAAGCCACATATTAGGGGAGATCTTCCGCAAAATTCAAATTAAAACCCTCGTCCAATGCAGGTTCGTGTGCAAGTTTTGGCATCGTTTGCTATCAGATCCCCAATTCACTGAACATCTGTTTTCGGGAACGACTTGTCTTCTTTTACGAGGATGCGACTCCGACCACTTGGCCACACTCGAAAACGACTCCTTGGGCCCAAACGACGTTGCACTGAAGCTTTTGAAAGATACAATTGTACTACCTAAAGTGCTAAAACATAGAGAATATTGAGAGTAGAGAGTGGAAAGTGTAGAGAGAATGAGAGTTGTAGAATATTTTCGGATTTTCACTTATGCTTTCATTACTTACAATCAACACATATATATACAAGTTCCTAAGACATTAGTCAAGCCCCCCAAGTTAGGCAACCAACCAAGTTAGGCAACCAAACTAATTAGGCAACCAAACTAGTCAAGCCCCCCAAATATTGTAGGTGCCAAACATAGTAGGTGCCAAACATTAATTGACTACATAATTAACACATTAATTGACTACATAATTAACACATTAATTGACTACATAATTAACACTCCCCCTCAAGTTGGTGCAAAGATGTCATCAATGACCAACTTGCCAAGAGAGTTGTGAAAAGCTATAACAAGAGACTTCCTTCATTAATATGTTTCCATCGAGCTTCTTCTTAATAAAATGTCGATCCACTTCAACATGCCCCCTCACGTGGGACCACTACATGGTGGGCCACACGTGGAGCAAAGGCCACATCGAAGTTAATCATTTCGGTCTGTCGGTGGCAACACCAAATCCAAGTGCAGCCAGTTGGTCGGTAGATCACATAAACCATGCGAACAAGGCAAAGGCAAAACAAAGAACACAGAAACCCTGTGAACACGGCAAAGGTAAGGTAAAGGACACAGAAACCCTGTGAACACGGCAAGGACACAGAAACCCTGTGAACACGGCAAAGGACACAGAAACCCTGTGAACACGGCAAAGGTAAGGTGAAAATAAACCCTAAAGATAGGGTAAGGCACGACAAAGGCAAAGGCAAAGGCAACCAAACCCTAAAAAATAGGATAAGGCAAGGTAAGGCAAAGCATGGTAAAGTGTGGCAAGGTAAAGCCAAACCCTAAAAAATAGGGTAAGGAAAGGCAAAGAAAGTCACGAGCAAAGGCAAAGTCAATGGGCGTGACCACAACGGAAACACACCAGCAAAGGCATGAGCAACAATATTGGCACCATAACAGGCAGGGGCAACAATACTGGCTCCAACAAGAGCAGTACAAGGCACTGGCACCAGCAAGGGCAAGGCAGGGCAAAGAACTATGGCAGCAGCAACAACAGAGACAACTTCTCTGGCAGCAGCAACAGCAGAGACAACTTCTCTTCACTCCCCCTCTCCCCCTGAAGAGAAGGGGTCGATGGAGCCATATGATTAGTGGCACTAGTACCAGTGAGAGAAATCTAATACACTAGCACCAGCAAGAGCAATATAACTATCCCCAGCAACACTGTCCCCAACAAGAGTCATAACAGGTAGGAGCAACAACACTGTTAACAGCAAAGGGACACAAAAGGCAGCAGGTAGGAGCAACAACACTATTAACAGCAAAGGGACACAAAAGGCAGCAGCTGGCACTAGCAAAGGATATAGTAGGCAGCAACAACTATACTAGCAGCGTCACAAATACTTCCATTATTGCAGACACAACTTCTCTTCACTCCTCCTCTCCCCCTGAAGAGAAGGGGTTGTCAGAACCATAAGAGCAGTGGCACTTGAGAAACAGAAGCTGACTGAAGCTCAGATGTAGAAGAATCAGTCATGGCAGATAGGTAACTGAATTGCAGGCAGCGGAATAGATGAGCAGCAGTGTCACTCCCCCTCAAATTCGACGACGTATGAGAGTCGAGATTTGGAGAAAGCAACACCGGTAATGACAATAAAGTTGCAGCACCCAAATAAAGTTGCATCTATCTCCCCCTCAAATCTGACACTGGTAGAGGGTCGAGATTTGGAAGAAGAGAATGAAATAATAGTAAAGAGACTCAAACATGCCAGTCTCGTGGTAGAAACAAATGCAAGGAAAGGTGGAATGGAGATGGGTATCCGACAACTGGAGAAAAGGAATAAAAGATGGAAAAGAGTCTGCAACCCAAAAAGAAAGAAGGATTAAAAATGAATGAAGGTGGATGACGTGTATGCACACAAAGAGAGAAAGGGATGAATATTGTATAGATAGGGTAGGTGACGTGGACAAGTGTAAGAGGTGTTGAAACGGAAGAGGCTTATGGTGCAAAACAAGTCCAATAAAATAAAGGGAAAAGGAAGCCAAGTGATTGGCGTGAAAGAGAAGAGGTAGCAAAGAAAAGATTTTCATATATATATATATATATGGGTAGACAGAAAACTTTGATACCCACCAAAACATTAGGCACAAATGTGGTGTGCATGAGAACGAAGAGATGAGGAGAAAACACCCGTGGGTAACACAGAGAAAAGTGAAAGGCAACAAGGGAGAAGAAATATATCAGACAAAAATGGGATGGAAATAGAGTGGAAGAAATAATTTAAGGAAATAAAGGGGAATAAAGTAAGAAGTATGTGATAGGTGGTGAGAAAAGAAACCATAAATAAGAAAACACAAGATGTTGGCGTGAGAGAGAGAAATAGTCAAATTGGAAAGGGAAAAAAAAAGGTAGACAAGATAGAAATAAGACAAGAAAATAAAACACCCTTGGGCCTACAAGTTGGCAAAAGCAAATAAAATCAATAAAGAAAAGAAGAGCAAATAGGGAAGAGAAATCCCAATGAGAGAAACTCAGACACAGAGAAGAGCTTATACGGGAGCTAAACAATGAGAGGGGTTGGAAAGAGAGAGTTGAAAGGAGAGCTCGTTAGAGAGCAAAGAGATGATGCAAACACCAGAGTGGCTGTGCAAAGGGAACATCGGCAGTAGTGTAGCTGGGCAGGACAGAGACAAGGCCGAGTAGGAAAAGGCTCAGCGATCGGTGACGAGGCTCGCGGAGGAAAGGAAATGGCTCGGTGAGCGATGACGAGGCTCACGGAGGAAAGAGATCATGGTGATCAAGAGACGTACTGCCCATAGGAAACAAATTAGGCCATCGTGGCCAAGGGACTTATTGCCCATACAAATAAAGAGAGGAAATTTAACAGAAACAAGAGAATTTACAGCAACATGAAAAAAACGCCAACGACTCTCAATTTGATAGAGGATCTTAAGGATTAGCCATAGGCTCTGATACCATGCTAAAACATAGAGAATATTGAGAGTAGAGAGTGGAAAGTGTAGAGAGAATGAGAGTTGTAGAATATTTTCTGATTTTCACTTATGCTTTCATTACTTACAATCAACACATATATATACAAGTTCCTAAGACATTAGTCAAGCCCCCCAAGTTAGGCAACCAACCAAGTTAGGCAACCAAACTAATTAGGCAACCAAACTAGTCAAGCCCCCCAAATATTGTAGGTGCCAAACATAGTAGGTGCCAAACATTAATTGACTACATAATTAACACATTAATTGACTACATAATTAACATAAAGAGGTGGATATTGTGAGTTCGTGCAACGGCTTACTCTGCCTCTACAAATTAGACTCTTGGAATCCGCCGTATAACCGTTTATACATATCCAATCCCATCACGGGTGAGTCTTTGGCTCTTCCAACACCGCCAGATGAGTACGTAATTAATTTTCCATGTGGGTTTGGGTTTAGTCCCATGAGTGGTGCCTATAAGCTTGTTCGGTTCAGGGCTAAAAGTCAATGGGAGAAGCCTTGGGAATTTTAGCTACAATTTGGACTACATGCTATATGGGGTTTGTGTTAGTGGGTTTCTTCATTGGATTGATTGGTCAAGGGCTGTGATATGTGCCTTTGATCTTGAAAGAGAGGTTTTCCAAGAGTTGCCCCTACCCCCTAGTTGGGATTTGGAAGGAAGGAATAATATATCAAGATTGGACTTTAGCGTCATGCAGGGTTGCCTCTCTGTAACTGTAACTGTAGGCTCCAAGCAAAAAATGAGTATTTGGGTGATGAAGGAGCATGGGGTTAAGGAGTCTTGGAGCCTAGAGCTTACAATTGGAGGCGTCGTAGTTCCACGTTCTTACCAGCAGCTGTTTCGGAATGGGCGAATCTCGTTGAAGTTTGGGGATGGGCCAGTCTTGTTGAAGTTTGGGGATGGGCAAGTCTTGTTGTTTATTGGTGGGAAATTGCTGGCTTATGCTTCTGGGAAGGGTCTTGTGGACGTTGAGTTTGATGGGATATATTTTATTTCTGCACATGTCCAAATTCCAAGCTTTGTTTCGCCTAAACATATTATCACGGGATAGAGCTCCAGCTCCGGATCAAATCGGGAGTATTATTATATGTCAAAACTAGTTAAGTTTCAATTTGGTCTTTCGCTGTTGTGTGCAATTTCAAACTTCATGTCAGTTATTTTACTATCGAAAAGTTGAGCTTTTGAAAGATATTGGAATGGAATAATGTTATATAGCTTTGAACTGTTGGAGTTTGAATTATATTGTTAAAAAGTAATGCACATTTGTACTAGAATAATATAGAAATGTCTTGAATAATTTAGAAAAATCAAGAAAGATTGAGTAAAAGTAGACAAGTCAAATTTGAGCTCTACACTAGAAACATCTTATTAATTATTTAATGTATTGTAACTAGACTATTCTAAACTTATATTATATATAACTAGTGGCTGGAAAACAGTTTGAGAAGTCGGTTACTATGCAATAACCGACTTCACTAGATATTTGTTATCTTTAAGTCGGTTCAGCTACTCTATATATATAGCAATAGCAGCCCAAGTGTGTAATCAAGTGAAAGCTGAAGCTACAGCCTGTCTAACTCCCAGCCAACTCTTGTATCCAACTCTAAAGCCTTGTACCCTTCTTATTTCAATCAATAAAATAAAATTATCTTGTTACCCTTTCAAAAAGCTTTCTGTTCCATAAAAAAGAATATTGTCCTAAATAGCAAACCAATTATTCTCTCTAGGCCTCTCTTCTTCCTATCAACTAACAGTGGTATCAGAGCTTGTTCCGATCAACCTTGGGCGTTGGTTCACTCTAGTCCTCCATCATGTCTACCACTAGCCAAAACTCTGACCATCTTCCTATTTTCACAGGAGAAAACTATGACTTATGGAGTATTAAAATGAAGACCTATTTTATGTCTCAGGATTTATGGGACATAGTTGATAGTGGCTTCAATAATCCAGAAAACCCAACTGTGGAACAGTTGAGGCAACTGAAGAAGGATCAACAAAAAGATGCAAAGGCCATGAGGACTCCATGAGGACTCCTTGTTGGAGCTTGTTCACACAGACGTTTGTGGACCCATGAGGACTCCATCTCTTGATAATAACAGGTATTTTATCCTGTTCATAGATGATTATACTTGAATGACGTGGGTTTATTTTCTGCGAGAAAGATCAGCAGTATTTAATATCTTCAAAAAATTCAAAACCCATGTTGAAAAACAAAGTGGCCACTATATTAAAGCTCTAAGAAGTGATAGAGGAAAAGAATATACCTCTAAAGAATTCAACAAATTTTGTGAAGATGAAGGAGTAGAGCATCAACTAACAATTGGCTATGCTCCTGAACAAAATGGAGTCTTAGAAAGAAAAAATAGAACCGTCATGGAGATGGCAAGATCCATGTTATTTGAAAAAGGTTTGCCAAACAGATTTTGGGCAGAAGCTGTGTATACAGCAGTATACTTGCTAAATAGATGCCCAACAAAAGCTTTACAAAATAAGACTCCTATTGAGGCTTGGAGCAATATAAATCCATCAGCAAAGCATCTCAAAGTATTTGGATGCATTTGCCATGTGCACATTCCTAAGGAGAAAAGACACAAGCTAGAAGAAAAATCTGAAGTTGGCATATTCCTAGGATATAGTTCCCAATCTAAAGGCTATAGAGTCTACAATCCCAAAACGAAGAAGTTCATGATAAGCCGAGATGTTGAGTTCGATGAATCGGCATCATGGAACTGGGAGGAAGAAAAAGTTAAAAAGAAAAGTGTTACAATAACGCAACCATGCAGAGAGGAAATTGAAGAAATTCCAGGTACGACTCCACCACCTACAACTCCTCCATTTATACAACATGAAGGCTCTCCAGAACCAGAACAAAGAACTAGATCACTCCAAGATATATATGAAACTTGCAACTTCATAACTATAGAACCAGAAAGTTTTGAAGTTGCAATAAAAGAAGAAATCTGGAGAAAAGCTATGGAAGAAGAAATTAAAACAATTGAGAAAAACGAAACATGGGAACTCGTTGATCGCCCACAAGACAAAGAGATCATTGGGGTTAAATGGGTCTATAAGACCAAATTTAATCATGATGGATCGATACAAAAGCATAAGGCAAGGCTAGTAGCTAAAGGCTACTCGCAGCAGCCGGGCGTAGATTATAACGAGACATTTGCACCAGTTGCAAGACTTGATACTATAAGAGCACTGGTAGCATTAGCAGCTCAAAAGAAATGGAGAATTTATCAGCTAGACGTAAAGTCTGCATTTCTAAATGGAGAGCTCGAAGAAGAAATATATGTGGAGCAACCACAAGGATTTATTGAGCAAGGAGGAGAAGATAAAGCACTCAAGCTAAAGAAAGCCTTGTACGGACTCAAGCAAGCACCACGAGCATGGAACAGCCGCATAGACAAATACTTCATCAACGCAGGCTTCAGGAGGAGCAAAAGCGAGCCTACTCTCTACACCAAAACTCAAGGTAAGTCCGATATCTTGATCGTCTCTCTATATGTGGATGATCTCATCTACACTGGAAACAATGAAGAAATAATTAAAGAGTTCAAAAAAGATATGATGAAAACATTTGAGATGAGTGACCTTGGGTTGATGCACTATTTTTTGGGCATCGAAATAAACCAAGAAGAAGATGGAATCTTCATATGCCAGAAAAAGTACATTGAGAATCTTTTGAAAAAGTTCAAAATGTACGGGTGCAAGACTGTAGCTACTCCACTTATCACCAATGAGAAATTCAGAAAGGAAGATGGATCAAGAAATGCTAATGAATCAGTTTACAAAAGTCTCATTGGGAGCTTACTATACTTAACAACAACAAGACCTGACATCATGTATGCGACAAGCCTACTATCAAGATTTATGCAAAATCCAAGTCAAATACACTATGGAGCAGCAAAAAGAATATTAAGATACTTGCAAGGCACAATTGACTATGACATATGGTATAAGCCTACTACAGATCCAAGACTATTTGGCTACACAGATAGTGATTGGGCTGGATCAGTGGATGACATGAAAAGCACATCAGGCTATATATGCATTTACAATTGGATCAGGAATATTTTCATGGTCATCAAAGAAACAAGAGACTGTGGCTCAATCATCAGCAGAAGCCGAGTACGTAGCAGCAGCAAGTTCAACATGTCAAACTATTTGGCTCAGAAGAATATTTGAAGATATGAGAGAGTACCAAACAGAAGCTACTGAAATACTTTGTGACAACAAGTCTGATATAGCAATGGCAAAGAATCCAGTATAACACAGCAGGACAAAGCATATTGCCATCAAGCATCACTTCTTACGAGAAGTCTCAGCAAACAAAGAAGTTGAGCTCAAGTACTGCAAGACAGAAGAGCAGATTGCAGATATCTTCACTAAACCACTTCCAAGACCAAAATTTGAACTGCTACGAAGCATGCTCGGAGTAACACAAATGTGCATTAAGGAGGAGTGTTAAAAAGTAATGCACATTTATACTAGAATAATATAGAAATGTCTTGAATAATCTAGAAAAATCAAGAAAGATTGAGTGAAAGTAGACAAGTCAGCTCTACACTAGAAACATCTTATTAATTATTTAATGTATTGTAACTAGACTATTCTAGACTTATATTATAACTAGTGGCTGGAAAACAGTTTGAGAAGTCAGTTACTATGCAATAACCGACTTCACTAGATATTTGTTATCTTTAAGTCGGTTCAGCTACTCTATATATATAGCAATAGCAGCCCAAGTGTGTAATCAAGTGAAAGCTGAAGCTACAGCCTGTCTAACTCCCAGCCAACTCTTGTATCCAACTCTAAAGCCTTGTACCCTTCTTATTTCAATCAATAAAATAAAATTATCTTGTTACCCTTTCAAAAAGCTTTCTGTTCCATAAAAAAGAATATTGTCCTAAATAGCAAACCAACTATTCTCTCTAAGCCTCTCTTCTTCCTATCAACTAACATATATGCACTTGTTTCTATTTTTTAAAACAAGTAAAACATATAAATTTCTTTAGCTCATTTGATATTTACATCAACATATATTGGGGTTGTTGCAGACAAGTTGATCTGTGTAAAATAGATACGATTGTCGATTCGATTTGAGTTGTTATGAGAAGGATTAGCAATGATTAGCAAATCTTTGTAAGACAAATCTTGTCTTAGTCCAAATAAGGTGATCTCCTAATCCTAAGAGGACTCGGTTTTCTTAGTTGATCAGGAAACAAAACCTAGTCTTCTATCTAAACACTTATACAGAGTTTATTAAAGAAAACAAGTGTGAAGAGGATTCCTAGTATATTATGGATTGAACTAAACGTAATCTAAATGCAACAAGGACACACGATTACTTCTTGATAGGCAAGGTATCGATGTGATGCATGTATAAATAGAGGTCCCTTCCCTTGCAGCAGATCATCTCACATACAGACCTCACCCTATCTAAGAGACAAGAGAATAAAGGCTGCATAGGTGAAGAAGACACTCTATTCGATTACCATGGCTGAACACGGTTAGTATTGTTAAATAAAAGCTTAGTAAAGATTTACCTGTGGTATCAGAGCTCTAGGTTTTTGTTTATTAATCTAGCTGTTTTAATCATGAGCTAACAAGTTTGCAAGTTCTTTTTTGCTATGCATATTCTAAATTGAAACACGAGCACAAGGTTATTTTCTGCTCGAAAAGGTCTTGATCAATAATTTTAAAACTGTTATGCAGATTGAGCAGCCACAGCTGCTCAAGCTGTGTAAGAGTTTTAAAATTTGACAGTTTGATCAAGGAATTGCATCAGTGTTCGTAGCCTTCTAAGTGATTCTCCATCCACAGATGTGAAATTGCGTAGATTGATCACAACACTGATGGAACAATCTGGGCAGTTGACTACACTGGCTTGCAAGCATCTCTACATCCACATATGTGAGTTTGTTTGCGCAGGATGTCTGTGCAGTTTACTGTCTAGGGTTTTGGAACATGCTAACTTGAACTCACAGATTTAAGTTAACATGTTTAATTAAAGATTTTAGGGACAGTTCTAATTTGCATTGTAAATTTTACAGTGAATCACAACTCCATTGAAACTTTGACTGGATCAAACTATAGCAAGTGGAAGCAGGATTTGGAAATATCACTAGGTTTTTTGGATTACGATTTTGTGCTTAAAGAAGAACCTCCTCAAGTGCCGGCTGCAGATGGTACTGCAGAAACTAAAACCAAGTTTGCCAAGTGGGAAAAGGCAAACAAGATGGCTCTGTAGATCATGCAGAGGGCTATGGCTTCTTCAGTGAAAGGGAGCATTCCAAAATATGAGAATGCAAAGAAATACTATGAGGCAATAGCACGGAGGTTCAAAGAATCCGAGAAAGCTATCAAGAGCACTCTGCTGAATCAGTTGATTGACATGAAGTATGATGGACAAGGTTGCGTTAGAGCTCATATCATGAATTTAATTGATATAGGGACCAAACTGCAGGAGCTAAGCATGACAGTAGATGAAGATATGATGGTTCATTTTGCACTGAATTCATTACCTAAAGAATTTAAGTCCCTCAAAGAAACATACATTGCTCAGAAGGAAAGTTGGACCTTGAATGATTTGATTACAATTTCTATCCAACAAGAGCACAACCTCATAAAAGAAAGAGGAGCTAAGATGGTCAATATGGTTCAGACCAAATAGAACAAAGAGTACAAGCACAAATTTGCATCTGGAAAGGGAAAAGCCTTGAAACCTACAACTGGAATGAACTGTTTCTTTTGCAAGAAGCCAGGCCATATGAAGAGAGATTGCAGGAAATATAAAAATTGGTTGGAGAAGAAGAAAGGAAAAGGTAACAACAACAATATGATTTTGGTTTGTTTTGAGTCAAATTTGGTTAATTTCTCATGTGATTCATGGTGGTTAGACAGTGGTGCTTCTATTCATGTGGCTAATTCTTTGCAGGAATTCACAACCAAGAGACTGCCAAGCAAGGATGAGGTGAAAGTGTTCGTGGGAAATGGAGAAGAAGTCCAAGCTAATTATATAGGGACAGTTAGAATTAAGCTTGATTTTGGTTTTGTTTTGGAATTAGATGAAGTAGTTTATGTTCCTTCTATGAGGAAGAGTTTGATTTCAGTTACTAGGCTTGTAAGATCAAAATTCAATTTGAATTTCAATGGAACAGGATGTTCTATTTTCAGAAATAAAGTTTTAATTGGCAATGCAAGTCTTGTGGATGGAATGTTTAGATTGAATTGCAAGAAAACTGAAATGGAAATTAACACTGTGCAAACCAAAATCAAAGAGAACTCATTCGAATTATGGCATAAGAGACTTGGACATGTTTCAAAAGAGAGAATAACACAACTATGCAAAGAATCAATTTTACCCCCTTTGAATCACGTTAACACAGATGAAATTTGCATTCCATGTGTTAAAGGGAAATTGACCAATCTAAGAAAGAAAGGAGCTTTGGGAAGCAAAGGCTTATTAGAACTCATTCATACTGACATATGTGGACCTTTTCCAGATCCAACTCATGAAGGGTTTAATTATTTCATAACTTTCACAGATGATTTCTCAAGATTTGGATATGTCTATCTCATTAAGGAAAAATCCAGTGCATTAGACAAATTCAAAATATATAAAGCTGAGGTTGAAAACCAGTTAAATCTCAAAATTAAAGTGGTTCGATCAGATAGAGGGGGAGAGTATTATGGAAAGTTTAATGAGGCTGGAAGAAATCCTGGGCCCTTTGCCAAGTTTCTTCAAGAGGAAGGAATTATAGCACAATACACCAATCCAAGAACACCCCACAAAATGGAATTTCAGAAAGGAGAAACAGAACCTTGAAAGACATGATAAGGAGCATGATGAGCTGCACAAGCCTTCCAATTTACCTTTGGGGAGAAGCTTTGAAAACTGCCAATTATATCTTAAATAGAATTCCAACCAAAAGCATAAATAACATTCCCTATGAAGTATGGAATGGAAGGAAGCCTTGCATAAAACATCTGAGAACATGGGGATGTAGAGCAGAAGCAAAACCTTACAATCCTGCAGAAAAGAAATTGGATCCAAAAACTATAAGCTGTTACTTCATTGGATACCCTGAGAGGACAAAGGGCTACAGATTCTATTGTCCTCACCACACAACAAGGTTCATAGAAACCTCTAGAGCAGTCTTCATAGAGACTGACCATGAAGGAGATAAAGAAGGAGAATTCAGTTTTGAAGAAACAATTTTGGATCAAGAT
Organism: Prunus avium; assembly: GCF_965620075.1. Taxonomy (NCBI): domain Eukaryota; kingdom Viridiplantae; phylum Streptophyta; class Magnoliopsida; order Rosales; family Rosaceae; genus Prunus; species Prunus avium. Next base: position 15,157,766 of record NC_142284.1, on the reverse strand, counting down.
ATGTTATTGAATCCTAATGAAGATATTGTGGTCTTGCCTCAATTTAATTCAAGCGATACTCAAATGGAACACACTGAAGAGACTAATACAGATGGGCATGAAAATGCAGAACAATTGGAATTGAATGACAATCAAGCATTACAAATGGAGGATCAAAATACGAATCATGCACAAGTAGTGGAAGAACCAGAACCAAACATGCAACTAAGAAGATCACAAAGGCAAAGAAAACCTGCTTTGGGAGATGACTACTTTGTGTATTTGCAGGAATCAGAACATGACATCAACACGCATGATGATCCTGCAACTTTCAGACAGGCAATAACAAGTGAAAATAAAGATAATTGGTTCGTAGCAATGAAGTCGGAATTAAAATCGATGGAAAAGAATGGTGTTTGGAATCTTGTGACTTTACCTCAAGGCTGCAAACCAATTAGTTGCAAGTGGGTGTATAAAACAAAATTGAATTCAAAAGGGCAGATAGACAGATATAAGGCAAGGTTGGTTGCTAAGGGATTCACACAGAAGGAAGGGATAGATTTTAATGAGACATTCTCACCAGTCTCAACCAAGGATTCATTAAGGGTAATCATGGCTCTTGTGGCACATTTTGACCTTCATTTACACCAATTGGACGTCAAAACAGCTTTCCTAAATGGGGATTTAGAAGAAGACATTTACATGGCACAGCCTGAGGGTTTTGTTCAAGAAGGAGGAAAAGAATTGGTCTGCAAGCTATGTAAATCGATCTATGGCTTAAAGCAAGCCTCTAGACAGTGGTATTTGAAGTTTAACAAGGTAGTTAAGGATTTTGGTTTCATTGAGAATGCCTTGGATGAATGTATCTATATGAAAATGAGTGGGAGACATTTCATTATACTAGTTCTTTATGTAGATGACATCTTGTTAGCTTGCACAAATCAGACCATGTTACATGACTGCAAGAATTTCTTATCTAAGAATTTGGAAATGACTGATCTAGGTGAGGCATCATATGTTTTGGGAATAGACATAAGCAGAGATCGAAAGAATGGGGTTCTAGGACTGTCTCAGAAGTCTTACATAGAAAAGGTGCTCAAGAGGTTTAATATGCATAATTGTACAGGAAGTGACATTCCTATAGCTAAAGGGGACATGCTGAGCACTAAGCAAGCACCCAAGACTGAACAAGAAAGGCTAGAGATGGTTGACAAACCATATGCTTCTTTTGTAGGAAGTTTGATGTATGCACAAGTCTGTACCAGACCTGACTTAGCTTTTGCAGTAAGCATGCTAGGAAGATTTCAGTCGAATCCTGGACAAGCACACTGGATTGCGGGGAAAAGAGTGTTGAGATCCTTGCAAAGAACTAAAGATTACAAATTAATCTTTAAAAGAAGTGATACACTTGAATTACAAGGTTATGCAGATGCAGATTTCGCAGGTTGTCAAGACACCTTGAAATCTACATCAGGTTATGTGTTCATGTTTGGAGAAGGTGCAGTATCATGGAGAAGTGTGAAACAACCATTGACAGCAGGTTCAACCATGTTTGCAGAATTCCTAGCCTGTTATGAAGCTACCTCTCAAGCTATATGGCTGAGAAATTTCATTCTCAGTCTAAATGTGGTTGAATCTATCCATAGGCCCCTTCAAATATGGAATGACAATAATGCTGCAGTTTTATTTGCAAAAGGTAACAAGAGGACAAAAGGTTCAAGGCTATTGGATGTTAAATTCATAATAGTAAAAGAAAAGATTGCTCAAGGATATACCAACATAAGCCACATTGGTACAGAAAAGATGATTGCAGATCCACTTACAAAAGGGGTTCCAAATGCAGTTTTTCACAGGTACGTTCATAGGATGGGACTGAAGAATAATTTGGATGTTTAAAACAGTGGGAGCATTGTTAAGATTAAGAAGTTTCGATTTTTATATTGTTTTAAGTTCACAGTTAGTTTTGGTTTCAATGGAGGATGATCTTGTTTTGAGGTTCAAATAAAGGAATTTATCAGTTCATTGAGCAATTATATGTTTAATGGATGAGTATGCGTTTTAATGCTTGAATGAAATGAAACAGAAAAGCTAGCTAAAGATATCTGTGCAAATTTCATTCATGACGGAATTGTCACTGTAACAAGTGATTAGACCTTGGCAGTCGAATAAAGGGACAATGAATGAATGTGTTCATAAAACTCTACAGTAGAACATGTTTGTTTTCTGTTTAATCTTGATGGAAGCTTATGTAGTTTTAAAGGATGTTAAATGTGATTATAAAGACCCTGGGGTATTAGATATTCAGTAAGGTCTTGATGGTTCTTTCACATTCTTTAAAACTGACAATTGCTTGAAGGAATCAACTAGAGTTATGTTTCACAAAGGCCTTAAGTGATCAACATAGAAACTTAGGGATTAGTCGATCAAGTGGGAGAATGTAAGACAAATCTTGTCTTAGTCCACATAAGGTGATCTCCTAATCCTAAGAGGATTCGGTTTTCTTAGTTGATCAGGAAACAAAACCTAGTCTTCTATCTAAACACTTATACAGAGTTTATTAAAGAAAACAAGTGTGAAGAGGATTCCGAGTATATTATGGATTGAACTAAACCTAATCTAAATGCAACAAGGACACACGATTACTTCTTGATAGGCAAGGTATCGATGTGATGCATATATAAATAGAGGTTCCTTCCCTTGCAGCAGATCATCTCACATACAAACCTCACCCTATCTAAGAGACAAGAGAATAAAGGCTGCATAGGTGAAGAAGACACTCTATTCGATTACCATGGCTGAACACGGTTAGTATTGTTAAATAAAAGCTTAGTAAAGATTTACAATCTTGTGTTTGAGAACGATTGCCTCCTTCCTGGGCTATTCCCAACATTAGCAACTCATATGTTAATGTTTTCTTTGATGGATGAAGAGTTCTATATTGGAAAAACTAAAAAGACCAAACAAATGAATTTAGTTTACTAGTAAAATCCTTTTGCACCTTCAAGTTCTTCATCCAAGCATGAGGCTGTTCATATAATTTATTTTTACTATTCCAAGTGAAGTGGAATTGAAGTAAGAAAGTGGAACTGACGTTGCAAAGAAAGTTGGGGAGAAAGAAAGTGTGTGAAGATACTCAGATAAATTTTGGTTGATATATATTAGGGTCGGATAAGTAGACCAAGTCATCAACTGTAGCATATAGAGGAGATCTTCTGCAAAATTCCAATTCGAACCATCATCTGATGCATGTTCGTGTGCAAGTTCTGGCTTCATTTGATATCAGACCCCTGCTTCACGGAACAACTCTTTTCACGAACTACTTGTCTTCTGTTCCGAAGACATATATGGCTGCCAGATTGAGGTGGCCACCCTGCCACCCCGAGCCCAAATGACATCGCATTGAAGGTTTGTAGAGATCGGATTGTGCTAACTAGTACTACTGCTGGCGTGAATATTGTGGGTTTGTGCAACGGCTTCCTCTTATAGGAACAACAAGAGTGACTGTAACTGTAGGATTGGAGGACACGATGAATATTTGGGTGATGAAGGAGCATGGGGTTAAGGAGTCTTGGATCCTAGAGCTTAAAATTGTTATGATTGGATCTCCATCAACTCACGTTTTCAAGTTTGAGGATGGGCAAGTCTTGTTGCTTATTCGTGGGAAATTGATGGCTTATGCTTTTTGGAAGGGTTTTTGTGGACGTTGAGCTTGAGGGGACAGGACACTTCGTTGATGCACATGTCCTTATTCCAAGCTTTGTTTCGCCAAAACATATTATCAGGGGTTAGAGCGCGATTCCAGTTGTGTGCAAGTTCAACTTCAAACTTCATGTCTGCTATTTAACTCTCGAAAAGGTTGAGTTTTTTAGGAAGAAATTGGAATGGTACCTCGGAATGGAATTATGTTATACATTTTAATACTGTTAGAGTCTTTCAGCATTATTATATTTTTTTTAACAAATAAAACAAAAAAATTTCTTCAGCTCCTGGAATATTTACATTAACATATATACTGGGGTTGTTCCAGAGACAAGCTGATTTGTGTAAACTCATATACGTGTAAGTTTCGCAAATCATGTGTTTGTGAACGATTGCCTCCTTCTTGGGCTATTCCCACAATTAGCAACTGATGTTAATGTATTCTTTGATGAATGAAGTTCTATACTTTGCTGGCCAAAAAAAAAAATTACCTAAGCAAATGACTTCAATGTTATTGCTTTTATTACCCTAAATTCCTTTTGCACCTTCGAGTATCTTGGGAGATTTACAGCTGTCGATCCTCCAGGAGTCCTAAACCCTATCACACCCAAATGGCTTCTTCTCGGATTAGGCCTCCGCTAGGCTTCCCTCCTTTCCATAGGAATAAAAACCAACAAAGTTTCATCCATGAAGAAGAAGCAAAAAGGGGATCATAATCCCTACATTCTCCAACTTCCAAACCACATTTTAGAGGAGATCTTCAACAAAATTCCAATTAAAACCATCGTCCGATGCATGTTTGTGTGCAAGCTTTGGCGTCATTTGATATTGAAGGAAGTTGAGGTTCCACCCCAAAACCAATTGGCAATGGGGGGAGTAGCCCAACTCCTTATAAACCCAGGCTAGGTCCCTTAACTTTTCAATGTGGGACAAATACTCTCAACAGATATCAGACCCCTGATTCACTGAACAACACTTTTCATGAACTACTTGTCTTCTGCTCCGAGGATCCAGCTACAATACCGAGGGTGAGGGCCACTTCTTGGCCAATATCGACAACGCCTCCCCGAGCCCAAACGATGTCGTATTGAAGCTTTCTCAATATCCGATTGTCCTACCGGTTGTTAATATTGTGAATAGTGTGGGTTCTTGCAACGGCTTCCTCTACCTCTACAAATGCGACTATATGAACAAGTATGACTCCTTTTATATATCCAATCCCATCACTGGTGAGTCTTTGGCTCTTCCAACAAATCCACCGATGGCTGAGAACATGACTAGTTTTACTTGTGGGTTTGGGTTTAGTCCCATGAGTGGTGCCTATAAGATAGTTTGGTTGCGAGGTCGTTATGGACTGGAACCGGAGGCATTTGTTTTGACTGTTGGCTCTGGGACTTGGAGAAGCACTGGGAAATGTAGGTACCGTTTCATGTACAAACATGGGATTTGTCTTAGTGGGTTTCTTCATTGGATTAATTATTCAAGGACTATGATATGTGCCTTTGATCTTGAAAGTGAGGATTTCCAAGAGTTACCCCTACCCCCTGGTTGGGATTTGCAAAGCCTTAAGAAATCTGGATTGGACTTTAGGCCCTGTTTGGTAGGCTAGACTGGACTGGATTGGATTAACCTTTCTATACTAGACTGGAGTGGTTGGGATATGACTGGATTTTAAGCAGTTGTTTGGTGCAGTAACACCAAGTTGAGATTCTCTGGACTGATACAAAATTTGCAGAACAGAAAAATTACAAATAAATGTATAAAAATTATAATAATGCATACAAATCTACCCAATTCGCATATCCAAGAACAATCATAATTTTCACAAAATCGACACAAACAATGACATGCAAAATATTTCATTTACAAAAACAAAACAGAAGAAATATATTATTTGCATTGAGATATGATACTGAACTACTGAGAAATCACAAGAAATGAAAATAAAAATATATCTCAACTCAATGTTTCATTTAGATTGTCTTTTCATCGCAATTTTTTCTCAGGAAACAAACATAGAGAGAGAGAGAGAGAGAGAGAGAGAGAGAGAGAGAGAGAGCATATGCCAAGTGATTCTTATAATGGAAAAAGCTTAGCCAGATCGACGAGAAGCGGCGACGATCTGTGCAACGCACTCTTGTTGCAGTTCCTCCGTGCCTTGGTCTGCGTGACGCCACTGTTGCTGCAATTCTCAAAGAGGAGGAGAGAGAAGGCGTCAAACCAGAGGAGGCGCTCGCTCTCACAAGATGACACGACTTCTAAACCCACGTCTGGGCTTGGGTTTCATAACCTTAGTTATTTGGGACTTGGATCCAGAGGTCCATATCCAGTTTGAGATAAATTTAAGCCCACCAAACAATGGTTAGGATCCATGTCACGACCCGATTCGAAAATAAAGAATATTCCCGAATCATGGCGTGAGTCATACCATAGTCATAAGAATAAAATCCTACAACCATGATATGATGAGAAATAGAGGCATAAAAAAATACAAATTTACTTAACAATGCAAAATCAGAGTCGCAGTAGCTTGTAATTAACTACACACTAAGATCTTTAACAAACGGTTGACTACTTACAAATATTAATTACACAAATCAACAATAAAAGCTCAGCAGCTTAGTTGAATCCACTTCCTCAAACTTCTTCCTTAATGCTGCACAATCTATTAGGGTATGAGCATTCTAATGCCCAGTAGAGTACCGTCAAACCCCTCAAGGTCAGCTATCACAGTTAATCAAAATGTCATGCATCAAACAACACAAGATATACAAATTTTGCAATCATACCAGATAAATAAATTTTCATATGCGGTGATGCCATGAACTCACTCCCTTCTAATCCCACGAATTCATATCCTAGGGCAACAAGCCTGCATGTCCCACACCATGCGTTTTACCACTGTGGCTCCGAATACCCTAAAATATGAACTAGCGCCCATCCATCCCTTAACCAATTTTTCTTTTGTTTATGAATTTCTCAACTTTCACTTTTCATTAGAGGCCCTGCTCCCATCACCTCAATATATTCAAGCTCTGCTCCCGTCACCTGAATATACTCCATATTTTATTTACTTAGATATATCTAAGGCCTTCTCCCACCCCTTAAATATACCTCAAACGACACACACACACACACACACACACACCCCAAACAGCACTGTCTTTATGATGCATATGTAATGTAACGGAAACATCATTTATCTCTGCAGAATAATAATATAGATAATAACAATAATATTTCAGGCTTAATCACATGCATAATAATATTCACCCAACATCAAATAATATCCACGGAAAAACATCAATAATAATATTCACATAACATCAAATATTATTCACCGAGCAACGCAAAAATAATATTCATATTTATAGTACTATATATAATCACCAAGATTAAAAGTGACATAGCCCAATCATCGGGAAATCAGGAAACCCTACCTCAAGTCCAGCTAGCTTAACCTTGTGCAGTTTCGTCCTCGAAAGTACGTAGAGTAGAACACCTAGTTGAGATAATTTACTGATTAAAATCCATTGGAAATAAGGAAACAAATTTGAGTGTCCTATTAGTGCACGTAGACCTAAAACCCCATAAAACACTTGACAAGTTGTTTGACCCGATTGTTACTCCCTTAACCTCACATCCAAGCAAGCATAGAACCAAGCGTTTAAGGAAAACTAATCTATTCCCCTCCTATAATAGTTCTACTCTTTGGGATGTTTAAAATCAGGTGGTTCGGCTCTAGACTCATAAAGAAAATTTAAAACATCAATTTAAAATTAAAATTTCAGTTTTGCTAAACATTTGGGTTGGAACACGTTAACTTTGAAAATTCATTAAGTATTGAGTTCAAATCAAAATAATGTAAAACTTTCCAGATCACAACTAGACCTAGAAACATTAAAGATGTCAAAATTTGATAAAAATTAGGGTTAAAGAAGCATGTCAAAATAGAAACCAAAACAGACCAGGCTGCATAACGTTCTTTTTTTAAATATTTTTTTATAGGTTTGTACACTTTATTTTGAAAAATCACCAAAATTACAATTTACAACCAAACTGGATAAAACTTTCCAGATATGAAGAAAATACGAGAAAGTAAAACATACTAAAATTTCATGAAAATCCCAGTTTAGGAAGTTTTCAAACACTTACTTCAAAACATGGTATGCAGCAGAATCAAAACAATTTCAGCAGGATAGTCTCTACTTTGAAATTTCACAAAAATCAATTTAAATTCAAATGACACAAAACCAACTTTGAAATAACCCTTGAGATATTCATTTTGATGTAACAAAACCCCAAAATGAAATTGGAACAAAAATCATATCGAAATAATCTAGAACTTCACAAAAACACACTTCGAAAGATATATATATACTTGAGGCATTCTAACCACACTTGGTTTAAAACTAGTACTCAAAGAGACAATAAAAAGATGAGCTTCAAGCCTTCAAAGAATTATTCACTTGAGATGATAGTGGCTAAATTTGAGTAATTTAATGATAAGGAACAAGCCATTTGAGAGAAAGTACACATCTATAACAAGAGATTCAACATAATCAATTGAACAAGTTTTGTTCATACCAATTTTCAGAGAGTTATAATGGTTTCGTTTGGATGATCTTTGGATATGTTATAAATAGGAGAATTTGGAGTAACTATCATGAAGAAACCATAGTGTTTTGAGCTTTTGAAATAAGTGTTTTGGACTGAAAACGAGGGAAGGAACTAAGGTTGAAGACTATAAACAAGTTCCACTCTAAACGTTCCCAAGGTGGCTATAGAAGTCCGATCAATCTGAAATTTTGATATGTTATAATAGACAGCATTTCAAACAACTTTGATGAAGGAACCAAAGTAATTTGAGTATAGGAAATCACAGAAATAAACTGAAACCGAGCATACTGCTGTGAAATCAGGAAATGGTAAACGTATTGTGATCATACCAACGTTTCAGAGCCTATACTAGTCGGATTGAGCTGAAATTTGAGTGTGTTATAGGAATCACGTAAATGAACAACTTTTATGAAGAAAGTTTTCTCATTTGAGCTTCCGAAATTTGAGTTCTCGGCTGCTCCAAGAAAGTGACGAATTTTTTATTTTTGAAGAGGAATAAAAGAAGAATAAGGATGAAACTAAGATGAATGAGGAAGAAAGGGATGATACAATGAATGATGAGGATAAGAGTAAATTCATGATTGAGGAGCCTTAATTAGACTAGGTGAGTCATCCACTTAGAAGAGGGTGATAATACAATGAATGGGGAGAAGAGAATGAGAAGAATCTTAGGCTAGACTAGGTGACTCATTCACTATAGGCTTACAACTCATCCCAAAATCAGATTTTTGAAGAGAATGTAAGTGGGAAGGGGGGAAGAATGAAGGAGGGAAGAAATGCTTGGCTTACACATTGCCTCCTTTTTTTTTCTTTTTTTCTTTTTTTCCTACAAGGGTATTTTGGTAATGTTTGTCCAACTTGAAATTAAACACACTTAATTTAATAACCTCCATCCAAAATCACTTGATAAAATACCCATAATCATTCTCCACAATTATATTAATTTTCACTAAAATAGGAAAGTCCACCTTGAATTTTTCGGGGTATTAGAATCCATGTCCATTTTAATTGGAAATATCCCATCCAGTCCAGCCCACCAACAGGACCTTAGGGTTTTGAGAGGTTGCCTCTTGATAACTGTACGCTCGATGGAGAGGATGAGTATTTGGGTGATGAAGGAGTATGGGGTTAAGGAGTCTTGGAGCCTAGAGTTTAATATTGTAGACATCGTATACACGTCTTACGTGTTGAAGTTTGGGTTTTGTGGATGTTGAGTTTGATGGGATACGACACTTGAGAGATGAATGTGTCCACATTCCAAACTTTGCCAGGGGTTAGACCTCGAGCTCCAGATCGAGAGTATTAATTATACGTCAAAGCTAGTATTAAGTCTTTGGTCTTTGGTGTCTGGTCTTTTGGTGCTGTGTGCAATTTCAAACTTCATGCCTTTTGTTTTTATTTTTTTTAGTATCGAAAACTTTACTTGAAAGAAATTGGAATAGTAGAATTAGTTTGATCTTTCTCAGTACAATTTGTCATTTGATTAATGGATGTTTGCAATGATCCCCTGTGGATACCGATTGTTGCCCAAACAAAGTTAGAGCTCTCTGCAGATTTAGGTGATGTTTGTGGGAAGCTTCTTCTTCATTTCATTCAACCTATTTCCATGCACACTCGCTATGTCTTCTCATGTTCCGTGCTGTTAACAATTAATCCAAAATTAAATCCCATCAATCCTAATGTAAATAGACTACCCAAGGAAAATTAGAAATCCCACAATTATTTATAACCAAACAAATGACTTAATTTTAATCCTATATGTTTACCCTGAAAAATCCAACAAAGCCCTAGAGCAGACTTTGGGAAAGTGTGAGTTGCGAGTGTGCCACTATTAGCAATTAATCAATTTTAGTAGACGAAAATATAAATAACTATAAATAAATAAAAGACTTGCGCACCAAGTAAATGACTTAAAATCAAACAATTGTGATTGAAACGGTAAACTGAATCAATGAAGGCTCTTTCCTATGCCTTTAAATCTAGGAAATCATCATATAATAATAATTCCTTGATTATTTACCATAAATTGGTCAGAATATTTAATCAACGTTAAAAGCCCAAGTCATGAACTGGCCCAATATGGCCTTATTCTCGGTAGTGCGAAAACCAGGCCTAAACACTTACATTATGAAATACGTCCAAGCATGAGTCTGTAATTGCTGGCGTACGTCTCTTTTGGTTGCCCCAATTTAAAATTTGAAAAATAAATACAATAGATAAGTTTATCGAGATATTTAATAATATTAAGTTTAGATGTATTACAATATCCGTATGAGTTAAGAGTTCCAATTGAAAGCGGACTAGAAGCTACAAAGAAACGTGGGGGAATAAGGTTTGGAAAAAAGGTGATTGGGTTAGATAATAGGCAGCTTTAGTTTTTTATTTTTTGAGAAATTTTGGAATTGCATTCATAATTCAACAAAAAAAGTGATCTAACATCAAAATTAAGACAATCTAGCTATGGCTCCTCTACTAACGATCACGCATGATTGAAGAAACTTCAACATAGGCATCCCAACTAAGAGTGCAAACTTAGAACAACCAAAGAGAGATAAAGCAACCAAGCCATAACAATACAAATAAAACTCTCACAGAAGAGAGGTGGAAAACTTTCACAAAATGAAAGGTGAAAACTAAATAAAAAACCCAAAAAGGGTCTGCGACTTATTTCAAACATGAAGAAAACACAAAAAGGATGGTGGTAGAGATCCGACACTGAAACGCAGGTGGAGATTTGACACCGAGATGCATCCGTTTGTGATGAGTGGAGGAAAATCATAACAATACGAAGACAAATAGGAGTAAGGGAAACCATATGTCTCTAAAAATAGGTGAAGATAGGAGCAAGGTCTAAAATATCGATGGTTTTGGAAATATCGGTAGTCCAAAAATACGGAAAATTTGATGGAAATATCGGGTTATTATTGGTATCAATAAAAATTGAATAAAAACCACGGAAATTGTAAGAAAAACTTAGAAATTTTTCTTGAAACTTTGGAGGATGTTTATTTAGTCAATTATCTATTACTTTATAATAAAAATTGGAAGGAAATGCATTACATGATGGGCTTAACATCCTCCTAAGGTTTTAAGCTTTTTCACAAAACTCCTTGAGGTTTTAGAAATTACAAGTAACACCCCCTAAGGTTTTAAATTGTTTTCACAAAACTCCTTAAGGTTTTAGAAATTACAAGAACACCCCCTAAGGTTTTAAATTGTTTTCACAAAACTCCTTTTCATTGATTTTTCATCCAAAGACTGATGATTTTATACAAAAAAATTCTCCAAATGACAAAGTTGGCCTTTGAGATTAGATTGCATATACTTCATTGAGGTTAATTTAGTCATTTGCATAAGTTCTTTTTCAATGAAATCATCAATTTTTGGACAAACAATTAACGAAAAGGGGTTTTGTGAAAACAAACTGAAACCTCAGGGGGTGTTCATGTAATTTTTGAGACCTGTGGGGGTTTTGTGAAAACGCAAGAAACCTCAGGGGGTGTTAGTGTAAATAACTCTTCAAATGTTTCATTGTCTTTATCATCTCGATATTATCGATATTATAGCGATATTTTGGCCAAATATTGCTGAAGTGTTAGAGAAATTATCGACGTCCATATTTTCCGATATTATCAATATTTATACGATATGTGTATGGATAGGTTCCAAAATATCTTTGACCCGAAAAAACAATAATATCCTCGATATTTCATTGATATTATTGATATTTTAGACTATAGTTCGGAGAAGGTGGAGGAAAAAGGAGAAGGGGAGATGGGAGGAAGAATAGTGGCTTCCTCCCCCCTCAAAGTGAAAACGGCTCTAGAGTGTGTTTTTTGGGAAAGTACAACCCTTGACATAAAGGGGGATGTCAATTTTGAAATCAAGCTTCTTGCCTTCAAACCTATGTGGAATTTGATTACTCAGTTGGAACAATTTTTTCTATTGCTAAAATTATAGGATTATTTTATTAAATATGAAGGTTAACGTTTACATGTTGTGCTGAAATATTAAAGAACCACTTTGGTCTAGTGTAGTGGTTTGGAGCAATTGCTCCCCCAAAAAAGGTTATGAGTTCGAGTCCTAACATTCGTGTGGTGTGTTTGAGTTTAATATGTTATCTCCCATCTCAATAGACAAGATCTTCAAAAAAAAATTATTAAAGAGCCACTTTGGTCCAATTTGGTCCAATAGTGAGCCCAACCCACTCTGAAACCAAACCTAGCAAAGCTGCACCATTACATTGATCCGGAGTACGCATAAACAGAACTTCACGAAAACGCTTCAGCAAAGTCTGGACATAAAAAATAAGTCCCTCCATGTCAGCTTCCACCATCGTCTCCCCTATGCATGATAGCTCAAAAAATTTATTTTATTTGCGCGTGTATAATATTAAAAAATAAAACTTTTTATAACCTTAAAAAGAAGTTTAGGCCTCTCACAAAATGTCATTTATTTTCTGTGTATAAAAAATGATTGAAGAAAAAAATTAATAAAAAGCTGAAGTACTTAATAAAACCATGCTCTTTGCTGGGTTTCCAACTTGGGTTGGGTATGAATTAAAAACAGCTTTCACCACTGTTGCAGATGTGAAGTTTGGTGTCGTTATGACTACATTTAAATACATAAATTTTTTTGGGGCCTCCCATGAGCAGAGGCCTAGGGCGGTTGCACCTTCAGTCATGGCTTAGGCCAGCTCTGAACATGAGCAAACCCGTCTAATTCTTGCCATTTTATCTTCATGTGACAATCGGAAATGTTATTTATAATTACAAACTATGAATTAAAAGTGTTCGTTACGCAGATTTATGTGTAAATACAAATTTTTTTTTGTGAGAATCAGATAATATGTCAAAGTCGATTGCCTACTATTATTCTTCTTGTATCATTGTAATTGGAGAATAGGAGTTTGAAAGTGGTCGTTCAAAGTGCTTAATAATTAGAGTAGTTAGATGATCGAGTGATGGCGACGGCTGTTTCAAATCATTGGAAAAAAAAATCACGCGTCGAATGTGAGAATCCCAATTACAAAGGGAATCTCTCTTTATTTTTTTTCAACAAAATAAAGAATTTCTTTTGACAAACAAATCTTCATGAATCATATGCCCCCACTCCACTCCTAATAAATACTAACAACTATACACCGCCGCTCTACCCTATCCTGCCTCATGACTAATTCGGTTGGTGGAGCCTGTGGCTCTTACCTATTCATCTCTCCATTGAACATTCGATAATTTTATTGGCACCTTCATATTTGTTGAAAAAAAAGAGGTGAGATTTGTCCCAATTTAAAAGAATTTAGTTTTAAACCACAAGGTGTGATGCGGTTGGCAAACTGCCACTTTCAACTAGAGAGCTATCTAGTGCCTCAATGGCAGGGGTTCATATCCCATTAGAAGCACTTTGTGGCCAAGGGCATGCCGAACCCCGAACAGAGATTAATCACATTCTTTGAGTGTGGGGACACCTCGTGATATTTACGAAAAAAATAAAAGAATTTAGTTTTGGGTTCATACGAAATGACGTATAGTACACAACACCAAGTATGAAACATGCCTCCCAAATATTTGGTTATGACTTTTTCACTAAACTATATCAAGATTCTCTCTCATTTTGTTGAGTTTGCCAGCCAATGATACTAATTAATATAATTGCAAAATGAACAAATGCTTTAAAATATTGGGGATAGAGTAATAGAAATGGAGCTCTATATGGATGCATCCAATCCAAAACTAAACATAGTAATTAAATGATTAGATTAGAGTTGGGTGCACGCATGCTCTAATTTGTCAAGCATTAATCATCAAACTTGCCTGTATACTGGATGGCAACCTAATTTTCTATAACTTATTTATATGCAATTTACTCCAAATAAAGCCAAGATTTGTTGTAAGGTAATCATTAGCTTCAATGAGGCAATGGAAGGCCTTGATGTTACCCCAAAGTGTGTCTTGCAAACTTTAATAAGCTTGAGCTGGAGTTCCTTTTTCTTGGTGAAATAATTCATTACTAACAAAGAGAACAGCAATGTGTCTATCACCAGCTCAGTCCATTCAATATTCCTAACAGCTAGCTTTGAAGATTTTGAGCCATTGCCCTTCTCATTCATATTATATGTATACACATTAGCTGAATTGAGTATTATTGTTTAGTAGTATTTGTTTCCATTTAGTTGGAGGAAATCTCAGGTTCAACTCAAATGAATAGCGAAGACGATATATATTGTGATGAGTTTGATACCTAATCGTGATGTAGCTTTCTTGTGGGTGTATTGACCCGTTGCGTGGGTATACTGGCCCATTATAAAACGTACATTATAAAAGGAGGAGAGATATCATAAAGGTAAAGAAATGAATAGGCATCTTTACTGCCTGCTTTTCTCGCTCTTCCTACTACAAGTTGCAAAGTGAGAGAATCAGGTTAATTATATTAGACATGAATCATGTTTAACAGCTAATCAGTCCTCAGAATAATATTATTGCATCCAGCAATTGGGCATTTATAGATATTAAGTCACTTCTTGTCACCACCATCATAATTTCTTATTTCTTGGCCGTTAGCAAGGTCCTCATGCCATATAAATTTATAAAAATCCATTGCTCGAGCGACTAAGTTGCTGCGATCAAGCGCAATTAAACTGAATTGCTCTAAACGTTATTAAGTTTCAAACACTTTCTTTGTTGCCCGATTAGGATTATTTTTCACAATACGAACACAAACTAATACACTAAAGCACAACATGTTGCCAAGTCTAAGAAAATGCTATAAACCGATATGTCAAATTGCCATATGAACATGAAATGAAAAAAATTGAAGGTTCAAATTATTCCAACCGAATAGTTAAATCCTACATGAATTTAAAGGCTGGAAGAGATATGTCAAAAATAACATATCGAAAAGCTTGATGTCAAATATTTTTTTAATCATGGACCCCATTATAATTTTCTCTATTTTAAAACTTTATGCATCATATGGGCCCTATTTGCTTTTAAAAATATAATAAAATAATATGATATTTGGCACTTCAGATAGAGTTAAATTTTTTCCAAATGCCAAATTACAATATAAGCCATCAAATTCAAATTCAGCAATTTTCTATCAAAAGTATTCATGCTGCTTTGGAATATGTGATAGTACCGATGCAAAGTCCCCACAGTTCCAGGGACCCCTTGGGAGATTTTTCCCTGCCAAATGTTGGACCATCAACTTTGGAAAGGATGGCTTTATTGCCACCTCTGAGGTATAGTAGGTCTCAAAAACTTCAATTTTTATCATGTACTATGAACCCAATTTCACCCTTATCCATCCCTAATTTTTTTGAAAGGAAAAAAGAAAAATTGCCCTTTCCCTTTCCTTTGACAGACCATGGCCACCATGATGGGTTGCTTTGTGTGTGAGAGAGAGAGAGAGTGAGGACGCTAATAAAATACAGAGGGAGTTTTTCTCGTACATTATCAAAGTGTCATAAGAATTCGAACTTATGATCACTGATCAATAAATCAAAATCATTAAAAATAGCACTTAAAAATACAACGATGTTTGTAAGAAAATAGAGAGAAATTACAAATGATATATATGGATTTGGGAATCAATAATTGCTGGGATTGTATGTATCAGTGACCATTAGGTCTGAGATCACTTTCAAGCACCTAATAAAAACAAATCAACCTTGCAGCTCATAAAAACCAAACCTATATATGCTGTAAACAGCCAAAGACAATTGAATTTTTAACCAATTTCTGAACTGATTGTCTTTGTGAATTGAAATACAGCCGCTTGAAATCAAAACCCTTGTTTCAAAAAATCAAGCCATGTCCTTTAAACACTATATATCATGACACAGAAGCTGGTGACTCAGATATTATTTTGCCAACTGTCAAATTCCTAATGGGAAGCCTTCCCTCCCTCTCCCAAAGACACGATTGATGGTCCCAAAGAACATTAGGGAAACTTTATTCTCCCATACCCACACCAAGTTGTCATCCACCACCAAAATTTAAATCATACCAAAAGAGATGAGGTCCTACCAATCAGCCATCATGTATCCTGGGGACAAATCCATCATTTTAATAGCCAAGCTTTAGCTACAGCCAAAAACAAACCCAAAACCTAAAGCCTCTCCCTTCATGCCCAAACAAAAGTTTCCAGCTTTCATTTTGTGCTTAGCTGGCTTCTTCTTTTGTGTTTGGCTCCTCCAGTTAATATTGCTCACAAGTGCCCCACCCCTACCATTACCTCTCCTTTACACAACAACCTGGCTCTCTTCCTTCCTATATAAATACACCTCTTTCTAAAACCCTATCACACAATCACAAACACACACTCTCTCTCTCTCTCTCTCTTTTTGCCAAAATGGGAATTTCTAGTAATGGGTTGTGTTTGGTTTTGTTGGTGGGATTAGTTTTTAGCTCTTTAATGGTAGCAACTTATGCTGGAAACTTTTATCAAGATTTTGACCTAACATGGGGAGGTAAGCGACCCAAAATATTCAAGGGAGGCCAGCTTCTGTCTCTCTCTTTGGACAAAGTTTCTGGCTCTGGGTTTCAGTCCAAGAAAGAGTACCTATTTGGGAGGATTGATATGCAGCTTAAGCTTGTTCCTGGCAACTCTGCTGGCACTGTCACTGCATATTACGTATGTCTTAATACTCATACACTCATACTAGAAAAAGAAAAAGAAAAAAGAAACTTGCACATTTTCCCTTTTTTTTTTTTAAATTTATTTATTTTTATATATAGCTTATATAACTCAATTTTTTAATTTTCCACCTCTCTCATGTGACATGGTGGGGTCCATGTTGCGTGGGACGCATAAAAAAGTTAGGTCTTATTTTATTGTTTCTTTTGGATAAAGTCACACATTTTTCTACGTATATGTAGCTTGACATGAATTCTGATGGCCCACTTGAATTATTAAGCTCGTCGTATTGAAACATCTTCAAAGGAAAGAGACAGAAAAAAGAAGCTCAAGTTTGTGGATAAATTCTGTAATTTAAAAAAATAAAAATAAAAAGAAAGAAAGTTACTATACATTCACGAGGGCTTCCTCTAAGTCAAAATTCACTCGAGGTTAAAAAGTTCGTTTTCAACTATATATTTGCATGCATAATTATTAACCCTTTACCCCTTGCATGATAGTGAGGCTATAAAAAGATCTCTTGTTTTACTGTATGCAGACAAGAATTTTAATAAACTGTTTGTGTTTGTGTTTGTTTTCATGTAGTTGTCCTCTCAAGGCCCTACCCACGACGAAATCGACTTCGAGTTTTTGGGAAATCTCAGTGGCGATCCTTACGTTTTGCACACCAATGTTTTCACTCAGGGCAAGGGAAACAGAGAGCAACAATTCTATCTCTGGTTTAATCCCTCAAGAAACTTTCACACCTACTCCGTCATCTGGAAGCCCCAACATATAATGTAAGAAATAACTATTAATCCATTCACACGTTCACTAACATTTATACTTACTAATTGGTTTAGCCTCCTTACCATTTTTAACATATAGTGGAGGTTTTTAGCCCGTTAAAAGTTCGACTCTCGTTCCTCCCATTCATACAACATATAATATATAAAAAAGAATTCGTTAAGTTTCGAAATGGGAACAATAAAAGTCGAACTTCAATTTTGACAATTTCAATTATGTATGTCGGATTTCGGTCTTGAATTATACTAAAAGTATAACTCATATCCAGAATTATACTAAGTAGATATATTGGGTTTTAATTGGGTTTATTGCTTCTCTACTTGCAGCTTCTTGGTTGACAACATTCCCATTAGAGTATTCAACAACGCCGAATCAGTTGGTGTCCCATTCCCTAAGAGCCAACCCATGAGGATTTACTCAAGCCTCTGGAACGCCGACGACTGGGCCACCAGAGGAGGCTTGGTTAAAACGGACTGGTCAAAGGCGCCGTTTACAGCATACTACAGGAATTTCAATGTCATAGAATCGAAAATATCCCATTCCTTCGCTGAGTGGCATACCAATGCGCTTGATGCTCCCAGCAGAAGACGTCTCAGATGGGTTCAGAAATATTTCATGATTTACAACTATTGCACCGACTTAAAACGCTTCCCACAAGGCCCTCCGGTTGAGTGCAGACATTGAAGGAGATTACTTTATGTAAAATATCGATGTTAAATAATAAAAGAAATCTTTTCTTTTTTTCTTTGTGAGATTTTAGTGGTGTTTTAAGATCTGTTTCATATAATAAAATTTCATTTTGGGCTCTTGTAATTCAATGGAACAGAAAAACAGGTTTGGTTTATTTTTTTGGGCTTTTGCGAAGTGGATCGAAAGACAAAAGCAGGGGTTTTAGGTGCACACAAGACCCATTCCACAATTACAAACATACTAACGCCCAAATTAACATCAGAAAATACTACAATAATTTGTTCAAGAGGCAAAAGTTGTAGCACTTTAATTTGAACAACCAAAACCCATTTTTATTAAACAATCTGCCCATATAATCCGAATAGTATCTTTGGGCATCCAATATCTTTGGTCTAGATACTCTTGTCAAGGACAAAATAACAACTAGGTGCTTCCCTCTTGCAACATTCATCTACGGAAAGGGCTAACCTTTATCTCTAGATTAAATAGGGAAATTTGCACAAATGCCATATGAACTTTTAGATATGTGCATAATTACCATTAAAACTTTTTATTTTAATTTTTAACCCTATACTTTTAATTTGAATTTTTAACTGCCTGAACTTTGTAAAGTATTGCAATTCGCCAACTATGTCTAACTCCGTTAAAATTTCTGTTCGCCAACTTTGTAAAGTATTGAATTTTATTTAAGGGCATTTCCATTATTTTTATTTTCAATGGAAAAAGTTTTTCAAATACCATGACTAAAAATTTAAAAAGAGTTATTTACCCCAACACCCCAACACCCACTGAAGTTTTAGGCTTTTTCACAAAACTCCTTGAGGTTTTAGAAATTACACGAACACCTCCTGAGATTTTAAATTGTTTTCACAAAACTCCTTTTCATTGATTTTTCATCCAAAGATTGATTATTTTATACAAAAAAAGTTTCTCCAAATGACAAAGTTGACCTTTGAGATTAGATTCCATATACTTCATTGAGGTTAATTTTGTCATTTGCATAAGTTTGTTTTCAATGAAATCATCAATTTTTTTTACAAACAATCAACAAAAAGGGTTTTTGTGAAAACAAATTGAAACCTCATTGGGTGTTCGTGTAATTTTTGAGACATGAGGGGATTTTGTGAAAACACGAGAACCTCAAGGAGTGTTAGTGTAAATAACTCAATTTAAAAATGAACAAACAGAATTTAAAAATAAATAAAAAAGTCAACATAAGTATCTCATGACTCCCCAAGCCATTCCAAAACCTTTTCGTCCCCCACTAACCCCTTCGACCACCCTCTCCAATTGAAGATGTTTACACCCTTTTTGGAATAACTATAAAAAAAATTACTCGCTGGAGAGAGAGAGAGAGAGAGAGAGAGAGAGAGAGAGAGAGAGAGAGAGAGAGAGAGAGAGAGAGAATAACTGTCGCTGAATAGTGCAAGCCAACAAGTTCATGAAGGCAACTGATTCAATGAAACGACCATTGCAGTATACTATGAGATCAAGTGGAAGAGAGATATGGAGCAATGCGGGAGAATTGGTGTTGGAAAGGGGTGGTGGAGGTCGTGGGATAATTAGGTCAGCTCCTTTTTTTTTTTTTTTTTTTTTTTTTTTTAATGTTTAAATTTTGTGTGTTTTAGTTATAGCGAAACTGACGAAAATGGCCTTAAAAATACACTTGACTTAACGGAAATTTTAATGAAGTTATATATAGGTGGTGAATTGCAACAGTTTACAAAGTTTAGGTGGTTAAAAATAAAAATTAAAAGTTCATGTGGTATTTATGTAAATTTCCCATATTGTAGGAAAATAAAGCATAATGAAAGTTTAGGAGTACTTCTGGAATGACGAAAACCTATTTATGACAACCAAAAACATTTTTGATTGTGTTTGATAGAACAATTTAAAAGTTCTTATGGGTCATAAAAGCGGTTTGCAGAGAAGTACATGGAGCTGCTTCTTTTAGGAAGCACTTGGATTTTGAACAAATTTTTTATGCTTCTAAGAGCATCACCAAGGGAGATGTCAAATGCAAAATGTTAAATTTGAATTTGATGGCTTATGTGGCAATTTGACACTTTAGAAAAATTTAACTCCACCCGAATGCCAAATATCATATTATTTTATTACATTTTTAAAAGTAAATGGGGCCCATATGATAAGTTTTAAAAGAGTGTAGATGATAGTGCAATATATGACTAAAAAATATTAAAATAATATTTGACATCAAGCTTTTTGATATGTTGTTTTTGACATATATCTTTTGGCCTTCAAATTCATGTAGGATTTGACTACTCGGTTGGAATAACTTTAACCTTCAATTTTTGCAATTTCATATCTATGTGGCAATTTGACATATCGGTTGGAGATGGTCCAACAAAAGTGCTTCAAATAAAACAGTCCGATTATGAGCAAGAGTATTGCATATTGAAGCAGTCTTAAATGGGCCTTAAGTAGGGGTGGCATTTTTTACCGAAAAACCGAAAAACCGCAAAAACCGACCGATAATTTACCGCAATGAAACCGCAATCGCGGTAAACCGAACCGCATTTGCGGTATTTAAAATCGAACCGCATTTGCGGTTGCGGTATTTGATTTTCAAAACTTGCGGTTACCGCAAACCGCAAATATATTTTAAATAATATTATCTAAAATATATTATATTGAATATAATATAAATATACTTATATAATGAAGGATTTTGGCTTTTGGCTCTGTGACTAATATAAGTTATATTCAATATATTGTACGTAAACAAGTATATTTCATACAATATTTATTTTGTATTCACACCCATTAATCGTAGCCGTTAGATGCGATCAGACCTAAGCCTCTCTTCTCTCCTTATGCGATCTCACTCTCTCATCTCAACTCTCTGATTCTCATTCGTCTCTCTCTCTCTCTCTCAACTCTCAAAATCGGCTTCTCTCTCACAGACCCAAATTGAACTCAATCTCTTGAATTGGTGGAAAGGGAATCAAACAAGATATCCTATTCTTTCACAAGTTGCCAAGGATATCTTTGCAATTCCAAGTTCTACGGTTGCTAGTGAAAATGCTTTTAGCTTAGGCAAGAGGATTGTGGATCCTTTTAGAAGTTCTTTGCATCCTAAAATGGTAGAGGCATTAGTGTGTACTAGTGATTGGCTTAGAGCGGACAAATTTTCCTTTTACAAGGAACCAACGGATGATGAGGTTGAATTCTACAAGGAAATGGAATATATGACAACTTGTAAGTAATTAGTTTATTTTTGCTCATGTTATTATGCTTCTTCTTATAATAAAATGTACTAAACTTATGTTGTTTTATTTGTAGATAGCATTGGTGCTCAATCAACACAATGGGGTTCTTCAAATCCACTTACCACCACCAACACTTGAGTTGGTAACTTTAGTTTGTAATATTGGTGCATTGCATTTTTGTTCGGTTCATTTTTACACATGATTTTTCATGTTATTCACCCACTATTTTGAGTTAGTTCTTGACATTTTATAGCTTTTTACTTCCTTTTTGTGTTTTCTTAGATTTTACCTTGGTTGGAATGAAAATGAGCTAAAAGTGCTTTATTAGTTATAAATTTTGTTTTTGTTCATTTTCGTAGGTCAACTTCTTGGCCTGGGATCAACATGCTCTGGTGCTCGGATGAGGTCATGATCTTCATGAGACTTGTTCCAATGGATGTTAACTACAACATATCCAAATTTGAGCTCCATTGGACAAGTATTGCCTATCCAACCAATCCAGCATGTTACCACAGCTCTGGAAATCCAGAATTGGCCAGCTTTTACCTCCATTGTGTCATCTTGATTATTCTTGTTACCATAACACTTGGTAACAAGAATTTACCTTAGTAGATGAGATATTTTCTGAAGCATTTGGCATCTTTGTGAGGAAAAGGCTTCATTATTTGCAAGGGGACAAGAAGACAATGGGTGAAGACTTTGCATTAGAATACTAAAAGTAAAGCTAGAAAGGAGGAGAGAGGGAAGCAAAGGGAGTGTAATTTGATATTGGAGAGGCTTTTCAACGGGGGTATTGGATCCATTACAGAATTCCACAATTGAGGAGCAGATTGGAGAGCAAAAAAAGCTAAGGAAGGAAGGAGAGGGAGGTGCAGCCGCAGGAAGAAGGGGGAAGACTTCCACCATTGAAGACTTCAAGCTTTCATCATTTCCAAATCTGTAAACTCTTTCTAGTTATATTTCGAATTTGTGTTTGAAATGATTATGAGGAACTAAACTCCATAGCTAGGGCTTAGGTTGAAGCCCTAAACATGATTACCTTATTGTTTTGATGCTTGAGTGTATGAATTTCTAGATATTGTTGATGAATTCCAATTCACCAAATTAATCTATCCTTGATGTGTGTTTTTCCTTGGTTGGCCATCTTTGAAAGCATGCTTCTTGAGATTGTTGGGATTATGTGTATCTTCATGTTATCCTAAGCAATAAATGGATGAAGTAAGAATCATCCATGTGATTTGGTTTCTTGAATACCTAATGTAAACACCATGCTATTAGGATTCTTGTGATGTTCATATTCTCTTTGAACTTAATGGGTTCTCCTTGTAATTGAATCGAAGTACGAACCATACCTAGGTTCGGTTATGGGGAGGGCACAAGTATTGTAGCACGAACCATGCACTTTACGTATATTAGAGAGAATCAATGCGTCTTGAGCCACGACCCATGGTCTTGATTGCGAACATCTTCATCAACACGTTTAGAGTTCATCACTTGAGTATCCATGAACATTGGTAGAATTGTTTAGGGTGGATTCCAAAACCCTAGTGTTTGTTACATCTTGATTCCACTCTTTGATAATTCATCTCTGCCATTCTCATTTAATTTCAAAGTCCATTTACTTTCATGCAATAGAAATAGGTCACTTCAAACAAATCAAAAAACCCCCCCCAATGTGTGTGTGAGTTGCGTGTTTGACACGTTATGTGTCTTTGTTACTAAATTTTATCTATTTCCGTAATTGTTTTGGACCTTTAGTCCGCGTTGTGTTCTTGAATTTTCTGTGCTGAATCCAACCGTATAAAGAACGTGAATTTTGGACGTACGGTTGGAAAGTTATAGGCAAAACACTGGACAGAGGTCGAAACTGAAAAACAGAGAAACGAATCTGCCAAAAACGACCGGTCGTTACTGTTTAGACGACCGGTCGTCACTGTTCACGGTACTGTTCACTGTTCACAGCACTGTTCACAGGTGATAAAGTGGTGATAAAATGGCGATAGAAAATGCTGTTTTTGTTTTTGTTTAGTTTTCTTGTGTTGTTTCATTTCTTTTACACTTCTTTACTCATTTTTAGTTTCCATTTTGCATTTGTGCATTTGTGGTGTGTCAATTAAGTGTTCTTTACGTACTCAAATTAGAACTTATAGGAAGCCGACAAGTTCTTCGTGGGATCGACCCCGTACTTACATAATCTATACTTCAATAGATTCGTGCACTTGCGGGTATTTTTAATTGGTTGTTTGCACATTAATTTGTGTCCTCTTAGGAATGCAACAATTTTCCTTTTAGTTTGTAACTTTAATTAACTTTAAATTGGATTTTCTTTTGGGTTGTAAACTTTAATTCATTTTGCATTGTATTTTCCTTTTCGTTTGTAACTTTAAAGAATTTGGAATTGGAATGCTTGAGAAGTTTAACTTTAATTGGAATGCTTGGAATTGAACTTTAATTTTCTTTAGGTTGTGATGCTTGAGAAGTTGAATTTTTATGACACAAAAAGAACTTGCGGTTTTAAACCGCTAATTCACAGTAACCGACCGCTTTTTGCGTGCGGTAAACCGCAAAACGCGGTCGGTTCGCAGTTTCAAAAATCACCATACCGCAAATAGTCGGTCGGTTTGCGGTTTGGGCAAAAAGTCGCGGTTACCGAACCGCAACCACCCCTAGCCTTAAGAGTGAAACGTGGGACCCACGTAGGTACTTAATAGATTTAATACCGGATTGGCTAACAGTGGTGAATATGTAGGTTTTTCGAGAGTTCATGTATGAGTTTAAAATGTTGAGAAGTTCATAGCTAATCGGAAAATGACCTAAAAATTTGGGTAGATTTATGTCGTTGAACCGAAAAAGATATTAAAGGAAATATAGCCAATTTGTTTCATTTTAGCTCTTCATTTTTAAAAATCACAAAAATAGAAACATGAAGGGGTTTACCACCTTAATCAACTAAGCCTCCCACCTGCAACATGCATCCAGTGAACGACTAACCTTATCTCTAGAATCTAGATAAATTAATATATATATATATATATATATATGTAGGAACATAAAAGCAATCGAAATTTGAGCAAAAGTAAAACTTAATAATTAAGCATCATATCAGTAAGAAAAATAACCTCCAAGCCGAACATAACGTGAAAGACCAAATGCTTGAAACTAGCTATACATACATGATATTACCATCGACTAACCTTTTATAACATCCTTAAGAGAAACTGAGCTTGGAATATGGACATTTGCATGACCCACCAAAGGAACCCTATCAATCTCAACCCTCACAAATCCCTTTGGTCTACTTGCAATAACGCGCAAGTCAGACTTATCTAACAACAACACTTCCCCTTCCTCTGTAAGATTCAACACTTGAGGAAAAGATAGAGACCAAAAAAAGAGGTCGCGGATAAAAATCCTAAGCTCTGGAGTCCAAGACTCTTTAACGCCATAATCCTTCATCACCCAAACAATCATAATATTAAGCATCTGAACAGTTATAGACAGCCGACCTTTCAAGACTCCAAGCTCAAAATTAGGAGGTGCTGTTCATGCTCTTCTTCTTTTTCATCTTCTTGTTTTGTAGGTCGATCAGATTCAATGCTCTTTAGGGAGTGGCTTGGGGCCAGTCTCTTTCTTTTCATGCTTGCAGCTTTGGAGGAAACATAAAAGCGAAAAAAATAAAAATAAAAATCTACGAGAGGAGAGATTTAGAGAAGGAAGCTTTGGAAAGAAGCGAGGCTCAAGGTTAAACTTATTGTGGAGACTTACATTCATATAAGTATATGTATGTTTGTATGATATAAGTTATTAAGTTGTATTATACTTGTGTTATTATATATCTTAATATGGTTGATTATATTTTTAAGTATATATATTGAGTAGTTTTATTATTTTTTGTTTTTACTTATTTAGATATAATATTTATTTTAAATGGTGGATTAGTTTGGGTTATAAAGTTTACAAAGAAAAGAAACATAAAACAATGCTCTTTTCTATTGCTTGATGGCATGGGAAAACATGAGTTGCTACCATTAGTGGGTTTATATTGAGAGAAATTATAGAATACTACGGTAATATTATATAATACTCGTTGCATTGGGATGAAATTTGTACTCCACACCTGTAGAGATAGATTTATGTAAATCTTTTTCCTAGGAAAGAAAGTTGATTTAGGGATGAAAAACTGAGCTCGCACATTGAAGACTAAGAAATGAGCTCATCAACTCATAGCTGGTGAAAAAGCAACTGAGCCCCTCGTGAAAAAGTTTTTTCGAAATAAAATATTAAATTTAAATAGTAATAGATAATAGGGAGCTTTAGTTTTCACACACAATATAGCTTACTATTTAGGTAAATAGGAATTCAATTTCAGCTAATTAGGATAAAGTCAAAAGCCAAAATATAGTATCTACTTTTACCAAAATATAACTAAAGAACATCAAAATTACAACATATGCCATTATTGTCAAATTTCAATATTTAGTTTTAAACCAAAACTTACAGCTGTCAAAACGACATCAAAACACCAAAAACTTAACCAAAAACGACATCTACTCAAATTAAATGCTAACCCCTTTGTGTGACCTTTCATCTTCACCTCGAGAAATCGCCTTCAATAGTTCCACACTATTCCCCAAAATCTCATAAACGATCATTCGCATCAACGGTGACCACCAATGGTGACAACCACCAATGATCGAAGCCGATTCTTCATTCTCTCTTTCAACAAAAACTGGAAGAAAATGAACGCTCTAATACCTACTATTCATTCTTCATTCTGCAATGTAGTTTAGGTTTTAGGTTTAGTTTTGGTTTTAAAACCTCTAAAAACCAAAAAATACCAGAGAAAGAGAAAGAGCATCAAATATATCTATTTTCTGCATCGCAAAAAATGGAAACTGCACTGCAGTTTCTAGTTTAGTTTGTAGTTCTTTAGGGTTTAGACTTTCCTAATCTTTCCATTTTATGTCAAGTTAATGTATATTTTCTGTTATATTTTGTGTTTTGGATTTCTCCTATTATATTTCTTGACAGGACCCACCCCTAATTCCTCAGAATCCGAGACGAATCCCGTGGTATTTCCGACATCAAACCGATGCCGGACCCACTTACTAAAGAACGAGAATTTTTGCCGAAATTTCGGCAAAGTCTCCCCTGTAAAATGGACTTTTTCCAAATTTTTCAACTTGTTAGAATCACAAATAATATCCACAATTGGAAGCATGCACAAGTTAGCATTCAAATAGTTTACAACAATGGCCTCCGACCTCACAAATCAAACCCTAGTACGGGCAATAACAGAGCAATCTAAGAGTTTCAGTTTACAAACGATAACAAAGTTTAATGGGAAAGGGACGAACAAAGCTTAGTCTACTGAGACTCAAGGTTTAGGAGTTCAGGGCTCAGCTCTGCTGCTCAACTCAGTCAACTACTGTCTGGGGGGCGCAAAACAGAAAAGTGTGGGTGGACAAAAACAAAGTTTAGTTCACAAACCAACATAATATAACCCCACCGTTTATAAAATGATGCCGAAAACCATATGCACTCAAAATCGATAAAGCCATATATAATAATATAGTTGGGTCAAAACCATAATGAAATCCGAAATCCCATAATGAAATTTTCCCTTATTATACCCAAACTAGTCTCTCGAAATGCGTGCCCATTGGCAAGGTGAGTGAGGAAGTATCCTCACCGATAAACAAGAACGAATGAATATATATATAAGTATGACACCAACTAGTTTGTACTGGGGAAACAATCCAATCGGGGGATTGTTTGACTAGTCCACATGGAAGAATCCTCAATTAACCATGTGGCTAGGGAACGAGCCGTCCAACTGGGACTAAGCTCACTAGCACGTACAGCAGAATCCTCAATACTCGTACGCTTGTGACAAGTCCTATGGAAAGAAACAATTTAATGCAAAAACATTACCATTAAGTAACAATTTAACATAAAGACAAAAAAAAATGTTGAGGCCCAAAAATCCAAGGGCTAGGCCCAAACTTGTTCTTAGCCCGGCACAAATAATTAGTTGCAAAAGAAGCCCAATCGGGACATAAAAAGAAATTGTAGGACACGCCTACATAAGCCGTGGGTCATGTGTCACGCCAAGCAAGCATGCGCAAAAGGGCCAAAAAATTCAACAGCCTTATAAATTCACGCTCATGAACCTGTCCGGTGCCATTTAATTCGATATTGGCTTAATATGGAGCAATAAAACTCAAGCACAGGCACGACAAATAAACACGCGATGCCGTCAAGCCATGCTGCATGCTCGAGTAGGCCCAAGCCACATAATTACCCGGGGCTTGCTGAGAAGGTTGTGGTATGGACGGGTACGAGCACTCGCAGGGCCCATTGAGGGACCAAGGAATGGAAGTTTTAGGCCACTTGGGAGCACTAAAATTCAAGCCCATTCCCTGAGCCCAAATACATGAGTTAGCATGAGAGAGAGAAAAATGGGGTCCAATGCCTTAGGAGAGCATCCCATAGGTCGCTGTAGTACTTAGGCAGACCCATGTTAGTTAGAACGCCCAAAAACAAATAGGCCACTTCCAGCAGCTTGACGAAAACATGCGGACCGCTGGAAAAGAAGACACCAATAACCCAATACCTATGAGCAAAGCCCAGCCTAGGTTCTTGCTAAAAATCTAGTATCGTGTTCCAACCTTGACAAAACTCCATAACGGTCAACAAGAAGCCATTGAAGGAACCGAAGGAAATTCATAAGTATAGAAGGAATATCCATTGGACAAACAACTCTACCCATTCCCTTTTTCCTCTGCGAGCTCTAGTTTGAAAACCAGGGAAGAAAGCAGGTGGTGCCTCACCCCCATGGGGAGGTTCAGCCGCATAAAACCTTGGAACCCCAAGAAAACATTGACTCAGGCACTCTGGTCGAAGAGATTTCACAAGAAAGGGAGTAATTGGAAAAAAGCAAAGGAAAAGTGGGAATGGAGGATCAACGAAATTAGGGTTCCAAATGCCTATAAAAGAGAGCTTCCTCTACCCAGAAACACACATCATTCCAGAGCAAGACCAAGCTTTGTTGAGCAAATTGGAATTTACCCCATCTTTTATTTCCATCGTTTCTCTCTCTTTCTGAGATAGAAACGCTCCTAATCTTCCCCTCTTCCACTCTAAACCTTATTTTCCGAAAGAAACTCATGCTTTGATCTCTCTCTCTCAAATTGCTAAACTTGTGAAGGCTTAGCTCCCATGCCACAAGCTCCTCAAGCTAAGTCACTAATAAATTTGATACGTTCTTCTGGTTGTTGGTGAAAAGAACCCAAACGTATTTTTCTTAGGCTTCAGCAAGTCTTTTAAAAATTCTTTTGGGAGTCTGGTTCTTGAACTCAGGCATCAGGAGGTTTTGTTCGTTTTCTTCTTACAGCAGCCCAAGCCTATTCGTCAGGCTGCTGGAACAAAAAGACCCCTACAAAAAATTACAATCTTGATTTAAAAAAACAACTAGGAACAAGGAATAAATTAAAAATATAATTGGAGAAAAAAAAATCAAATAAGATCAAAATAAGATATCAAAACAAAGCTAAAAAATATGGAAAGAAAATAAGACATCAAATTAGTTGGGAAGGACCCCACCACTAATCATGTGACTTTCCACTAGTACCAGCGAAGAAGCCTGAAACATCAAGGTGGGTTACCATCGGGTGCAAGTCCAAAGGAACAACTTCAAACCAATGTATGTCAACCATTTTTTCTTTGCCCTTTATCGCGACTTGGTAAAGATCTACCAAATATTTTGACGTGCGGCAGACCTGTGCCCAATGCCCATATGCACCACACCTATGACAAGCTTCCCTAATTACCTTATTTGTCGACTTTTGGGGGCCTTTTGCCTTGTCTTGTTTGTTCCACTTATAGTGGTTATTGTTTATGGAGTAAACATTAATACATCTACCAAAACTTTTGATTTAGGATCTTTACAATTGGAATTGAGACACCTCATACCCTCATTTATTTAGAATCAAAAGAACTTTAGATTATGATTCGATAAAGGAACTTCATTAGGTCCTAATCTAATTATATGATGAGGATCGAGGAACTTCAAGCCCTAATCTCTTCTATATTGTAATGAATTAAAAACATGCTTAAAATTAATAAATAAACTAATTAATTAATGTATGATTAGATATGAGAAACATGTCAAGTGTGAAAAGAAAAAAAATTTGTAGCTATATGACAGAAGAAAAGAAAAAATGTCAATAGTAAACATGTATGCAAGTATATTAGGCGTATGCATGCATAACAATTGTTTTGAGGATATGAATGCATGTTATTATGCTCGGTTACTATGCATACCAATTAACTATGTTAATGCATATCAAATAACTATGTGGTTATTATGGTTATCACACCAAGACATCAAAAGAAAATAAAAATAAATAAATAAATAAAAGAATCATAAGCATCATGAAGCCATGCGGGTGAGTACATGAAAACTCTAAACCACGTGATGACTTTAGCTTAGATAGAAAGAAAAAAAACTCAGATAAAGAAATAATATAAAGAGCAACATCATGCTGATAACGTGTTATAAAATTAGGGGAAATTGTAGAGAGTAATAAGAGGAAGAGAAAGATAGAGAATTTGTTATATGAACTTGTATATCATTCATCTTTAATACCTACTATTTATAGGCTTCGGGTATAGACAAACATTCATCACCCATTATTGGTAGGTTACAAACACATAATTACAACCCATAAATGTACTAAATACAATCCTTAGTATATAGGTTACAATGATATTATGATGTGTTTTATGGTAGGTATTAAGAGTGATATTATGGTGGTCATCCACAATCAATGAATTTACAACAAATGAAAAGTTTTAAGTTAATCTCCATCGGATGATATGTGGTGATGGTTTGGTAAAACGGTTTTCAATTTTAATGTTACTCTTACCACATTTGCATACCACATTCGCATACCACCTTATGTGGCAGATGAAGTGGACAGCCACATCAATTAAAAGTGTCAATAAATCATAAAAGAAAAGAAAATGTTAAACTAATTTTAATTGATGTGGTTGTCCACCTTATCTGCACATAAGGTGGTATGGGAATGTGATATACAAATGTGGTAAGAGTAGAATTATTCTTTTTTTAAATAATCAAAATATTCTTTTGATGTTGTAAAACTGTAAAAGTGAAAAGATAATGATATAATAATATTTAAAATAATATTTTTCTCCAACCCTTAGATTATATCTAATGGTTTCCTTGGAACAAATTTCTTAATAAAAACTCTGAAAATACCCAAAACCCTAAAACCCTAAAGCACCGCAGCCATGACAGAAAGCATCCATGATGATTGTGGAAAAAACAACATAGTTTCATTCATGGAGAAACGAAAGGAGGATCATAACATTCCCAACATTCTGCAACTTCCAAACAACATATTAGCGGAGATCTTCCAGAAAATTCCAATTAAAACCCTCGTCCAAAGCAGGTTCGTGTGCAAGTTTTGGCATCGTTTGCTATCAGACCCCCAATTCAACGAACAACTGTTTTGGCGAACGACTTGTCTTCTTTTACGACCATCACGCTTTAAGGTCCACCTGGTCACCCTCAAAAACGACTCCTCGAGCCCATATGACGTCGCACTAAAGCTTTCGGAAGATCCAATTGTACGACGTACTGATCGGTTGCATATCGTGGGTTCGTGCAACGGCTTACTCTGCCTCTACAAACTCCACTCTTGGAAACCGCCATGTGGCCGTCTATACATATCCAATCCCATCACGGGTGAGTCTTTGTCTCTTCCAACACCGCCAGATGAGTGCATAATTAGTTATCCATGTGGATTTGGGTTTAGTCCCATGAGTGGTGCATATAAGCTTGTTCGGCTCAGGCCTCAAAATAAATCGCGTGATGAACCGCAGTGCTGGGAGGTATTGGTTTTGACTATTGGCTCTGGGACTTGGAGAAGCATTGGGAATTTTACGTACTGTTTGGACTACGTGCTATATGGGGTTTGTGTTAGTGGGTTTCTTCATTGGATTGATTGGTCAAGGGCTGTGATATGTGCCTTTGATCTTGAAAGAGAGGTTTTCCAAGAGTTGCCCCTACCCCCTAGTTGGGATTTGGAAGGAAAGAAAAATATATCAAGATTGGACTTTAGCGTCTTGCAGGGTTGCCTCTCTGTAACTGTAACTGTAACTGTAGGCTCCGAGAAAAAAATGAGTAGTTGGGTGATGAAGGAGCATGGGGTTAAGGAGTCTTGGAGCCTAGAGCTTACAATTGTAGACGTCGTGGTTGGATCTCCTCCACATTGGGTGAAGTTTAAGGATGGGCTCTCGGCGAAGTTTGGGGATGTGCCAGTCTTGTTGAAGTTTAGGGATGGGCAAGTCTTGTTGCATATTGGTTGGAAATTGCTGGCTTATGCTTCTGGGAAGGGTTTTGCCGGCGTTGAGTTTGATGGGATACCAATCGTGTCTGAAGCACATGTCCATAATCCAAGCTTTGTTTCGCCTAAATATATTATCAGGGGTTAGAGCTCTAGCCCCGGATCAGATCGAGAGTGTTATTATATGTCAAAGATAGTAAGTATGCATTTGGTCTTTTGCTATTGTTTGCAATTTCAAACTTCATGTCCTTTATTTTCCTATCGAAAAGTTGAGTTTTTGAAAGAAATTGGAATGGAATTATCTTATTCATTTGAACTGTTGGAGTTTGAAACTATATGCATACTTGTTTCTACTTTTTTGTCAAGTAAAACAAATAAATTTATTCAGCTCATCCGATATTTACATTAATATATATTGGATCGTCAATTCGATTTGAGACAAACGTTAGCATTGATTAGCAATAATCTCAGTATAATTTTCATTTGATTATGGGTGTTTGCAATGATCCCATGTGGCTATTGATTGCCCAAACAAAGTTAGTACTGTGTGTGTTGAGAGGTATATATGAGAAACTATGAGAGAATATTGTTTGTGGGGGGAATTTCTATGTATTCTTCTCTTTGTGGTGAGGATGGGTTGATGGGGCAGGTTGGTGCATGCGGCGGCTAGTTGGGGGAGAGAGAGAGAGGTCAAGCGCTACAAATACAATTAGAAGTTGCTAGGAAGCAGTGTGTTGCCAACTTTGAGAAATGTTGGACTGGCATGACAGTTATTATTTAGCCCCCATTTATTTAGGAAGAGAGTTCTATACACTAGGATCTGTTTTCCCTAACTATAGGTTTTTCAGCTATATTTTCTATTCTTCTTCAAGATAGAGGTTGATTGTAATTCTAATTAACATGTTTGAAATTAATGATCTAGGAATTGATCTTGTACTGTTTCCCACATTCTTAATTTCTATCCGAAGTTTAAACCTCAAATCATTGTACACATTTGATTGTCTTTGCTTAAGTTTGCATCTCCTTCTTCTTTTTCTTTTTTTCTTTTTTTGGATTTTAAGCATGCATCGTATCCACATAGATACTAGAGTTAGTTAATTTATATATATATATATATATAAATTCTCTTATGCGGACATCCGGACGTTATTATCATGCGAACGCCGTGTATTTTGTACTACCCCTCTCTGTCTCTGTTTTCCTGCCTGTTTACAATAGGATCAGCACGATAATAACGTGCGGACATCCGGATAAGAGAATAAATATATTATATATATATAAAGATACGCAAATAGATACCATAGAGTTGTGTGCAAGCAAAATAATTGAGTCTAGATGAAATTGCCTCCTCACGGGTGCTTAACATCTCCCAACTTCACCCAGAAGCAGCACTCCAATCCCCAAGAAAAGCAAACTCAGACAGTACCAATGAGACCCTCGCCTGTTTCTGGTACAGCGATGACAAAAAACATCCATGGTAATGGACAAAACGACAGAGTTTCATCTCTGAAGAAGCAAGAAGATGATAACAACCCCTACATTCTGCAACTACCAAACCACATAATAGTGGACATCTTCCGCAAACTTCCAATCAAAACGCTCGTCCAATGCATGTCTAAGTGCTTGGGAACGATTGCCTCCGTCTTGGCTATTCCCAACATTAGCAAAGACATTTGATGTTTTCTTTGATGAATGAACTTCTATCGTTTGCTGGGCTTGAAAAAAAAGACCAAGCAAATGACTTTAATTTTATTACTTTCATTACCGTAAAATCCTTTTGCACTTTCGAGTTCTTCATCCAACCATGAGGCTGTTGTTGTGGGCCTCTCTGGTTGGCCCCAATAGTAAGTAAAATATAAATAAAATAGTTTGATTTAGAGGGATATTTTAAGAATATTAAGTTTTTTTTTTTGTTTTGCCAAATTAAGAATAATAAGTTGAGATGAATTACAATATTTGGAAGTGTAGGAGTTCCAAGTAAAGTGGAATAGAAGTTAGAAGGAAAGTGGAACTACTGAAGTTGGGGATAAAGTTTAGGAAGTCTCATTTTGTCTCACCTTGTCTCATTTTGTTAAGAGCTACTCTTACTATATTTTTATAGTACATAATTTCGTCATTTGGGCTTTTGCCAAGTGGGTTGAAAGACAACAACAACGATTTTAGTTGCACCCTAGAGTTTTATTTGGACACCCATTCCGCAATTACAATTACAAACATACTAACGTACCAAAATAACATCACAAAATTATAATAATAAAATTTCTTGAAGAGGCAAAAGTTGTAGCACATCATAGCAGAAGCAACACTTTAATTTGAACAACCAAAAACCCATTTTCATTTAAGATTATTTGCAACTAATTGGCAAAACTAACTTAAAAATTTCACTAATTAAGTATGAGAGACGAAATGCTTCATTACCTATGACACATGATCATATTACCATCGAGCACTAACTCCCTATTAAAAAATAGAAAATAAATTAAAGTGAATACCCTTACCCATAGGGGTGGAAACAAAATTGCAAGGGCTGCCATCATTCACGTGAATAGTTATAGCCCTTACCGTGCCCTTGCTTTGCTCTTGCCCATAGGAGTAGAAGTGCTCCAATAGAATCTTATGGAAGGGGATATGGTGTACCAAATTTAGCGTCCCCTCATGTCCCTTTATTTTTATTGCTTGACATCTATCCATTAGTTAACTCCAAATTTAACAGGGTTAACTTTGAATAAATAAATAAATAACTAAAAAGTTTTTAAAAAAACCTATAAAATAAATAAATTAATAAATAAAAGACCTAACCCAACTTCACCATATTCGTAAAAAAAAAATTTAAAATTATTTTTTTGTTCCAATTATGCCCCTTATAATTTAAATCGGGTAAGTATAATTTATATCATAATAATTAACTAATTAATACAGTTATTGACTCTGAATAATTAAGATTAATTGCAATTCAAACGAGTAAGAAATTAATTTTATGCCATAATTAATTACTATATTTGACCTTTTAAATAATTATGATTTGAATGTATAAAATATTTGCATTTATTATAGTCTATCAATTTGAATCTTTTATTCTAAAAAAAAAAACTTGATTTAGTTTATTTTATTTAGTGATTTTTTTTTTCCTTCTCCAGATAACTTGATTTGGTTTGGTTTAATTTTATATTCTTCCTTATTTGCGCATGATTATCTCCAAATATTCCGGAGATAGTTACTGATCAGCACCGTAAAAATTAAAAAAGATGTAACCATTATTGGCTGAAATGGAACTTGGTGTTCCTGCAGCCATTCATTTTAATATTATAAGGATTTAGTCATATTTTTTACTAATCAATAATGCTGTTTGTATTTGTGACCAAATTAGTACATGGTCGTGAATAACATATTTTGTCGTGGAGACTGGAGAAAATCTTTAGCATATCATTTGTTAATTACTAACTACCCACAGTGGAGCGGACCATAGTATGAAATATTGATAATATTGACGAAATATCGAGGATATTTTGGTTGTTTCGAATCACGGATATTTTGGAACATATCCATGTACATATCGTATAAATATCGACAATATCGACGATAATATCGGAAAATATCGCTAAAATATCGAAAATATCGAAAACATCGATGTAAAGGAAAAAAAAAAAAAGAAAAAAATGGGAGAAAAAAAACACAAAGGGTATTTGAACCCCTCCCATTTTACTCCTCCAACACCTTAACCACTATATCACTTATGTTTTGTGATAATATGCTAAAATATTTATATTTATATGGGTGGCATGTTAACAATTACATGCAAAATTATTTTGGGGATTTATCATTTGATGACTACTCTTCACAATACCCTTACTCTACACATAGAGATGATGAAGATAGTGAAAAATTTGAACCTCATAGGAATTCTATGTGGTACTAAGTCACTCATGTATCTTACCATGCAATGTATAAAGTGTAAAATATTATAGTAAATATTATATATAAATGATTATAGTGTGTTTAATCTTTTTTCATTAATTACTACATATTTTCTACACTTACAGTGTTTGCCAGCTCACTGTATAATCAACTTAAATCAGTTAAATCCATCATGCAATGCATTTTCTTCTAATTTTTTGTGATAAACTAATAGATAATTGACTAAATAAACATTCTCCAAAGTTTCAATAAAAATTTCCAAGTTTTTCTTACAATTTCCGTGGTTTTTATTAATTTTTTATCGATATCGATAATATCCCAATATTTCCATTGAAATTTCCGTGTTTTTGGACTACTGATATTTCCGATATCATCGATATTTTAGACCTTGGAGCGGACAGAGTGTGGGGAGGGTGTGTGTATCCTGTTGAGCATATCGCATGGGTTAAATTTTTTATTTTTAATTTTTATACAAATGATAATGATATTCTATTTTAAATTAATTTAAATTATGGGAAAAGGGAATTTGAACTCGGGTGCAGAGTGGGGAGCATATCCGCCTTAACTAATTGGCTAAGGCTCCGTTTGGGATTGAGTTTTTTTTTTTTTTTGGCTAAAAACCTGCTTCACTTTAAAATTAAGCAGTTTTAAGTCCATGCCTGTGTATCGGTTTAAATTTTAGGGTTGTTCCAATATAGAAACTTACAACTACTATATCCTAAACACCTACCCACACCCACCTACTTTCAAATCTTTACTTAAAACTCAAAATTTTCATCTTCTTGTTTGGTAGGTCGATCAGACTCAATGGTCTTTGGGGAGTGACTGGGGAGCAGTCTGGTTCCTTTCATGCTTGCAACTATGGAGGAAACATGAAAGCAATTACAAGAGGAGAGAATTAGAGACAGGAAGCTTTGGAAAAGAAGCGAGTGTCAAGGTTAAACTTAAATATATTGTGCAGACCCTAGATTCTTTAAGTATACCATGTTTGTATGAGAGTTTTTTTAAAGGGTTAATTGCTATAGACGTCCGTGAACTATGGCCCCAGTTGCAATTGGGTCCGCGAACTAATTTTTGTGGCAAAGACATACTTTAATTAGACAATTAGTTGCAATTGAGTCCTACCGTCCAACTCTGTCAATTTATCCGTCAAAATGAGGGGTAAAAGCGTCCTTTCGGGTTCTTCATCCATCATTGACCCCAACTCCACCTTCTTCATCCATCATTAACCCTAACAACCCCACCTCCATCTTCACAAGTTTAGAAAAATGAAACACCCACTACTACAAAAATGGAAAACTACGACGCCTTTTTAACGACGGTAAAATTAAAAAGCGTCGTGTTTTTAAAAACCATGAAAAACCACGACAGTTCCATCTAAAACCGTCGTGTTTTAAAATAAGCTGGCAAACATTACGATGGTTACTTATAAAAACCGTCGTGCTTTAAAAGGCGCTCGACAAAAAATTCACTTAAGTTTTCGCTGAAAGGCAACTTTCACCGCACTCTCTCGCAACCTTTAGAAACCCTATCTCTCTCAACTCCCCTTTCTCATCGATGAAACACTCCATCGCCCCCACGATCTTCACGAGGACACCTCCACAATCTTCGAGATCTCCTTCATGAGGTCTCTCTCGAGCCCACAGGTTTCTTCGCCTCCACGATCTCCTTTGCGATCTCCATTGATGCCGCGAAGCCATTGACTCGGCGACGCCGTGGATGCCATCATCTCCTTCGCATCAGTCATCACCTGCCGCCATCTTCCTCTCAACGGATCTCTCTCGTCGTCTATCTCTCGATGGTTCTCTCTGGTCGGCGCTCTCTGTCTTGTTATCTGTTTCTCTAGCTCGTCCCCAAAGCTTCTCATGTCTACACTCTCAAGGTAACCCTCTCTCTCTGTCACTCTTCTATGTTCAAAATTTTGTCCTAAAATTCGTTTGATTGGAGATCAAGATTTTATCAAGGTATCATCTCCCTCTTTTCCTTTTTGTTTCAATTTTGTTTATGCTATTGTGATTTGATTTGCTGTTTTAATTTCTATATTTATCTGTGGTGTTGGATTTTTTAGATTTGATTTCAGATTCGATTGGGTTAGTGAGGTAGCAGTGTCATTCTTTCAGCCTAATATTCTTTTTGCGTTGTTTTTTTTCTTCCTTAAATTGTAAGGATATGGCTGCTGAGTTCTGTAGGCTATAGAGGTGAAGCTAGCTGCAGTAAGGGAGGCCTGCAAGACAGGTAAAACTTTAACTTGGTTTCTGATTAAGTGACTGTGATATTGAATGAGATATTGGGTTTGCTCTGTTTGGGGCCTTGCCGAGTTCTATCACCCTGAGAAGGAGTATAATGTTCGTGTTGCTTCAAGGTGGTTTTCATATATTTTACTTCACAAAAGACAATAATATTTATTCACATCTCATACATTCTTATCTGAAACTGTGATAACTTTTTAAAAATTTTCTGTTGTAGAAACTGTTGCTCTTGCCTAAAACCTTCTTGTATATAGAGAATTGATTGTGTGGAAAGTTTAAAATTACAATTCTATATTTGAATGTAGGAATGTGGGAAGACACTTGCTGGACAGAACTTCCCTTATTAAAGCTACATTGTTTTAGGAAACAAGTCCCCTTCTCCCTCCAGGCCCACCCTCTTTTTCTTTATTTTGAGGACTTTTTCCCTCAAAACTGCATTCTTTCAAAAAAAAAATTTCTTTATTTTGACTTGAGGAGTGATATTGGAATAGACCGGATGGAAATTATGCCACATTAGTGCAAAATCATACCTGCAGTATTTGGAGTTATTTGGGAACATGGGAACCACAGCAAAGTAGAAAATAGATGCAGGATGAAAGGGATACTTTTAGTTTATACTATGAAATGATGGTTATTAGTAACATAAAGCTGATTGCAGGTAGTCGCTAATATACCCTTTAATATAAGTACAGATGTAGTCAGACAACTTCTTCCAATGGGTGAAATCTTTTCTGAAGTAGTACTCTTACTCCAGGTTGGCATTATTCTATTAATATTGTTCTATGATTCTCATTGTTTCAAGTTAAGTAATTATATTATGTAGCCCTGTATTAATAATCCTTTCATTATTGGTAATGTTATATGGATTGTATATCTCACTATTACATTATTTTGGCTTGTTAAGCAATTTCCTATGCCATGGAAGTGGTTCGAACGAAGCTACTCCTAGCTTGGGGGAAGTAGTGTTGGTTCAAGCTGCTGTTAGTGGTAAAAGTGGAAGAAATGCAAAGGAAAATTGGTGATGATGAAGGCATAGCTTTGTATGCATATGGAGAACTTGACTTGAAGGATAATTAGGTATAGGAATTTTGGTGTATTATTGTAATTAGGCTTGTAGCTTGCAGCTTGCAGCTAGCAGCCCTAGAGTACTTTTATTTTTTAGATTTTATTTTGTTCTATTGTACTCTTGATATTCTATTTATGAAAAAAAAACAATTTTTGAGTATATATATGTATGGCGCGGGTAATAGCATATTTAGTATATATTTCTTATACCATTGGAAACAAGAAAAAAAAGAAGCTAAAATGTCAAATTACGATGTCAGTGTAACAGTTAATAGACGATGGTTTAATTGAAAAAACCGTCGTTTTAGAGTTAATAGACGACGGTTTTTTCAAAAAATCTGACATCTTCGTCGTCTATTACATACAATAGACGACGCTTTTTCTAAAAACCGTCGTCTATTACTTCTAATAGACGACGGTTTTTCAGAAAAAGTGTCGTCTTTACAAATAATAGACGACGGTGAATAACCGTCGTAGTTTGGAAATTGAAAAGACGGCAGTCGATTTAACGACGGTTTTCAAAAGAAAAAGACGACGGTTTTTCCCCGTCGTCTATTTCAATTTTTGTAGTAGTGACCTAAAACCCACATGCAGGTTATACGAAAATATCTAATCACAAACACCAACAAAACCCAGTTCACAAATTCATCAGTTCAACAAACAACAAACAAAAGGAGAATTTTTCAAAAGCTTTCGAGATATGAACATCTAAAAAGAATTAGAGCAAAATCGGAGAAATAAAATCACAACAGGATCATTGAAGTTTCTGCCAGACCCTTATTGAATGGACTTGGATTGGAAGCTTGATGCCTCAATTTTCCACTTTGGGAGCCTTCCTTTATTGCATTGTTTAAATTAAAACCTGCAATTGCAATTGGAAATTAATAACCCAAAACTAAAATGGTTTGATGATAATTGCAAATGTAAATGATAGCAAGAGACAATGAAGCTTTTCACTTACTTGATCGGTCTATGCTTAATAGTGAATTGGAGGTGGGGGAGATGCATAAATGTAAACCGGTGGTGGTGGTGACTTCACAAGAGGTGGAGGGGACTCGTAGATGTATGGCCATCATGAGCTCGGTGGTGAAGTTGGAGTCGCAGCACCTGGCGTAGATAGCGAAGCAGGTGCAGAAGCTGACGACGTTGGATTTGGCCATGGCGTTCATTTTGGAGCCAAGGGTGCTGCCGCTGTTACGGCGGCAGCGGAGGAGGAGAGCTTGAGCGGATGGGGTTACGGGTGGGTTCTGCGGGTTGGAAGATGGGGGGTGGGTTGCAGGTTGGGTTTGGATTTGGGTTTTGAGGGGGTGGACTAAGGAGGAGGGGGAATGGGTTGCAGAGGAGAGAGGGAGAGACAGAGAGGAAAAGCTGAGAGAGAGGAATTTGGATTTGGATTTTTTATTTTTAAGTTTATTTATTTATTTTTTTATTATTATTATTTTTCAGTTTTTTTAGTTTTTCTTTTTAGTTTTACAAACTGTATATTATTTATTATTATTATTTATTTAACCCGAAAGGACGCTTTTACCCCTCATTTTAACGGATAAATTGACAGAATTGGACGGTAGGACCCAATTGCAACTAATTGTCTAATTAAAGTATGTCTTTGCCACAAAAATTAGTTCGCATACCCAATTGCAACTGGGGCCATAGTTCACGGATGTCTACAGTAATTAACCATTTTTTAAATTATTTTTTTCCAATTATGCCCCTTATAATTTAAATCAAGTATGATTTATATTATTATAGCTAATTAATGTAGTTATTGACACTGATTGCAATACATAAATCGAGTAAGTATGATTTATATCATAATAATTAGCTAATTAATACAATTATTGCCTCTAATTGCAATTCATAAACGAGTAAGAAATTAATTTTATGCCATAATTACTATACTTGACCTTTAAAATAATTATGATTTGAATTTATAAAATATTTATTTTCTGGTTTGAAGAAAGAGAGCAAGGGATAAATTCAAATCTATTGAGGCTTCAAGAGTCGAAGGGAACTCCTTTTATTTATTTATTGATTTTTGCTTATGTTTTCTTTCTAATTTGCTTTTGTTTTTAGTAGGGGTGGGCACGGTTCGGTTTGGATCGGTTTTTGTCTCAAATTAGAACCGATCCGGTACTATTTATACGGTTTGGTTTAGTTTGGTTTTAATAAAAAAAATTTAAAAACTGTTCGGTTTGGGTTAAATCGGTTTTGGTCCGGTTCGGGTTTGAACCGGATTATAAAATTTATTTTTTAATAAAATTTTCAATTTTATTTATTTACTTGAAAATTAACAAATTATTCAATTTCATATAAAAATAAATATTAAAGCTAGAAAAGAGAGATTTTTTAAAATTGAACTTGAATAAATATTAGTTGTGAGATTAAACATATAGCATTGAATATAAATAAATATTGAAATTATATATTTTTTAATTTGACCGGTTCGGTTCAGCATGGTTTAATTTTTGAAGACATAGAATCGAAATCAAAATCGGTCCAAATCGGTCCGGTTTGGTTTTTGACCGGTTGTTGACTTTTTGGTCATCTCGGTTTTTTTCCGGTTTGGTTTGATTTGGTGCGGTTCGGCTCGAATTTCCGATTCGCTGGTTTGAATGCCCACCCTTAGTTTTCAAATTGAATGACGTCCTCATTTAAATGGTAAGAAAAGCATCAGACATCATCCTTAAAAAATGAAAGCGTGTTGGGATCTCATCCCTTGTTCCCATGACCCATGTTTTCTAGCTTTCCAATTTGAGCTACACACCCATGTTTTTTGACTTTCCACGTCAACCCACTTAATTATAAATTTTTTTTTTAAAAAAAAGGAAAAGAAAGAAAAAACAAAAATATAACAATATCAATTTATAAAAAAAAATTGAAATGGCCTGGACAAATTGTTGGGGGTTTGCAGAAGATCGCCA
Organism: Prunus avium; assembly: GCF_965620075.1. Taxonomy (NCBI): domain Eukaryota; kingdom Viridiplantae; phylum Streptophyta; class Magnoliopsida; order Rosales; family Rosaceae; genus Prunus; species Prunus avium. The sequence goes on along the minus strand of NC_142284.1, from coordinate 15,115,602 downwards.
CTATTATGTGATCTGCCAGATGGAGAATATAAGGCTTCTCATCATGCTCTTCTTGTTTTGCAGGTCTATCAGATTCAATGGTCTTTGGGGAGTGGCTGGGGAGCAGTCTGGTTCCCTTCATGCTTGCAGCTTTGGAGGAAACATAAAAGAAGAAGAAAACAAAAAACCGAGTCTCAAGGTTAAACTTTTTTGTGCAGACCTGGTCGAGGTTCTCTCAAAAAAACTTTATTTTGCAGACCTAAGATTCTTAAGTATACCTATGTTTGTATGAGATAAGTTATTATAGAAAATTAGATACAGATCCAAATTTCTCTTCAACATAATTTGTTCTTCTTAATTATTTTTTTTCTTTCCAATTATGGTCCTTATGATTTAAATTGGGTGGTTTATATAATAATAATTAGCTAATTAATACAATTATTGACTGATCTGATTAAATTTATAAACGGGCAAGAAATTAATTTTAGGCCATAATTATTTGACCATTTAAGTAATTATGATTTGAATTTATAAAATATTTGTATTTATTCTAATCAATAAATGATCCTTTTTTAATAATCAATAATGCTATTCTTATTTGTGACCAAATTAGTACACGGTCATGAATAACATATTGGGTCGTGGAGACCAAAGAAAACCTCTAGAATCGCAAATGAGCACTGGGTGCAGAGTGGGGAACACATCCGGACTAAGCAACTTGACTAAGCCCATGTCTGTGCATTTGTTTAAATTTGAAGGGTAGCTATTTTTGTTACTCTTTTGTAGTATTTTGCACTCCAAATTGAATATTTCTTTATTTCAAGGTCAATTATTTAAGAAAAAAAAATCAGCGGCTATAAGCTGACGAAGAAGAAACTCACAATTAAAGTTAAAGCTATTAAAAATTCAACATTCAAGTGAATAAGGAATTTTTACAGAAATCTGAAACATTAGTATTACTTGAATCTATAAGAGTGCAACAATGGGTACATACAAATGCAGATAAAACACTCTCATCTTTGCGTTCTTTTGTAACTTTTTTTTGCCTTTAAATAGCAATATACTTCTTAATCTTGAGCAGCTTCTCAGTCCACTCTCTTTCTTTCTCATGGCTTGAGACTAGTTGCCTGAAAAGTTTGCTTTTGGGATGACTTTTCTTCTACATAATTTGCAAATGTGACCTTTGGTCCATGCACGCACTGTAAGAAATGAATTTAGCTAAGACTTGATGCTTAAAAACCTAATTTGGGTATAAACACACAACAGAAGAACTTCATACATGCTAGAAATACTTTCTTACAGAGTATTTTGGACACTTACTGTGATTCTGCAGTGAATGTTGAGATCATAATTCATTTCATCAAGACGGTTTCTTGCATTCTCTTCTGCTTCAGATGCTTTCCTGCAAGCTTCTTTCACCTGAAATCAATAGAAAAGAATTCTAGAATTCCCTAGTCGAAGAGCAAAATCAAAGCAGAATACTTTTGAATAATCATGGAGAAAAGGTAACTGAAAATAATAAATTGTTCAATAGCAAAAGTGCTATGTCTAGAAAGAAAGATCTCTTGATTCTTGAAAAGATCCTTTCTTTGGTTTCGGAAAAGAAAAGCAATGAATGCCTGCCAGAAAAATAACATCCAGAAGGCCTAAGAATTTTGGTTTTCCGAATGAAAAGTTCGAACCAGATGGTAACATTTTGAGCAGATGTAGATTAGAAGTTGTTTAATTAAGGAACACCTAAAAACAAGAGCCCAAGATTCAGGGGATTGAATTGGGCATGTAAACGATGCAAAATCTAATTTAAACTGGTGTAAATGCTCTTCAAGCTTCTTGATTAGAAAAGTATTCTTCCATTTGCTTAGCATACATCCGAATGCTAGTTTTTTTAATATGACCCAAAAAAAACTGGCAGAATACAATAGTAATGTCACATGAATTGGGAAAATTAGTAGAGCATATCCCGTTTGTTAAGAGTACTATTATACTTTTGGTCGACTTCGGTGTACTACTGTATTGAATTTGAACTTTTTTGAAAACCTGCACTTCTATACTAACATGTTATGCATGAGACTTTTCTATTGTATACAGGCTAGAGGCCGGCTTTCAGCAAATATACTCAAGCTGTGTGGTCTGCCCTGGTAATCTCACATTCCTCATAAAAACTATGTGATGGAAGGCAACCGGAAACTGAAAGTCTAAAACATCAAATATAGTTTTGATTTCTATTGTGAATCAACAGTTATTCTAGTGAATAAGCATTGTGAATATCACTGAAGCATATCCAATTCAGGCGATCAAATGCTGTATTAACCAAGCATACAAATAAATATGGACTGGGACTTGAAACCATATATTTTGATTAGTGTAGAAAAGACTTAGCACAGCAAGAGCCAGAATATTAAAAATTTGTAATTGCATCTTTCGTTCAAGCTCAAGTGAAACTGACCTCATTTAAATCCACGACGTGAGTATTTGCACCAACAGCTGACATTTCAAACATCTTACGTAAACTTGATAGTTCCTTCATCAAATCTAAAGCTACTTCTTCAGCATCTTGCATCTGATTTCTGGAGAACTCAAATGCTCTCTCTGCATGGAGTCGAAACGAAGTGCAATTCAAACAAGTGCAGAGCCCTCTGCATCCTCGTGGATTTCTTTTAAGGATCTGTTTTCTGAGTCCATCTGAATGAATACCAGAAGAAACTGTTGCATCAATTTGGGATGAGTTCTGACACAAACTGTCGGCTTGAACTGGCAATGGCTTTCCCCCACTGGACAATGCTATTCTTGAGCCTATGTGGTCCTCTTCAGGACAATCAGATGATGAATTTGTGACTGATATTGCACCATCTTTTATCGAAGTAGCTTCACAAGTGCTTGGGAAGAACAAAGTGATTGGATCTTTTTCATGTCCCAAACTCACAATGTCAGGGGAAGTTTCTAATTTACTTTGATTACCTGATGCAGCCTGTTGAACATGTTGTTCCTTTTGTACATCAAATGACATTTGAGATTCAGCCACGTGTTCAGGAGATGTTAGATTATCTCCACCGTAATTGGATGAGCCATTAGCACTGGTTAATTGAGGTGTTGGTAGAGTACCAGGATCACAAATCTGATGCTCGGAATGAAATCTGAAATCATTTGATTGATCCATTAGAGTTTCTTGCTGATTAGGAGTCAATGGTGGCTGTAGCCTATGCTCCAAATCCTTATTAGTATTTGCACCTATGAAAATTGATGATAAGAAAGGTTAGTTTAAATCCACTAAAGGCCCCAGGTTAACAGAACTATAATGCTGTATGATTATAAAGATAGTTCAAATATAGTAGAACTTACAAGAATTATTTTTTTCGATATCCAAAAGATATGGAAGCAATCTTCTGTAGCTGACTGAACCTGGACTTCTAAATAACTTCAGGCGTGAACAAGGATTCAAAACCTGTTTTTAGAACAAACACAACTTACATTAGTAGAAGGATAAATGAAAATTTAAAAAGATCATTAATCAACCAGCTTCTTCCTAGTACCAGAATGCCTAAAGATTTAAAGATATGTTAACCGGAAGTTATGATTTTCTAAATGAAATGGTATTCTACAGATAGCCAGACTGAGAACTTGGAAGGTCTGATAAATTCTTACCCGCTTTCTCTTCGGAGTAGATTCCTGTTTTTTAACATCAACGCAGGTAGCATCTGTATGATTAAATACATTGGATGGCTTCCCAAGACTTAGATTTGCAGTCTGAAGAACATATCCCGCTCTACTAATTCTTTTCACTTCCACCTCTAGTTTACCTAACATTTCAGCATCTGGTGGTGTCCTCTGGACTGATTCTTCATTTGAGTCATCTATCTGATTGAGAACCAGACCAGCATTGTAAACTCTCTGCTCGTTTATATGATTTTGATTTGAGTTCTCACAGTTCTGACCTATGACATTAACCTTGCATGAGTAGCACTCATCCATCATAGATGACGACAAGGAATTCATATCTTCCACATTTTGAGCTTCGCCATTACCAGCTTTATCAGAAGTCCCCACATCTTCAGCTGGTGTATAAAAATCAATATGCGTGTCAATTACATGATCCTTGTTAACTTGAGAATCCTCCATAGCCGAAGAGGAAAGGGGTGAGGCATTTAACTTCTGAGCTTTACAAGAAAATCCCACATCAAACTTTTCAGTCTGTCCATCGACAGGTGGCTTTGACAGACACTCATCCACCACAGTTATAGATGGTGACGCAGGAACACATTCAGGAGATTCTGAACTTCTCTCATTGCCATTAGATGTTTCCTGGAAACAAACTTGTACATTTTCTAGCAGAGTAGAAGAACCACTGGTATGATACTCCCTGGAAAGTTTGTGGGCATCAAATTGATGTAAGGAACCCGGTGGATTTTTCGAAGCCCGCATACCCTGGAATGGTTTTCCTTCTGATCCTTTATAAAGATTTGGGTGTTGACAAAAATCAAGCGCACCTGTGGACAAAGAGTACTACAACTTTTAGTTTCCTGAGTACACTTCTCATCTTGGCATTTGATAATCTTGACAACAGAAAAAGGTAAGAGAGTAAAGCAGTTACAAGAAATATCTTCGGCAATATCCTTAAGATACGGAAGCAATCTTCGATAACCGAATGATCCAGGAGCTTTGAACACTCTCTGTCGAGGCTTAAGGACCTGCTATTAGCACAAATAATACGACAATAAGGCACACACCAATTTGCTCAATTGTCTTGTATGACCCATAAATGTTTCAATCCTATCTCAAGTTTATAATCAAATGGTACAATTAAAACCAAAGTCCAGCAAAATTTCCATACCAGTAAAAAGAAACATTAGTACTTCAATAAAAGCCAATTGAAGTGATAATTATACATACCAATTTGGTTTTATTTTCAAAATTGAGACGAACACCATTTTCCTTCACATCAGCCGATGATTTCTGAGAACAATCCTGATTCGCATCACCACTCCTCTGCTCCACATCGGATGATATGCCTCCAATCCCTTCTCTCACCGGAGATTTAAGACTCAAATGATCTGTTCTTCGGGCTTTAGACACAAAACCCATATCCAATCTCTCAGTCCCTTTGCTCTCCGAATCATCTACATCTGGACCTGAGCGAGAAAACCCATTTCCAGAACTCTCAACCCCACCATTCTTCACCGACTTGGGGCCATTTTCTTGTTCATACGAACCGAATTCGGCGCCAAATTTGTGGTGGTCAGTCAGATTCTCAGGGGGCTTAGAGGTTGCGGAAAAGACCCTTTTGACGCGGAGATCCTTAATCAGAGAGTGGAGGGGCATGTTGCCATCCAGAGAGCCTTGTCTTATCGGCTCTACTGATCTGGGCCTTTTCGGGTTCGATTGGTGGCTCAGAAGCTCGGGATGGCCGTTACTATTTCTGACCAGACCGGAGCGATTGTTGTGATAGATCTGAGATTTGCTGCTGGTGCTGATGTCCATTGAAGGTGAAGGTCGCTTCCATTTCATGGAAGTGTGTTTTGCTTCCATGGCCGCTTCAGACTAAGATGGAGAGAGAGAGAGAGAGAGAGAGAGAGAGAAAGAGAGAAGAGGGTTTGGAGAAAGCCAGAAGCGGAAAGAGGGATATTTCGCGGGAAAAAAATGTGTGAGAGGGGTAGTTGATGGCGGGAAAGTAAGGCGTTGGGTTAATTTGGCGGTATTTTTATTCTGGTCAAAGTTATTTTTTGGCCGTGTAGGCAAAGAAATTGGTTTCATTATTGGGAAATACCTTAAAATACCATCAAGGCCAAACTTACTTCTCCAAATTAGGCCTCATCATTTGGCCCGCGGGCTCATGGGCTTTGAGAGGGCCCGGCCCGCTTGAGCTTGGGTGTTTGAAGCCCGGCTTGGTACATAAGCCCGGCCCGATTAAGCCCATGAAAGCACAGCCCGACCCGCTCACAAAAGCCGGCCCGTTAGGCCCGCATACATATATAATTTTGTATAAATAAGGGTTTAGGATTATGATTACATCACTTGAATGACAAATACCCCTCTTTCATTTTTTTGTATGTGTGTTATTTGTTTGAAAAATTGTGTTTCTATTGAATTCTACTCATTCTTAGTTTTTAATTGGATGATTAGCACATTAATTTGTGTCATTTATTAATACAACAATTATATATATATATATATAATAAGACGAACAACATATCATATCACCAAACATAATCATACCACCAAATATAATCATACTTTTCTTTAACACATCACCAAACATTTGCATATTTATTCATACCATTCTTATAAATAAATAAATAAAATTTACACTTATTATTTTTTAGGCCCATTTCGGCCTGGCCCGTTGGGCTTAGCGCGGCCCGGCCCGATGGGCTTTTTCAAGCCCGGCCCATGAGATGGGCTTGGGCTTTGAATTTTCTAAGAAAGCCCGGCCCAATATTTTCTCTCTCTTGTTTAAAGCCCGGCCTGGCCCATTGACGAGCCCTACTCCAAATATCATCCTTGACTGGACATTTTGGGAATACTAAGTATATACATACTTATTAGGCCTTTATCACTTTTTCTTTTCCCTCTCTCTCTCTCAATGGTCGCTTCGCAACCACCACCACTCAATATCTGAGCTACGCGAAACTCATCTCATCCTCTCATCTCTCTCTTCGAAATCGCAAAACCCACCATAGACCCCCATGTTCTAAATCTCTCTTCTGAATCGCCTTACCAAGTAGCGGGTTTGAACCTTGAAGCTCAACTCCATCGCCGACCTCTAATATGTTGTCTTCTTGTATTTTGTTTGTGCTTTCTAAAGCTGTGTGGGTTTCTATCAAATGTGTTTTGTTTTGATTATTGCTCTGGTTTTTAGTCTTGATGGTCATTTTCTTCATCTTTGTGGGTTTCTCTCAAATTGGTTTTATTCTGATTGCTCTGGGTTATCTGTTTTTAATCTTCATGCTCATTTTCTTCATCCATCTGGTTTTTTCTCAAATGGATTTAGATTGTTATGGATATATGAATCTTGAAACTTGGGATTTTCCATTTGGTGGAGTAAATTTGTATTGTACGATTTTGATGATTCTTTATTTGAAACAGCCAATGGGTTTGTTTTTTGTCAATTGATTCTTGCATTTCTTATTGGGATTTGCTTCTTTATTGCTGTATTACTTATGTATTGTTGTTTTATTGCTGTTGTATTGCTGATTCTGATGATTCTTTGTGGTCACTAATACCCAAATACTTATTTACAAATTAAGCTACTTGTTGAGGTATATGATTCTTTTGAGTGTTTTTCAATTTGATGTTGTTATTGGTTTCTATAAATCTTGGATCTGGGTTGTTCAATCTGATGTAAAATTTTTGGTTTTCTGGTTCGAATTGTTCTTTTATGGTTTTTCAATCTGAGAATCTGATAAGGGGACATGAGGGAGATGGAAGAAAATTTCAATTGAAATATTTGTTCCTTTTGGTTGTACAATAGAGAAACTTTTAGCCATGTTAGACCACATTCAGTCCTTTAGCCAGCTTTTAGCTAGGGGACATAGGAGTCATGGTATTACATCTGCAATTGAAGGGGATTAGCAATCATATGACAGTTTAATTTGCTTGAAGCAAAATTGTTTGTATGCATGTTCCAATTTTTTTATTTCCTTTCTGATTTTATGTCCATTGAATTGGTAAGAGGTATTCTGCAACTGTGATAGCTTGCTTTGTTGTATGTATTCAAACTGCCTCAAAATGTTTTCATTGTTGTTTGGAGTTCAATACCAGCAAAAGTTTTTAAATAATAAGAAATTATGAAAAGATTATACATAACAGACATATAGTTGAACATAGTTAGCAAATTTGTGGGGTAAAAGCACAATCATTGACATGCCATTCTTCATTTGATGAAAATAATTGATAACTTTGTATGGAAGTAGGCTCATTAAATATCTTAGATTCTATCAATGAATGAAATATTTTCTGTTGAGAGCTTCATGTTTTTGGGTTTGTTTTATCAAGTATCTTATATTCTATAAATGAATGAAATATTTTGGTAGATTGGAGAGACTAGTCAGCTAGTGGATTTTGGATCATGACTTTTGAGGAGAACTAACAAATAAGTTTGGCTTATGCTTGTTATTATTAGGCCCCAAGAATTAGTAATTGGCTTATTTACTGTAGTGCCACCTAAAACTATGGTCAAATCTCACATTGTCCCCTAAAAGTTAAAGTGGCCCACATTGCCCCCTTGACCGACGTTTTACGTTTCACTTTGCCCCCCACTGTCAATTCCATCCAAAAGTTTGTTAAAATTGCTAACATGACATGGATATTTTTGTAATTCCATACATGTGGAGCCCACCTTTCTGAGTAGGTGATGTGGCAATGTGGAGCCTACTTTCAACATTTAAAGAATTCATAAATCAAATTTAAGCTAAAAGAATTAATTAACTAAAAAATAATAAAATATTTGAAACTAAAAAATTAAAGAAAACCACAAATATCTACTCCTTCTTCCTTTCCACGTCACCTCAACACCTACAATCCTCCCCAAACCCATTTGCCTGAGTAATTTTTGGGTGTTCCCGGTACATCACGTGGCTGGTGTACCATTCGATAGACGGAAGACATATGAAATATTTCCAATACAGTCCGCCACATGTCATAAAAAGAAATGCAGTAAGTTGGATAATAATTCCACATTTTCTATGTTTATTGGATGGTACACCAGACACGTTGTGTACCTGGAACATTTGTTGAGTAATGCTATTTGGACACACAACATTGACACACTTAGTGACACCCGCTGATGTGTCAATGTATCATTTGCTCTTCTTTTCTCCTCTTTTTCTGTTCAGCAAATGATACATTGACACATCAGCGGGTGTCAACTAAGTGTGTCAATGTTGTGTGTCCAAATAGTATTACTCATAAAAATTTATCCATTTGCCTACCTCCCTAAATGACACTGCTCAAGCCATGCTTTCCATAAACACAACCATGCCGCTTCTTCTCCCTATCACCCCACTTTTCCCCTAATTAAGGCCATCATATTCTGACCAACATCAACATAGGATGATGATAATGAGGTCCTATTGGATTGCTCACAGTTGGAGTGATGAAAGAGGAAAGCGCGGCATCCCATTAATTGGGGAAGAAACATTTACCCATCATTAATCTTCTTCTATTTTCAAGAATCCAAATTCTTCATCCCTTGAGTTTTTCCCAAAATATGTCAATCTCTCGTTTTTAATTTTTTTCAATTTTTGAAATGGAATTATTGGGCTTGTCCATGGAATTATTGGCTTTGTGGGAATCGGTTGTGCAGGGGAGGTGGGGACGTCAAGTTTATGGGTTATGCAATGGAGATAGACTGTTGCAAATGAAAGAGGGAGATATTTGGGATGTCTTGAGAAGATTTTGGTTGGGTAGGGAGAAATCTTTCCACCGAGGAGGAAAGTGGTTGGAATGGCCGGGATATTAGTTCTATAAAAGAAGGGGTTTTTTTTTGCTATTGGGTTGCTAGGTTGTTTTTCAATTTTTATTTGAATTTCTTTTTTTTTTAGCTTTATTTATTTATTAATTGTTTACATGTTGGAGGTGGGCTCCACTTTGCCACGTCACATGTATGGAATTACAAAAATACCCATGTCATGTCAATAATTTTAACAGACATTTGGATGGAGTTGATGATGAGGAGGCAAAGTGAAATGTAAAATATCGGTCAATGGGGCAATGTGAGATTTGACCATAGTTTCAGGGGTCAATATAGTAAATAAGCCTTAGTAATTTTTAAGTACATCTGAGACATTATGTATTATTCTTGTGGAGCCTTATGACATGATGTTTTGTTTAATTGGTTCTTGTGTATTCTTCTTATAGCAATTCTATGAGATGTAGGGGAACTCATTGCTTGCAGTTAGCTTGTACTTAGTAGCATGCAATAGTGATCTTCTTTAGTTGTCTAAGAAGTGGAAATTATTTGGGACTTTGAAATTCAAATTTGTTTTTTATTGCTTGTTTATTTCCTTTTTTATTTTTTATTTTTTATTGTCATTCTATTGACAGTTTATTGCTTGTTCATTGCCATTTTATTGCTTTGTGGTGGATAGTTAACTTCACTCTTAATAAGGCTACTTGTTTAGGTGATTGTATCTTTCCCCTAAGTTCACCTAAGTTGGACAATTCCAACACTTACTAGCATCTAGATCTTGTTAATCACCATTGGGTTCTTTGACACCCCACTAATTTAGATGTAACCAGAAAATCTCTACTGACAATTAACTTAACTAAAAGATCACGTTGTCAAGTATAATTGGGTAATAATCATTTTCAGCATAATATTTAGCTAAAATTAGAAAAAACAAACAAACAAACAAAAAAGAACTTCAATTGTTGCTTCAAAATTAGAATTGGAACTCACAAAAAAGGAATTAGAGATGCACTTAATTACTATGTTCAAACACAAAAATCCCAAGAAGACAACTACGTTAATCATTCAAGTGTTAAAACAAGACCTAACATCATTGCTATGGGCATTAAGGATTTTTTAACCCCTTGTTAATTCCTTTCAGTTTTCACTTTTAACATTTATGAGACTATTGACATTGCCATTGCCAAAACCATTTAATCTTCATTTCAACTAAACTCATCATCGGCTCATCAATCAAATTGAAAAGATTCAACATTAAGAACTCATTTGATAAAACTTTTCCATTTCAAGGTTTAAAGCATGAGGCATGTAGTAATGAAAGAAAACAAGAAAAAATAGAAAAATCTTAAAGATAAGTCAACTATGCAAAAGAAATGTAACCATTGTATAACAAAATAGCAAAAGCACACATAAAGTATACAATGTAACCAAACATATAGAACGCAGACCAATTTTCCCAAGATGCATTGATGGTTGTTTTAAGATAAAATACCAACAAAAAGTAGCAGTAGGCTATGAGGTTGCATTTGTATCCACTGCAATGTTGTTATATTCCAACATTTGAAACGAGCTCAACCAAACCAGTTAGTACAACAGTGGGCAGTCAATAGCTGCAAAAAATTTGACAAAGAAGTGGGTCAACCTCATATGGCCAAAAGAACATGCTTATTCAAAAGCAAAATTATGTTAAACATTTACACAAAGACAAAGTTTTCAGCATGGCATATCTACGGAGAATTTATTCAATGGATATTTCTTTAAAGAACAATCTATCGAATCTCATAATATGCAGAGATAATAATCTTCCAAAATCCCCCAGAGACCTCAATTTCTGAAATTTTTGTTACTATAATTCTTCATCCAGATATGACGAAAAAAAAAATCATGTACTTTGTGAAAAGTTTATCGTGAAAATTATTATAAGCAACATCAACAAGACATTTCCCAATCCATGTAATGTATCCTACATCAGTATCTGTAGAAATAAATTAATCATTCCTTGGAAGAAGACTTCTTATTAGGCAATGAAACTCTGTAAACCACTACAAAGGCTCCTTCACCCAACTTTTTCCTCATAGTCAATCATGGCCAAAACTAAAAATTCCAGCCATTTGTATAAACAGAAACCAAAAGGCATAAAAGTAATACAATTTGTAACAGATATAAGTGAAAACAATAACTGATTACAGCTAGTCAACAAGCTAATCTAATGATTACAGAGTAAAAAGTACCCACATGCAAAACAAGAAGAAAGAGTCGAAGTTCCCTCTTTTACGAGTAACTCATCCCCATTGTTTGGTTGTAGAGAAAATTCTACCAAAATATGAAATCAAAAGGTAAGAGTTGAACAAGCAAATCAAAAGGGGTATGCCATATTTGAGAGACCCAACTGAGCAACTTAACACTAAGCCCAAACACGGCAAATGAAGGGCTACGGGATGAGAGGGAAAAAGAGAAAGAGATATGTTACCTTGCACGAGTAGGTCAGAGAGAGCGACCCAGAGAGAGAGAGAGAAAGAGCTGAAAGGGAAAAGAAAAAGTTATAAGGGCCCAATAAGTATGTATTTATACTTAGTATTCCCAAAATGTCTAGCCAAGAATGGTATTTGGAGAAATAAGTTTGGCCTTGATGGTATTTTACAGTATTTTCCTTCATTATTTTCAATTACAAATTTAGGAAAATAACTCTCCCGTAACTTTTGTTTTTCTTATAGCATAATGTAATAATAACACTGTTCTTCATAAGCTCCTTTCATCTCATGCAAAAAATTGACAAGTTGTAGTTCAATCTTAGAACAAATATCACAAACTTGATTAACATCACTTTGATAAACATGTTGAGGCATATGAGATTTTTCCAATTTTAAAGAGACCTCTCTTTGGCCATATTATCATATTTTACTTTTTGACACATGAGTACAAAGGACACATAAAGTAAAAGGAGCCATCTCAATAACAATATGGCAGATGTGGGAACATGAATTTTAGCAACCAATCATAAGGGAAATTTGCACAAACAACAGACATGGGTAAAACTTCCCCAGTGACCTGGGCCAGCCAAAAAACTGGAATGATATTGAGAGAATCACTCTCAAAAAGAAGGGAACTGTTGGGGGTGCTTGGTCTAGTGTGAGGTTGTCCTTTGAATTTTATTTGGTCGTAATTTTCATTTATTATTGAGGTCGTACATGGTTTAGATGAACATGTTGTTGACAAGGAAATTATGGGTTGGGCTATTAAGGTGTTTGGTAAGGTGCAGAGCCGGTCTAGGGTTTTCTAAGGCCCTGGGCAAATTTCACAAGTGTGCCCCTTTAGACAAATTAAACACTAAAATTACAATTTTTATCAAAATTATACATTGCTCAGATGCATTTGGTAAATTTTCAAGTGAAGCATTGGTCTTTTTAACAAAATATTTATTCAAAGATCCTCTTACACTTCGAAAATTTTCTTTTTCTTTTTCTTTTTTGTCTTTTGAGATTTCCATAAAGTTGTTTATTAGGAAGCATTTTTTAATTTTTATGATAAACACAACACAATAACAAAAAAACTAATTAACAAATAACAATAAAACTTGGATTTTGAGCATCTTTTCTTTAACTTGAAACTTCCAATTGTAAAGAACAAGAATCTTTGCCAATGTTTTTTGTTGAAACAAATAATAAAGAAAAAGAAGTTAATAAAGATGTGTATAATGTATTATAAAATTTATACATCTATATCTATCTATAAAAAAGGAAGAACCTTGAAACATCTGATAAATAAATAAAAATCTGGAAAGAAAGGTACTGGTCTGGTCTGTGGATGATTGTTTTCCAACTCCGTGTTGGAGAAGAAGAGAATCACAAAAAATAAAAATAAAAATTTGCTTACATTTGAGAGTCTTCTTGTGTTGTGTTTGAGAGCTTTTTTGCTTTTTGATTTTTTTTATTAGAAAAAAAGGCATGTTGGTTTATCTTTGTTTAATTTCCTTGGTTTTTCTTTTGTTATATTATATAATATATAATATCTAGTTGACTTTGTTTTCCAAGTAAGGAAGTTTTCTTGAGAGTATCAAAAAGTGATTTGTGCTAAGATGCCACCATATCAAGAACGGCTCCTTCTAGTTTTGAAGGTTTGGTTCCTATTTTTTATTCATATATTATATATATATATATATAAATTCTCTTATGCGGACATCCAGACGTTATTATCATGTGGACGCCATGTATTTTGTACTACCCCTCCCTGCTTTCCTGCCTCTTTACAATAACATCCGCACAATAATAACGTGCAGACATCCGGATAGGAGCCTGCTTTCCTGCCTCTTTACAATAACATCCGCACAATAATAACGTGCAGACATCCGGATAGGAGAATAACTATATATATATATATATATATATATATACACATATACACATATATGGGCTGTAAAAAAAATTGTGTGCCCCTCTCAGCTTTGGGCCCCGGGCTATAGCCATGGTAGCCTTGGGCTAGGGCTGCCTCTGGTAAGGTGCGAGTTTGTCCTCAGAGTCAAAATTGTTATTTTTTGTTGGGTGTTCTTCGTGTTGAATAAAGGCAGTTACTCTTTTGAGTTGCGCGGTCTTGGCTTTCATTTGGATAATTTGGTTGGAACAAAATAAGATGGCCTTTGAAGGCAGGGAAGAGGAAGTGGGGTTACTTTGGGATATAGAGCGATTAGAGCATCTCCAACAATAGTAGCAAATAAAACTTTTTAAGTTGAAGTTTGTTGACCATTGTGGAAATTTGAAAAGCCTTATTTGCTACTTGAATAATTTTTGTTCCAACAGACTCTTCAATTCAATTAATGCAATATCATGGAAAATAATGAAAAATATGAAAACATGTGAAAAATGTTTATGTATTTATTATACGAAAAGAAAAAATGCATGTTTTAAACTTTCAAGGTAGGTTTTGTTTTTCCAAAGTAAAATTAAATGTTTGAAGAGTTAAAGTCAACTTAGCAGTTCTGAAGAGAGAGAAAGAGGTTGCAGCTTTGATGACTGAGGTTGAAGAGGCTATTAGAGAGAGTTTTTCTGATGTGGCTCACCTATTTTAGAATTCCAAAGCTGTTGAAGAGGCTGTTAGAGATATTATTTTAAGTGTCATTCTTCTTGATTAGAGCATTTCTACCATTTGCCTTGGCAAAAGGTAAAGGGAGGCAAGGGTTGTTACTATTCATATGAATAGTGCCTACCTTAGAATTTTTTTTATTGGTTTTCCACCCACTGCCATGGCAACCCAAGGGCAACCACTATTCACATGAGATATGAGAAGAGGAATTTGTATAGAGTTTTGATGTGGGTAGTGAAAAATATGGGTAAGTATTTATAATTTTAAAAAAATCTGAAATTTTTGGTTTTTTTGCCTTTATTTTTTCAATTTTTATTATTATTTAAATTGACTGTTGACGTCACAATGACATCATCATTAAGTCATCTTACCCAAGCAAGTCTTGCCTTGGGCCTTGCCCAGGCTAGTGGAGCCTAGCACTTGCCTTGTCATGCCTTGGCAACTGGAAATGGGATTGGAGGTCTAGGGGGCCTCTTGCTCGTGCTAGCCCCTCCCGTTGGAAATGCTCTTGGGGAGGAACTTAGATTTTTATTGTAATTTGTATTTATTAATTAGCAAATGTGAGAGACATAGAGCGATTAGAGGGACAATCAATTGATTAGCTTTTTCAACAATTTCCTCAAGTAATTCCAACGTCTCATTAGGATCTTTTTGCATATATTCTTCATTACACATAGACTCAACAAATGAGCGATCTCAAAGAAGAAGTCCCTCATAGATCTAATTGGCAAGCGCCAACTCTCAAAGTCAAATTCATGGTACTATGGGCACATATCCAAAAGATCTTCTCTCCCATGTCTGATACAACGACCCTTTTTGAGAAAAAAATAGAGATTTTTTTTCTTCAAAGCCATTGTCTTATAGTTTGGAAAATATTTATGAAAGAAAACATGAGTCATCTGATCCCAAGAACCAATAGATCTAGCCCTCAATGAATTTAACCAACTTTTTGTATTTTTTTTCCTATGCGAAATTAAAAAAACTTAAACCTTTATTGAATCAGTTGCATCAGTCAGTTATGAAACAAGCTAATTGCATCTTCAAATTCTCAAACATGCACATATGGTTCACTCTCCATCCCATAAAAAAGGTGTTGAATCATGCTAGGTTTAAATCATGTTTTGCCATATTAGTTGGAAACATTTTGCATGAAGGGGACAACTAGGATGCAAAGAATGATACAATGTTTTAATAAGATCATCCATAGTCTCAGATTTGCTACAAGTATAAAAAAAAAAAAAAAAAAAAAAAAAAAAAAAAAAAAAATATATATATATATATATATATATATATAGAAGTATAACTTGGTAATGTAAGAATAATTGTAGCAAAATAAGTTTAAACAAGATTAAGTTTATTAGATGAAAAATATTCGATAATATAAAAGCACTAAGACGTTGGGCTGTCACCTTGAATACACATGTGTAATCCCATCAATCTGATTCGTTTTTATAACTCAACTCAAAGTGTATTTATGAAGTTTCCTCGACCGGAAGATTTGAAAATTATTTTCTTCAAAGAATATCACAAAAGATAAATTCTTATTACTATGATTATTCACAATCAAAACTTATTTTTGGTTACAAAGAATTCCAAGCATAACCTTTACATGACAACAAACTATCATTACAACTTCCCCAAATCTAAAAAGCATGCATGCTTTTACTAAAATATATAGGAAAAGCATGACTTAACCTATGCAAGCATTGTAATAAATTTCTTAATCAAATAATGCACATCACTAGCGCTGCGACCTAGCAAAACTTGGGTCTCCAAATCCAGCACCGCATCTCCTCTTTGTGGGGGAGGAGGTCTCTACCCCTCCCCCCACATCTCTTCCCTAGTTTTTGATTTCCTTTGGCAGTTCGTGCTCGAGCTTTCCTGCTCGTTTTTAGGGCTTCATGCCTCTGGGCTTCTTGCCTTTTTGCTGGGGCTTCTTGCCTCTTTGCTGGGGCTGTATGCCTCTCTACTGGGGCTTCATGGCTCTTATATCTTTATTGTTCCCCCAAATCACTATCATTCCATTCCGCTCAGTGTTATCCCTTTGTTGCTCTCCAATGGGTTCATGTTTCTCTTCGTTGAAGCAGATTACCCGCAAAGCGATTTCTCGCGATTATCTTGGAAGGTGTGCAGAGTCACGACACTGCAACGGCTCGGGTGCTTACACCACCTCCTTCTTGTCCTGATGGTTCTGTTTGTTTTGCCTTGGGGTTGCCTTGAGTGTTGCTGGTATATGGTGGCTGGTTGGTGGAGCTTGTGCTTTTCTGTGGTTTTTGCTGCTATGTTGTTTTTAATTTTGTTGGTTTTTTTTTCAATTTTTTAGTTTTGTTTATTTGTTGATATCTTTATCTGGGGTAGTTTGTTGCTCCTGTTCATTTGATATTTCAGATTAGATTTGTGCTTCCTTACTGGGTTGCTTGTATTGTTGTATTTGTACCATCCTCCTGGGTGAGTTTTTTGTAATGAAATTTCATCCTTCGACCAAAAAAAAAAAAAACACAATAATACTATGTGCACCAATGTATTTACCAGTTTAACATACATGTATTTTACTCAATAACAGAAGTCTCCCAAATTCCTATACAAGAGAACTTTGTGTTGCATTTTATGATTTGGCTGAGTTGTGTTGATGCTTGTCATACACCGAGCCCTTCTGCCCAATAAAAACATAATACGTGGACCTTGTGCACCACGTCAAAAAATGACCAAACCACCCTCTATCTCGATCTCGAAACTACCTTGGGGAAATTCGAAGGGATACTAATCAGCCACGTCGACGACAAGACCTCCTCTGACCACAAGTTCACCACACCTCTTAAAGTGTGCCCATGTCCTCTCAAAAGCCACGCGTAAACCACCTAAACCACCACTTGATCAAATGGGACTACTGCCGCGCGTGACAGGCTACTCTGCTCACACCCGCCCCTAGTAAAAGCGTGAAGTCATCATGAGAAGAGGACGTGGATGAACCCCGACCGTCCGTCACCTGACAACTTGGTGTGACTTGGACGGCTTGACTCCTAGCAAAGGTGACTGGCTCGTAAATTATCTTGTATAAAACCTCCTATAAATAGAACCTATGATGCTTGTAAAAAGGGATCTTTTTCTCTCTTTTGGGGAATCTTGAAAGAAGAATAGTATATAGGGGAATACACAAAGAAAGCCTTGTTTCTTATTGTTGTTCTTATCCCAAAGTAAACTTGGCCCAACGAACCAATTCTCTTCAGCTTCTCACCTAGGAAATTGCATTAGCCACAGTTTTCATACGTTAGCCACAGGAATATTTGTGGGTTAAACAAGTTGGGTATATCAAATTTGTACGTCGATATCCCTGTCTCATAGGCCGTCAGTATATATAATCAAATCCAATTCGGCATATCCAACAAGATCTAACTGGACAAATCATTCATTATGCATGTGTATTCTATTGAACTACTTGTCCCTCTGACCACATCTGACCTACAAGTCCATATGTGTCGTGTTCTATTGAACTTTATGATATAAAAAACAAGAACGGCCACCCTAAACATAAAACATAGACTATGATACAGCTTAATGCAATTTAGAATGTCCAATCGTGGAATTATAGTTTTTTCAGTATAACCATGACACCATCATGTGTATTTTTTAAGTAATATTATATTCTAGGTCCCTAATAAATTATATAATTGTTCAATTATACTATAATATAATATGTGGATTAATAACATCACATAAGGATATGATGGTGATGGAAAAAAGGGTTAAAATGGAATACAGCTTAATGAAATTTAGTATTAGAGTTAAATCTTGGGTAGAAAACTTGCATGTGGGTGTGTAAATCAGTTTGTGGTCACTAAATTTAACCTTGGGTAGAAAACTTTCTATGTGCTTTCACTACAAAAAATTTGAACAATAGTAACTTTTTCTTTGGTGAGTATTGGTACTTTAGTCACCTTTAGTCACCATTAGTCATGCATATTTACGTCTTTTATATCATCTTTTGTTCATCTTGACAGCATTTGTTTGTACCATATCTGACTCTACACTCATACTGTGACACGTGGAATGGTAAGCTCTCCCAAATCACCTCGATAAAGATTCGGCATTAGCTACCGATCAACATGCAAAGCCTACAATCGGCATGCATCGAAGATTCTGCAGAGCAAACCTCGAAGGTCCCGCCTAGATATCTACAGACTCGTGTCAACCTCAGAAGACCCTCCCATGAGTCCCACATCGAAACTAAGTGCTAAGGGCATCCCAAATGCCCTCTATAAATAAGCCCCTTCACTATAGACAAAGGTAAGACTTTTCAGCTTGACTTTTATGCTAAATACATTGTCAGTGGCAAAAGCTCTTAGAAAAAAACTTACTTCAGCATCGGAGGGTCTTAGGCTGGTTCCACACCGGTGCCATAGACCTCACGAGCCTCGGCTTCCCTTGATTCAGGATCGGCATCCTAGGACGGGAAGAACCTGCGTCAAGCACTCAATTGATCCTTGATCGTCCACATCACCTGTAAGTTGCACATATCTCTATCTGTTCAGTTTTAGTGCCAACAGCGTTAGCAATGCTATTTCCTTTCGGGTGCATTTTTGCTCACCACTTTAACCATATGTGTACCTTCACCACCATTCTCAATGCTTGACACGTGTCCATAGACATAACCATAGTTAACTTTTGCTTTGTATTTATGGAATCATGATTATACCGATGGACACGTGTCAAGCATTGAGGATGGTGGTGATGGTACCCATATGGTTAAAGTGGTGAGCAAAAATGCTCCCATTTCACTGATGGATGGTTGTTATTCTGCTAGCACATAACAATAGTATCCTTGGTGGGTACACTTTGTGTAGGGTACCGTACACTATATTATATTACTTTTTAGATGTCAGCCCAATAATTTAATTGTATATTTATTATATTTCATTTGAATGTCACCAAAAATGGTGAGGAGTTCATTGAACTTTGACCAACAATTCAAAACGGATACGTGCATATGCCTAAAGACAGGATCCTTCTCATATGGTTAATTAGCAAGTCATAGTCTGACTAAGAATCTTAGGCACTGTTTGATAACTTTTCTTAGAATATTTTCAAAGAATGAAAACAAGATAACAAATTTGCATTTTCAGGAAATGAAAATGCGTCTGGTAGATTAATTTGAAAACATCTTCAGAAAACAAAAACAATGAAAACATGTCTGGTAGTACAATTTGAAATAATAATATGTGAGTTATTTTTATGAAAACGTTTCCCATGAGAATGAAAACAATTCTTTTTTGTTTTCTACAATTACACATGAACTTATTTCATAAATGAAAACATTCTCAGTGTTTTCTGTTTTTGGGTCACCAAACGTATTTTTGCCTCATTTTTGTTCTTTGAAAATGAAAACAACCTCTTAAAACGTTACCGAACGGAGCCTTAGTACCTAGCTACTAATTTAACAATAATTTACTATTGATGTTAACCTAATCCTAAATATTATAATTAACTAAACAAATCATACACTTTGCGTTTACTAATGAGTTTTGTGATCATTAATTTATGCTACTTGTCCATGTTTTGTGCAATATACGTTGAACTTGTTAAATGACACTTGTACCCTTCTCATTTCTCTCTTATGTCGTATTTAATTCTCAACTTCCTCCACATTCTCCTTCCTACTTTGCATGTATTGTCTCACTTCATTCAACTAAGCCCATACAACTCCAAACAATACCACGCGCCTCCACCACCGCAACAACCGCTATGGTGCAGCACCGATTCCTTTTCCTAACGTATCCGGCTCAAGGCCACATCAACCCGGCCCTCCAATTAGCAAAGCGCCTCATCCGCACTACCGGCGCTCATGTCACCTACGTCACCAGCCTCTACGCCTACCGACGCATAGTCAATGGCTCAACTCCTAATGGATTGACCTACGCGCCCTACTCCGACGGCTTCGATGACGGCTTCAAATTCAGTGATGATGTCGACCACTACTTGTCGGAGCTTAGGCGTGCCGGATCACAAGTCATCACCGACCTTGTTGCGTCTAGTGCAAAAGAGGGCCACCCCTACACTTGCCTAGTATACACAATACTTCTCCCTTGGGCAGCGGACTTGGCGCGTGAGCTTCACCTCCCATCCGTTCTTGCTTGGATTCAGGCAGCCACTCTTTTCGACGTCTACTACTATTACTTAAGCGGTTACAAAGATCTCATCCGGGAAAGTTTTTGTACTGACACTAATGACCCTTCATGTTCAATACAATTACCAGGACTGCCACTAGACCTCGCTAGCCGTGACCTTCCGTCCTTCATGCTGGTTGCAAATCCGTACAATTTCGCTCTCCCTTTGTTTGAAAAACAATTCGAGCTGCTCCAGAGAGAAACGAAGCCAATCATTCTGGTGAACACGTTCGATGCACTAGAGCCTGAGGCCTTGAAAGCAATTGACAAGTACAATTTGATTGGAATCGGACCATTGATTCCATCTGCTTTCTTGGACCGCAAGGATCCTTCTGACACGTCGTTCGGTGGTGATCTTTTCCAGAAATCAATGGACTCTTCGTGCATCGAGTGGCTGAACTCGAAACCCGAAGGGTCCGTGATTTACGTGTCGTTCGGAAGCGTTTCCGCTTTGTCAAAGGATCAAATGGAAGAAATCGCCAAGGGGCTGTTGGATTACAGGTGCCCGTTCTTGTGGGTGATTAGAGAAAAAGAAGAAAGAAATGGACAATACAACGAGGCCGAGAAAGAAGAGGAGAAATTGAGCTGTAGAGAGGAACTTGAAGAGCTTGGGAAGATGGTGCTATGGTGTAGTCAATTAGAGGTTTTGTCCAACCCTTCACTGGGTTGTTTTGTGACACATTGTGGGTGGAATTCAAGCATGGAGAGCTTGGTTTCCGGGGTGCCTGTCGTGGCGTTTCCTCTGTGGACGGATCAAAGGACCAATGCCAAGTTGATTGAGGACACGTGGAAGACTGGGGTGAGGGTGGCACCAGATGAGGAGGGGATTGTGGTGGGCGAGGAGCTCAAGAGGTGCTTGGAATTGGTCATGGGAAGTGGAGAGATTGGCGAAGAGTTGAGAAGAAATGCTAAGAAATGGAAGGGTTTGGCAAGAGAGGCTGTGAGTGAAGGTGGGTCTTCTGATAAGAATCTCATGGCTTTCTTGGATCAAATAGGAAATTAAATGTACTTTCTTTTAACAACTGAAAAATATGTAATTGTCAACTTTGCTATATGCAAATAGGAATTGAATAATTTAGCCAATTTGGTCATATTTTCTGTGTTTGTACCATAACCAATCGAGCACTAACTTAATCTGAGGTAACTTTAACCTGCATAAGAATTGGTAGTGATGAGATGACCCCAAAAAAAAATTACATTTAGAAAGGAGAAATTGCTTTCCACACATCCTAATGTACCTTTTTGGTCGGCCAAAGAGAAAAAAAGCACAGTAAAAGACACATCATATGGAACCTTCGTGTTTCGTCCACGTGTGTTTTACACCCATCTTTGACAATCCTAGCTATCACTTATCTGCAAACAAGAACATCAACGTTAATTAGTAACTTTTAATCTATATGGGAGGATCTATATACTGTGATTTTATTTATCGTATTAGGAACATAGCTCCATAAGAAGAAGTAAAATAATGAGACTGGACAGATGCTGCAACTTGCAAGGGCCAAAATGAAATGAGATTTCAGAAGAGTCAAACGAAAGATTCTTTCTGTCAAAAAGAAAAGAGAGTGCAGAGAAAGTACAGGGTTTTCTTTATTAAAGAAATCCCATTCAAGATTACTTTTCGTTGTGACTGTAAGCTGAAAGCAATCTGGACCACAAGGTCCGCAACCCTACAATGTCAAAGTGTGATGAATAATCAATTCCACTGAAACCTATATTTCTCATCATTTTAACTTAAGGTGCAGAGAATACTCAAGAGTGTCTCTCTTATTTGAGGAAATCCCTCAATAAAAGCTCACTGTATTTTATATATAGCATCAAGATAAAGTACATATTTTTTTGCACACATTTTGACACACCTTTTGGGCCTTTAGATTAATGCATGTTGAACGGCTCAGATCTTATCTTGCTAAGACAATCATTTTCCTTTGAAAAGAATTGTAATGTGCCACGGAAATATAACACTTTTATTTATCTCTCCAAACTCTAGATTTAAAAAAAGAAAAGAAAAAAAGAAAGGAGATTTTCTCTGTATATGCATAAATATAACGTCTCTGGTAAAATGTTCTTAAATTCTATAGTGTTCTTGCTATATATCTCATCAAAACCCTCCTAGCACTCATGCATCCTTCCTTATTTCTTATTGGCATTTAATAGAAAAAAAAATCACTTTGCATCTCAAAACAAAGCACGAGATCGGATTTGAGTACATTATCAATCTTTAATGGTAAAGAGAAACAAAAAGAAGACGGTTCGGAATATGAAAATACAATAATGTGGATGGACCCCATAAGAATGTCCCTCAAATAAGCTTAATTTGAGAGATTCCTCAACTGAAGCTCTATATATGTGTGTGATGTTGTTATTATATATATTAGATTCAAACCATTATTTTTCACATGTTCATTCTAGGATCATCTTTGCAAAAAATCATTCAAATTGAAAATCATTAAGATATCTAATTGAGACAAACAAAATCAATGAACATAGTGCTTTAAGAAAGTACTTGAATTTCAATAATTTAATTAAGTGGTTCAAATGATATCAAATTTAAGTGATTTTTTTTTTGTAGAGATGATCTTTGAATGAATATCTACAAAATAGATGGTCTGGATTAGTGAAATATAATGTTGAGTGGACTCTATAAGTGTGTCCTTCAAATAAACTTATTTAAGAGATCCCTCAATAGAAACTCTTTCTCTATTTTTATATATATGTGATGTAAGACATACATGCTAGGAGGGATATATGCTAATTAAGCTCACTGGACAAAACTCCTTCAAGGCATGCATGTGTATAGTTTTTCTTTTTTCTTTTTTCTTACAAAGACATGTGTATATTATTTAATAATTATCTATCAAATATTCCATTATAGATCTTAAAATGATTATTCGGATATAAAATATACTGTGAATCGCACGTTTCGATATCATTTTAGCACCAGTGCCACTGGTATAGGCACTTTGCAAAAGATGAGTTTGGGATGCATGCATGAATTCGTCCTAAAATCTTAGTAAATCTTGCATACCAAACTAGCATATTAGTTCATTTTAACAAACTTTAACTTACATAAATATATATATATATATATATATATATATATATATATATATATATTAAATCTCGACACATAAATGATAAGTTTGAGACAAATATGTATAACAAAGTAAGAATCTATATTGCCAATGGAGTCTAACTCAGTAGAAAATGACATTAACTTGTAGACTAGTAATCTATAGTCTCAAGTTCGAATCCGCATTAACACATTGTTAATATGTGTGTGAGAAACCCATCTTGGAGCATCTCCAACAGTAGTATAGCAAATAAAACTCTTCAAATTGAAGTTTGTTGACCTACGTGGCAATTTAAAAAGCCTTATTTGCTACTTGAATAATTTTTGTTCCAACAGACTCTTCAATTTAATTAATGAAATATCATGGAAAAGAATGAAAAATATGAAAACATGTGAAAAATGTCTATGTATTTATTATATGAACAAAAAAAAATACATGTTTTTAACATTTTCAAGGTAGGTTTTGTTTGTCCAAAGTAAAATTAAATGTTTGAAGAGCTAAAGTCAACTTACCAGTCTTGAAGAGAGAGAAAGAGGTTGCAGCTTTGATGACTGAGGTTGAAGAGACTGTTGGAGAGAGTTTTTCTGATATGGGTCACCTATTTTAGAATTCCAAAGTTATTTGAGAGGCTGTTGGAGATGCTCTTATAGTTTACACTAGCGCTTGTATTTTTATTTATTTACAAAAGTAAGAATCTTTAGTGGGCTAAAATATGTGGGCTAATTGATTTAGTTGGGTTGGCTACATTATAGATAAGTACAGGAAGAGGTTTGGTTGTAACTTGTAAGGTATCTTTTGTAGGAAGATGATTTTGACACTCTCAATATCAGCTCTGACACTCTATCTCACACAAAATAAGTACATAAGATTAATATGCGGTGCTGTGGTGGCTGGGGTGGAGATACGGATGGTTTGGCGGTGGTGTGGTTGCTGTTTTTTTTTCTTTTTCATTTTTGATATTTCTTTCATTTTTCTAACCTCAGTTTACTTTAAAATGACAAATTTGTCCTTACAGTACAAACTGAATTCTTAGCAGAGAAGTGGATGGAGTTTGAAAAATCTATACTCATACACTGTTCATAGAACTCACGAAAAACTATCATAGTGTGTTAGTCACACTAGCAGTGAATCTGTTAAGTACTTGTATGATAAAATTAAGTCATATTTTGTATACTGATGTGGTGTTCATGTAGATCAGAAAATATAAAAAATAATAATTATCTTTTAAGATAATTAAAAGAATGGAAAGAATAATTATTTTTGTTAAACTTTTTAGTTATGTTGAAAAATAATAAATAATTTTGTTAATTTGAATACGAAATAGGGCCCACCAACATCATAGTTAATGGCAAGAGTGGAACTAGGCAAAGACGGAGGCACATTGAGACTAGTGTCCGTACTTGTTTCAACTTAAATTTAATTCATATATGTTTTTCAATTACCGAAAGATTTGTCAAAAGAAAATCAAAGTTTGAGTTAGTGGTTGAATTACAGTTTGGTAGCATATATTGAGAAATAGTATAGATGACAAGGCTATTATACAACGATTTCAAAATATGAAAACTTGTCAAGGACAATTATAATTGTAATGAATATGCAATATGATTTTTGATATATGTGATATATATGATGTTTTGGTATGTATTGTGAGTTCAAATTTTTAATTGTTTATATTTTGTGAGAGGACTCCACAAACAAGCAATCCTGACTCCCTATAATTTAATGCTGCTTTGTTTTATGCATACTTTAAACTTTTAAAAAATGTTAACTATTTTTTTGTATTATTATTATTTTTTTACAGAGAGCTCCTAAAATAACTTTTGTGTGTTTTTAGCTACCTTAAAAATAGGGAGCATGATTGTAGATGCTCTAAGCAGTACACTCCACAAAAATGTTAGAGAACTTAGTCATTGTACTTCTGATTATAAAAATTGATTAGGAAGATTATAGTCTGATTATAAACTTTTTATCAATTTACTACAAATTTATATTTTCAACAAAGAATAACGAAGCGAATAATTTATCTTTAAAACCTACTAATTAGAGCATCCACAATAGACTCCCTAAACCACCTCTTTAAGGCTCGTTTGGGAGTGCTTTTGGAGCAGCAAAAAGCACTTCTAAATGGGCGAAAGTGCTTATGTCTTTTAAAAATGGTGTTTGGCCAAAATTGCAAAAGCGCTTTGGGTGAGATCCAAAAGCACTTTGAGTGGTTTTGGAAGAAGTACTTGAGAGATGCTTCTTCTTAAAAGAGTTGCAGGACAAAAACACGGGAAGCACTTGGCTCCCTTTAATGAAACTTTTAAAATGCCCAAAATACCCATATTTAATTTTTCTTTAAATGCCAAAATACCCTTTCTTTCTTCTTTTTCTCTCCTATTAAAATACACTCTCTCTACTTTTGTGGATAACCGCTAGCTTCAGTCAGCGCAGTGTAACATCTCGACCCGAAATTTAATTATTCATGAGTTTAATTAAATTAATAAGTTATGAAATTACAATTTTTCCCCTGGAAGTAGGGGTAATTTGATCACTATTTAATCTAGAAAGATTCTAGGGAAATGAATGGTACTATGACGTAGATCGTGCCTAGTTGAGTCTGTAGACACGTAGTGGGCTCGAATCGGAGTTGTAACGAAGAAGTTACAATCAAAATAAGCAAAGTGGCAAAATTGTAAATATTTCAAGAAGGGTTTAATAAAAATCAGATTTTTCCCTCATTTCTCTCTCTCTCTCTCTCTCTCTCTCTCCCCCTCCCGTTGCTACAAACCCCCAACCCCCCCCCCCCCCCCCCCCCCCCCAAAATAGTGCCGATTGGTTTTCTCACCGCCGCCGCCACCTCCGGCCACCAAACTCGACGGGGTTGGTACCAACACGTCAAGCTCACTTCCCTCTTCCTATCCCGACCCTTCCCAGCATCCACCGCCTCCTGTACTCACCGGAATATCGAGAAAAGTCGCCGGTTTTACCCATAACTTCTCAGAGTTCGGTTGGGCCATTCCGGCCACCATTTTCGTCGATCTAGGTATGTTTTTTCATCCTCTCAATGTGTTCTAGCTGATGGTTGGGTTGATTCGCATCAATTTCTGCATTTTGGTTGTCAATTTATCGCTTCAAATCTGACCGATTTTCAGCTCGCGATTCCGGCCATTTTCGGCCACTTTTTGGGGTTGGTCCAAGAACAAAAGTTGCTCCATTCATTGTTTTGATCATGTGGGTATAGGTCTTGACAGGCAGTTTGGAGATTTTCCGATCGCCGGAATAGCTTTGTACACCTACGCGCTGCCGGTGCATGTGGCGGCGCGTGGGGCACTTTGTGGCTGGTCTTTGGGTCTTTAAATAATCCCCATATCGTCCTGAGCATGACGGTATTCTCATATTTGATTTTGGTTATCGTTTGATTGTCAATCGGATATCGCCTATTAGGCGTTCAATATGTTTGGACCTTTGGATCGACTCCAATTTAAAATATGTTGATCTAGGCATTGTTGTGTAAATACAGCTGCACCAAAATGGATTAAGCTGCATCCTCAACTTGTGATACTCGCAAGTGCACGAGCCGTTTGGTAGTATAGCATATGTAAGTGCGAGGTCGATCCCACGAGGATTGGTGATTGAATGATCCAATTCATTTTCCCTACACAAAACAGAAATGAAAAAGAAAGGAAATAAATAAAACAAGGAAGAAAGAAAATAACTAACTCAAGTAGATAAGTTCCCAAGTTCAATTAGATTAACGGATTGATTCTAGCTAAAGTATGATTAAGCCATGGTGTTTGGTCATAACCTTGTGTTCCTAATTCCCTAATTTGATCATTTGTTGTCTAACCTAAAATTAAGCATTAGGAACCCATTAAGCATAGAAGAACAATTTAAACAACCAAGCATGTATCTAATCCCTGTTGTCGAATGTCCATACATACTCTTCCTATTCATAGTTCAATTCGAATTAAAGCATGGTGTATACTCTTAATTCAAACCAAGATAGCTAACATGCAAGCCTAAATGGTGATCAATCATTCAAACTAGCATATTAACTTATAAGCATAATGAATAAGAACAAAAACCATAATTGAAACTTGGAAACTAATCAAACTTGAAACTAAAGAAAAGAATTTACATAACAATGAAAATTAAAGTAGAACTTGGAAAGACTTAAGGAGAATTTCAGCACAAAGATCTCATTATAACAATTGAAAACTAGAAAGAGAAACTAAGAGAATTTGAGGGAGAGAAGGGAAGGGAGCTCTAGAGAAGTGTTTGAGAGCTCCCCCCCTTGGGGTGTTATTACAAGCTTAGAGAACTTCCCTATTTATAGGCCTAGGGGAAGTGAAAATCAGAATTCAATAAGACTAATGCATACAACACTTGAATTATAAAATCTGAAATGGTTGATGCACTTGTTTTAGAAAATCTGAAATGGGTGATGCACTTGTATTAGAAAATCTTGAATTGGTTGATGCACTTCACCACTAAATCCCACCAGCAGCCCTAGCTCATCTTCATGTCACCATGACCAAGCTTCCAACCAGAAATGATAGCTCATACCTAGCTCACCATGACCAAGCATCCAACCAGCACATGCTGAGGTCAGCATGACCAGCAACTTCAAGGGCTTACAACTTGGGCTTCTCTTAATCAAATTAGGACTTTAAGCACTCTAAATTGAAGTTCAGAATGTCTTCTTTCCAGCCATATGTTATTTGGGCCAATCCAAGGTCGGAGGAAGAAGTTAAGGCCGAAACAAATTGCTAACTCATTTTCCGCGCTGATAAGATCCATCCTGAGCATGGTTCTGTGTTTGCTAGGTAACGGACTCCAGATTTATCCAATGGGGCTGAATTTTGGATATGTTATAGTACACACCAATTGGAGCAACGTTCAAGAAGAATGTGGCCTCATCCGAGCTATGTAGGTTGCTGAAACAAAGCTTGCAATATGACCTACGGAACTGGACTGGCAGGGGGCTGTAGTCATAATGAATTTGTCTTTAAGCTCTTCATCAATTCATCCAAATTAGGCCTTAACATGCTTGAATTGCATGAATTATGTTCTCCAAAGCCATCATTGTTACCTAAAGCTCAATTAACTGAAAGATAAACACAAAAAGGATTAAAAGCACAAGTTTAACTCAAAAACATAACCAAATCATAAGCTAGAAGGGTAAGAAATAATATACAATTATGAACCGATCAGGCATCTCTAGGATCGTGTAGGATTTCGCGGATTGTGAATCAGAGCCTCGGATGTTCCGATTCATTGACTTAAAGTTTGCGTTAAACGATAACCGTCTAATCATCCGATCGTCAGCGAGTCGACTGTTCGATTCAGACCAAATAGGACGTGTATAGTAAACTTGGTTGAACCAGTAGGAACTTTTGGATCGGAAATCGGAGGTCATGGGCCCCGGGGACCCAGTTGACGAAAAATTGCAAAGTTTGACCACCCAGTTAACTGAGCGTCTTCCATGGCTATTGTCACATCCCGGGATCAGTTCCGCCGTAACACGATATTATCCGCTTTGGGCCCCCCTCTCTGCCCTCACGGTTTTGTTTTTGGGAGCTCACGAGCAACTTCCCAGTGGGTCACCCATCCTGGGATTGCTCTAGCCCCCAACTCGCTTAACTTCGGAGTTCCCATGACTCCGAAGCCAGTGAGCTCCCAAATGGCCTCGTGCTAGATGGAGGTGGGCATGTGTTGTGAAATTATTGCAAGCGCACAATCCGCACAAGTGATATAGAAATAAGTAGAGTATCGTTCCCACGAAGACTGTAATTTCCTATTAACTACCAATTATGGTTAATTCAAAAGTTTATTTAAACAGTTGATTAAGAAGATTGATTGATTTAAGTAACCTAAAATAATTATGAAAAATAGCAATTTAATTAATGATGGATAATCAAGATGATGAGACACTAGAGCATCCGATTTCACCATAACCAATTCCACTTAATTCTTATAGCCAATTAACCCTAATTACTACCCATGTTGACAGTTGGTTTCTCCTAATTCATTCGATATCCCCTCTCGGGCTCAACCAAAAGTATTCTTAATTAACAACCCATTCTCTCTCGAGCAACGGATTTAGGAAATCAAGAACCCATTAAGTTCTGTGAGAACCTGCAAGAAAACTGCATGAGTCATGTTAGTCCCTCTCGGGCACTCATTCAAGACATGGTATTTGTTACGAGAAGCAAACACCAAACATCTCCTCTCGGTCTCCGCTTGGATCATCAAATCAATTAAATATTGGCCAGATATTCAAAGCATTAAGAACAGTAACAAATACTCAACATGGAATAGTAATAAGAAATTAATATAACTGTAAAAATTAAGTATTCATGGTTAGGCTACATCGTAGCCCTAGCAAGGATAATTAGTTCATGACAAAAGAAAAGATAAACAAGAGAATTGTTGTCATAAAACCGATTTGGCAGATGGACTTGATCTTCCGAGTCTCCACAGGAACACCTTCGAAAGCTCCTCAAGTAGTGTAGCAGCAAATCCTTGGCTCTCTCTCTGATGTTTCTCTGGGTGTATGAAAGTTGGTGGAAAAGTATGGTGGAAAAGATGATGGTCTGAAGAGATCCTTAGGGTGATCTTATATAGTGTAAAACAACTAAACCCTACTCTTAAAAGGTCTGGAAAAACTCTCCTAAAGCAAAACAAAATCCCAAACAATTAAGGAAACAAATTAGGAAAGAATCCTTCTTTGACTTGGAAACACGTCAGCCAACTTGCACGTACACTTTGGGGTCATTCCACTTCCTAGAAAATTCTGGAAAAATATGAGAAACGTAACTTTATGTCTAAGCTTTCCAGGCATATATTACACGCCGCTAGGAAAAATCGGAAA
This sequence comes from Prunus avium, assembly GCF_965620075.1. Lineage (NCBI taxonomy): Eukaryota > Viridiplantae > Streptophyta > Magnoliopsida > Rosales > Rosaceae > Prunus > Prunus avium. The sequence continues at coordinate 15,085,053 of NC_142284.1, read as the reverse complement.
GGTCTTCAAATCTTCAATCTTCCACAGCAGTGCAGTTCTGACGGGATTTCAACTTAGGCTGTCTTGACTTGCAAGTCTGGAGCATTTGGCTTGGTAGAAAATTATGAAACTTTGATACAATGATCTTCAATGTCTTAGCTTTCTTCTCCAATTGGCCTTGCGCTAAAATTCATTTGAAAAGTCGATTTTCAGTCCAAATCCTTCCAAGAGTGCAGAATAGCTGAAAATAAGGAAAGTAAGGTAATAATGCTATTTTAAATTAACTTTCCCTACAAAAACCAAATAAAAGAGATATAAAAATATAGTAAATAATGCACTTATCAGCATGTACATATAAGGCACATCAACCCCCTTTCCGTTGGTTGATGTGGGATCTTACAGCTATCCCATCATCCGAAACACGTAGTTGGACCTTAAGAATGTCTTGTTCCTCATGTGTACACTTGAAACCCGGGAAATTAAGAATTTAATTTAAAGTCTCGTTCAAGCGCTTTATTTTAGTCTAGCGATTGTGTTTGTAAATAGGTACTCCGGTTACTCGAACGCAGCAGGCGGGACCCTCCCAAGGTCAAGCAGCATGGGACTATTTGTGAGTGAACATTTTTTGAAATAACATTATTTTTATTGATTAATTTACCAGGCATCGCATATGAATTTTCATGATTATGGAATGTATCGTTGAATTTTGAATGATTATACTATGTTGATATTTGAAGTTATGATTTTTCGAAATATGATTTATATAAGTTGAGAAATTGCTATTCACCTTGTGATTATATGATTGGGCAAGAGATAAATATGAGTTTGGAGTACTTTATTATTTGGTTATGTGAATATGGGATTACACCATGCTAGGTACCCTCCCTTGGTTACTATACCCACAGATAGCGTTGGAATTTCTGGCGCGTGTATTGTAGAGTGTTCGTCCCCTGGTTGGACCGCTCATCCCTAGACGCAGGGTAGAAAGTTGAAACCCTGCGGACTAATCAAACAATCCTCCTGTTGGATTGTTTTCCTTGGTACTCGAATTGGTGTGATACTCTTGTATATATATGTATCTATATATAATATGTATATCATATACCCCGTATACTTATGGTATTTGAGGTATATACCGACATAGTATGTGTTATCGTAGCATATGGAGATACATAACTAGTTATATGGAATATTTTAAAGTCATTCTTACCTATGTCGTTGATGAGTCTATTATTCAGGAACATTTGGACAGGTTTTGGTTTTGGTGTTATCTTATGTTCTCGGGGAAGTGAGAACATTTTGATCTCACAATGGTTACGTAGATATGGTATCAATTGCATGTTTTTGGCATTATTTTCCAAACAGTGAGGGTAGTATGTTGTTTCGCAAACTAAATTAAACTTTGTTTTTGTCCACTCACACGTTTTCTCCCCTATACAGCAGTTGACCGAGTCGAGTAGCAGAGCCGAGCCTTGAGCTTATGAATCCCAAGCTTCAGTAGGATAAGCGTTGTTTGTTTCTTTTCCGTTAAACTTTATTATCATTTGTAAATCGAAACGCTTAGATTGCTCTGTTATCGCCCGTACTAGGGTTTGATTTGTGAGGTTGGAGGCCATTGTTGTAAACTGCATGAATTTACTTTGTGCATACTGCTAGACTGCTAGTTTGTGTATATTAAATTTGTTTTTAATATGTTGAGAATTTTGGGAATTGTCCATTTTTCATGGGAGACTCTGCCGAATTTTCGATAGAAAGTCTCGTGTTTTTAGTAAGTGGGCCTGACATCGGTAAAATACCAGAAATATTATGGGATTCATCTCGGATTCCGAGGAATTTGACGTGGGTCTTTGTTATGCAGTCTCTTAACCAACTCTTCAGCTACACCCCAGGTCCTTGCTCCTTCACTTTTATTCTTTATTTTATTTTTCAGTCTTGGTTTATGAAGTTAAAACATTTCTGATTCAGCTTTGGTTTCAATTTTATGTGTTCTATTTGAATAAGCTTATAGTTGAAGGAAAGGTGCAATATTGTACTTGCTAGATGTTGAGGCCCAAAAAAGTCAATGGTTAGGCCCAAATAAGTTTCCGGCCCAATATGATACTGTATTAAGAAAAGTCACATATCGGAGTACACAAAGGCTCGTCATATACAAGTCATAGTCCACATGCCATGCTAAATAAATAATTTGTCATGCGAGAGACTGAAATAATATTATAAAATACAAAGCCCATGCTAAACTAAGCACCATGTCCCTCTTCAAGGACGATAAAATTGAAGCACGCCAAGCGACATGCCACGCCAAGCAAGGAATTATTATTCCGCACTCAGTCACGCCACAAGCTTAAGTGGGCCCCAAGCCACTCAAATACCCGGGGCTTGCTTGAGTGGGTTGTGATATGAATGGTAATAAATTGTCATGAGGCCCATTGATGGGCCGAGAAATGGAAGTCCCGGGTTGCTTGGGAGCCTCGGGACTCAAGCCCATTTCATAGGCCCAAACATGTGGGCGAGCACAAGAGAGAAAAGAATAGCCCATCACTCCAAACAAAAATATCCCAACCGAAATAGCCCATTAGCTTAACCAAATTAGCCCAATACCTCAACAAAAAATAGGTCAACACTTGTTGAGGTTAGCCCATTTATTTTGACAAACCAACCCATTATCTTAGACGGCCCATACAATTAGAAATGAGAAGCAGCAAAAGCCTCAGCCCATTGCTGAAAAAACAGAAGCCACGAAGGGGAAGTCTGAAGGTCCATTATACAAAGCTACTGGGAGGGAAGGAACAAGTTTTCAAGCAAAACATCCAAGGAACCAAAAGATATTGGCATGCAAGGAGCCACCCTTCGAACCAACATGTATACCAAGCTCTTTCCTTCATCAAATCTGACCATGAAGGAGGAAAAGAAAGGGAGAAAAGGAGATATCGAAAAATAGGAATTCATCACTGAGGCAGCTGCAGGAAAGGGCATTGAGCTCCCAAAAATCCCTGATTTTGTGGGATTGGGCAGAATGGATTTCACCAAAATAGGATGATTGAAGGGATGAGGGGAGAAAGGAAGGTAAAGACTTGGCCAAATTGGATAGAAGCCATTAGGGTTTCTTGGAAAATGGTAGCTTCCAGCGCCTATAAAAAGAGGCATTTCCTACCCATCATCACAACACACTTTTCAGAGAGCAAGCTTCCTCTCTCTCACCTGCAAACTCAGTAATTTTCGTGCTTTACTTGCCCATCTCCCTTATTTCCCCTGTTCTGGCAGGTTGCTATAGCATTGACAGAGTCTCTGTTAAGCTGCCGGAAACTGCTAAAGCCACCCATCATTCTTCCCCATCCTTCTCCCTCTTCATCAAACCTCCTTAGAATTCCTTCTCCTTTCCCTTAGAACCTCTGTCTCTCATATATAGGAACTCACAGCTCTCTCTCCTTAAGTGCTAAACTCATGACACTTTTGCTCCCATGCCACAAGCTTCTCATGCCAAGCTAGAAAATTTATCTGTAAATTGTTGTTAATTTTGTTGGTGAAGGTAACCAAGGAGTTTCCTAAGGCTTCACTACCCTTTCGAGACATTCTTGGGGCTTGATCTTCGAACTCAGACACAAGGGGACAATTCCATCAGTTTGTTCTTTATAGCGGTCCAGCCCACTTATAGCTGCCAGAAGAAAAAGTCCCCTACACTAGAGATTATACTTGTGTGAAATGGGTTGTTATAGCTTGTAGCTACCATAGCTTATTGGTTTTCTGAGACTGCTTTTATAGCTATATCAACTAGATACAATTTCCTTAAGTCGTGTTTTTATTTTGGGATCCTGTGAATTTTTATTTCCTATGTTTATTATAATATTTTGGGATTCTTTAAATTTTTTTAAAGTACTTTTGAAAACGCTTTTACTGTGTCAGCCAAACACTCAACAAAATATCAAAAATGCTTTTATGTGGTGTAAAAGCACTTTTAAATGTGACATCCAAACGACAAACTACTTCTTTGTAGAAGTGCTTATGTCATAAACGCTACTGGCATAAGCACTTCAGGAAGAAGCACTCTTGAACGAGCCCTTAGATAAAATTTAGGGAGGAAGTGAGAAAACCCACCTCCAACCATGCTCCCTATCAAACTCCTAAAATAAGGGTACCTCTAGGAGCTCCTAAATTTGAGGAGAGAGAAAGGACTCTTAGTAGCTCACCATAATTAAATGCTGCTTTACTTTAATATTATTTTAAGTATTTATTTCATGCTAATTATTTATTATTATTTTATATGGAGAGGGAGCATTTATGCTAAATTAAAAAAAGAAATAAATCATTTATGATTCCTTAAATTAGGGAGCATGGTTGGAACTGAAATTTTATAAGGAGTTCCTAAAATAGCTTTCTAGTGTTTTTAGCTAAATTTTAACTAAAAAAATAAGGAGCATGATTGTGGATACTCTTATAAATTAAATATTGTTTGCTGGAATATGATTTGGAGGGGGCAATTTTGTTTTCTATTTGTTATGGATGTACTGGTACTCTTTTTCTTTGACCAATTTTATTTTTTATTAGATATTTTATGGAGATGTTTTAACGAGGCCACTATTTTGGCATCTAGGTGGTACTATTTGGATTTTGTTTTAGCATCCCGTGAGGTATTATCTGGCTATTTCAGTTTGTACACAACACTACATAATGTGATTTAGTAAAGTACAGTGGCGGAGCCAAGATTTCACAATGGAGGGGGTCCTTCATAAAACTTGTCTTCTCTTCATAAATTAATTATCATGAATTTCATATTTTAAATTGGTTAAATACTAATTTCATCATCTACACTATTAAAGACTTAAAAATTAATCATTTATATTCCAACCGAGAAAAGAAATGAGAAAAAAAAAAAAAAAGAGTTCATAAAGCACAATATTAAGGTACCCAATTCATACAAGAAAAAAATGAGGAAAATAAAAAATTCACAAAGCTTTAAAAAAAAAAAGTGGAAGAGAAAAAAAGGTTAAAACTTTAGGGGTTTATATTGCAAATATCATAAACTAACCTAGAAGATTTAAGGGAGATCAAGAAATTTTATGGTTTATTTGTAGACAAAAAGAACCTAATATATTATATTATTTTAGATAAATATCTTAAAACTAATCTAATATATTATAATATTATATATCATATAATATAGGTCCAATGCAATTCGGCACACCGGATCTAACTAGGCAACCATACATTGAATGTGTATTTTTCAGTATTTGTCATCATGAATTTATTACTTGTCCCTTTGACCACATCACACCTACTAGTCCATGTCGTGTTCTATTGAACTTGATGAGAAACTACAAATGACACATGCACGAACACAAGAACAATTTTCTTGTTGGTGACGACTCCAAGAAAGTTAGAAATTAGAAATAAAGGGAGATGATATGAAATAGGATCAACTACTCTCTTACTCAATCTAATTCTTAATTTTTATGGTATTGAATTATGAATTTTAAGGTGAATCCAAATGCGAAATCAAATATTCATGTTGGGATAGGTTTTTTATTCTTCGTTTGTTTTGGTGGAATAGAAGTAAAAGGTAGGCATAGCCTCATAGGGGTAGACTAATTCTTTTACTAGGCTTTTTTATTTGTGGAAAAAACAAATATTTCTAGTGGAATACAAAATGGGAATAACTTGGCAAATAGAACACTTGCATGTGTATTAATCAGTTTGCTTCTCTCTCCCTCAGACCCTGTCAGACCTACCAGTCCATGCTACGTTCTTTTGAACTTTGACGAACAATTGAAAACGAATACAAGCATGCCTGAAGACTAGAACACAAATTATTAATCATAATATCCTTCTCATCTGATTAGGAAGTCAAATATGATTACAAATCCTAGTCTGGTTAGGAAATAAAGAATAATTTTCCACAAATCTAATCTAGTGGGAGACACTAGTAGTAAAATATTATTTTCTTTTGAAAAACAAACTAAAACAGCATTTTGGGTCATTTCGTAATGATTATTTAACTACAATTATTTGGATTATTTAACTACAGTTACTATGTTAACGTCATTGTAAACATGGAGAAAAGAAAAAGAGATTTTCTATTTAAACCCCATACTTCTCTTAGTTCAACCCATGTTCTAAGTTTACCCCATCTTTTAATTTAAATTTTCACAATTTCTAAGAAAACCCCACTATCTTCCCAAACTACCTTTAAATACACCCCAAACTGAAGAAATAAGAAATAAAAGAGATTTTCTATTTAAACCCCACAATTTTCTTTGTTCCCAGCAAAAAAAAGCACAAACAAATGGAACCCCAAACCCGAAATTTAATATTTTCTAGAGTAAGAGAACAACTTTACCTCTCTCCAAGTAGAGGAGTTTGTAGAGGAGTTTGTAGAAGAGTTCGTTCTGATTTGATCCAATTTATACTTTACCTCTGTCCTGTTCCAATTTAAATAGGATGTAGAGGAGTTTGTATTTTTCTAAAACTTAATATGAAGAGTGGTGGGGTGTGTGGGGTGTATGTATAGATGTACTAGGGTTAATTATTAAGTTGGATGACTTTTTTTTGTCTTTTTAAACAATAATAAAACTTACAGCTTAATGATTTAAGTATTGGGGTGAACAAAGAGAAGTGCGGGGTTTAAATAGAAAATCTCAAGAAAAAAGAGGTAGTAGAAAATATATGGCCTCCAAACGATAATAATATCCAGACATTCGCATAGGAGAAAATTTGATATATTGTACTATGATATATATATATATATATATATATATATATGTGTGTGTGACAAGGCAACATATGTCTAAAGAGATAATATTTTTCATACGAGCAACATATTGTTTTTCATACAAGCAACATATGTGACAAGGCAACATATGTGTCAATCGTCACCACATACGTCACTTTTCTCTCCCCAATCCCCAATTTAAGTCTCCACATTCTCTCCCTCTCGCATGTATTATCCCACAATAATTTCACTTCATTCAGCTAAGCCCACACACAAACCCCCAATATTGTCTTCAGAAAAAAAAAAAGAAAAAAAAAAACCCATCACGCTCTGCCGCGCGCCTCCACTACTGCAACGACCACCATGGTGCAACACCGGTTCCTCCTCGTGACATTTCCAGCCCAAGGTCACATCAACCCTTCCCTCCAGTTCGCAAAGCATCTCATCCGCACTACAGGAACACATGTCACGTATGTCACGAGCCTCTCTGCCCATCGCCGCATAGGGAATGGCTCAACTCCTCATGGCTTGACCTATTCGCTCTTCTCTGACGGCTACGACAATGGATTCAAAGATGGCGATGATAGGGACCACTACAAGTCGGAGTTTAGGCGTCGCGGTGCGCAAGCCATCACCGACCTTATTGCGTCTAGTGCAAAGGAGGGCCGCCCCTACACTTGCCTAATCTACACAATACTTCTCCCTTGGGCCGCAGAGGCGGCGCGTGAGCTCCACCTCCCATCCGTGCTCGTGTGGATTCAGCCAGCCACTGTTTTCGACATCTACTACTATTATTTTAGCGGTTACAAAGACCTCATTCGGAGCAGTACTAGTACTACTCATACTAATGGCGCTTTATGTTCAATAGAATTACCCGGACTGCCACTATCCCTCGCCAGCAGTGACCTTCCCTCTTTCATGATGGATTCAAATCCGTACGGTTTCGCGCTTGCCTTGTTTGAAGAGCAATTTAAGCTGCTCGAGAGAGAAACCAAGCCCATCATTCTGGTGAACACGTTCGATGCGCTGGAGCCAGAGGCCTTGAAAGCAATTGACAAGTACAATCTGATTGGAATCGGACCATTGATTCCATCGGCTTTCTTGGACGGCAAGGATCCATCCGACAAGTCATTCTGCGGCGATCATTTCCAAAAATCAGAGGACTCTTCGTACATCGAGTGGCTGAACTCGAGGCCCGAAGGGTCCGTGGTTTACGTGTCCTTTGGAAGCATTTCCGTTCTGTCGAAGCCCCAGATGGAGGAAATCGCGAAAGGGTTGCTGGACAGCGGGCGCCCGTTCTTGTGGGTGATTAGAGAAAAAGAAGAAAGCAATAGACAAGATAAGGAGGCCAAGAAGGAGGAAGAGAAACTGAGCTGCAGAGAGGAGTTGGAAGAGCTTGGGAAGATAGTGCCATGGTGTAGCCAAGTGGAGGTTTTGTCAAGCCCTTCATTGGGTTGTTTCGTGACACATTGCGGGTGGAATTCAAGCTTGGAGAGCCTGGTTTCCGGGGTGCCTGTGGTGGCGTTTCCTCAGTGGACGGACCAAGGGACCAATGCCAAGTTGATTGAGGACACGTGGAAGACTGGAGTTAGGGTGAAACCAAATGATGAGGGGATTGTGGTAGGTGAGGAGCTCAAGAGGTGCTTAGAATTGGTCATGGGAAGGGGGGAGATTGGTGAAGAGTTGAGAACAAATGCTAAGAAATGGAAGGGTTTGGCAAGAGAGGCTGTGAGTGAAGGTGGCTCTTCTGATAGGAATCTAAAGGCTTTCTTATTTCAGATAGAATGAGAAAAACAAAATGAAGAAAAAAGTCAAAATTATGGTATGGCTAAGATTTCTTGGTTTGGTAGATGGCTACTCAGAATTTTAGACTGTAATTGTCTTGTCAGGCTGCACCAGGCATATCAATGCACCAACTTTTTAAATAATTAAAAAAAATTGTGTTAACTGTCATTTGAAGGTAACGGGTCAAAGTGCAATAATGTAGATTTCATGCATTGCGAGTTTCAAAATGTAATTGCAAATTTCAAAATGCAATTTGTTACAATTATTTCAATTATTTCACAACACTTGCAGATATTTTCATGATTCATGAATTAGGGGTGGCTTTATATAATTTGTAACCAAAAACAATAAAATTTGGGTAACTTTATATAAATTCAATTAGCCAAATTGAAATTGTTTTTTTTACTTGTAACCATAAATAATTTTTAAACATCTAAACTATTTTTTTTTGTTTTGTTATTTCTTAAATGTGAATAAATTATTATAAGGAACTAAAATACTACTACATAGTATAACTCGTTCACGTGTTATAACTTATAATATCAATCAACGATAAGATATTCAACTTTTAAGACATAATCTCAATATATCCACTTATATTATAATAAATATTATATGACCGTACTCTGAAACCACACAATAATTACTTCTTAATATGACATATTATTATATACAAATATATATGTATTCGTGCTTATTCTAAAAATAACTTTAAACAAATGTCTTATAACAAAAAAAATTAATATTATTTTTTGAAGATGACTCATAGCATCTTCCAACAAAAATTTCCCTTATCCTTCTCTGGTTTTTGGTTCATATCCCCGTAATATAATTGGTTCAAGTTCCGATTAATAAAAAAATGTTAAATAAGAATATCTAATAATATAATACTTAAATAATTAATATTGCACTTTTAATCAATATATAATGCATAAATATGGTAATTTACATATAATATATACAATTTGAACTAAAATACTCGAAATTTATATAAGTATGTAACATAACAAAATACTAATTGGCGGGTAATGAAGGGGTGTTCACCCGTTTTAATTTACTTCCTGAGATGACAGGGCAAAGTTCCCCATTAATTCAAAGACCATGTTTTGGTCAGTGAATTAACTTTCTTTATGTGTTGAGCGTGCCACTGTTAGCAATTTTTCAACCCTAACAGACTTATGGTAAAATAACTTGCGCCCCAAGTTATTAACTTTTACCAAACGATTGTGAATTTGGGTGAGGAATATCTCCCAAGTAAGTTCTTTTCTATGCCTTAGACTGGTAAGGACTTTTACAATTTATCTCAGTATAAAAACCGGCAGTTCTGGCCAGAATGAAAGATGACAGATTGAACCAATTTCAGGCAGAACTCTCTTTTACAAGATTCAAAAAGGGAAAAACTGACTATACAAGGACAAGGAGAGGGCTGCGCTTCCATTTCTGTCTGGATAGTTGCCTCTGTTCTGGGCTGGACTGGATACACCTGCGCTGGATTGGACTTTTAACAACTTCAACTGTTAGGCTTCAGCTGTAAATCGATACCAAAGCTTGAGTTTGGCAGAGCTTTAATCTATTTCGAACCCTGGAAGGTTTTTGGATGGGCAGAACTGGGACTTCTCCAGTCTGAAAGGGGCAGAAGTGGCTGGACTCGAGCTGGAAGTGGGCTGTAATACCTGTGCTGCTTAGTCAGGGCTCTTCACAAATTTGTTGAGTTTTTCATATTTGAGAAAACTCGAAACTCTGCTTAGCTTGGCTTGTACTAAACCAAATTTGTAACGAGAGAAATCTCGTTATTGTTGACTAGTGAACTGGGATTCAAACCAGAGGTAGCGATTTAAACTTGTCTTTGCTGGGAGAAGACAGGATGATTCTGCAAGCTTATTGGCAAGCTTTTGAATATTTCAGGCTCGAAGTCTGTTGGAACTTGTTTAGGATTTTGTGATCAAGTGATCATTTGAGTGTTTGTCTTTTGACTGAGTTTTGGTTGATTGGTTGATTGATTGTGTCTTGCTCTATTCACCCTCTCTTGTATATATAGGAAATGTTCCTCCGAGAATGGGCGGCAAGTAATCAAAAGATCTTTTAATTTTTTAAAATGAAATAAACAGGGGTTCTATCCATTTTCTGGCGAGTAAGCACTCAACGATTAGTTCCTGAGGTGACCACTTCTGTATTTTTGATGGAGTGCCTGATCGGTTCATAATTGTATATTATTTCTTACCCTTCTAGCTTATGATTTGGTTATGTTTTTGAGTTAAACTTGTGCTTTTAATCCTTTTTGTGTTTATCTTTCAGTTAATTGAGCTTTAGGTAACAATGATGGCTTTGGAGAACATAATTCATGCAATTCAAGCATGTTAAGGCCTAATTTGGATGAATTGATGAAGAGCTTAAAGACAAATTCATTATGGCTACAGCCCCCTGCCAGTCCAGTTCCGTAGGTCATATTGCAAGCTTTGTTTCAGCAACCTACATAGCTCGGATGAGGCCACATTCTTCATGAAAGTTGCTCCAATTGGTGTGTACTATAACATATCCAAAATTCAGCCCCATTGGATAACTCTGGAGTCCGTTACCTAGCAAACACAGAACCATGCTCAGGATGGATCTTATCAGCGCGGAAAATGAGTTAGCAATTTGTTTCGGCCTTAACTTCTTCCTCCGACCTTGGATTGGCCCAAATAACATATGGCTGGAAAGAAGACATTCTGAACTTCAATTTAGAGTGCTTAAAGTCCTAATTTGATTAAGAGAAGCCCAAGTTGTAAGCCCTTGAAGTTGCTGGTCATGCTGACCTCAGCATGTGCTGGTTGGATGCTTGGTCATGGTGAGCTAGGTATGAGCTATCATTTCTGGTTGGAAGCTTGGTCATGGTGACATGAAGATGAGCTAGGGCTGCTGGTGGGATTTAGTGGTGAAGTGCATCAACCAATTCAAGATTTTCTAATACAAGTGCATCACCCATTTCAGATTTTCTAATACAAGTGCATCAACCATTTCAGATTTTATAATTCAAGTGTTGTATGCATTAGTCTTATTGAATTCTGATTTTCACTTCCCCTAGGCCTATAAATAGGGAAGTTCTCTAAGCTTGTAATAACACCCCAAGGGGGGGGAGCTCTCAAACACTTCTCTAGAGCTCCCTTCCCTTCTCTCCCTCAAATTCTCTTAGTTTCCCTTTGTAGTTCTCAATTGTTGTAATAAGATCATTCTATTAAATTTTCTTTGTACTAAATATCAAACACTTTTCCTTTCTCTTCTTCTAATTCTCTAAAGCTTTCAAACACATGTTCTTCCAAAATCCTCAAAGTTCTCAAACATCTCTCTACTTCCCTTCTCTTCCAAAAGTCTCCATGTCTCAAACACTTCACAAACACATTTCTCTTCCTTCCCTAAGTTCTCAAATTCTCCAAGTTCACAAACATCCTCCAAGTTCTCAACCACTCTCTTCCAAATTCTCAAAGTTCCTAAACACTCTCTTCCAAAATCCACAAAGCTCTCAAAACACCTCTCTACTTTCTTCTCCAAATCCTCCAAGTTCTCAAACACTCTCTTCCAAATTCCCCATGTCTTAAACACATTCCCTTCCAAAATCCTCAAAGCTCTCAAACACATGTTCTTCCAAAATTCTCTAAAGTTCCCAAACACTTTCTTCTCCCTCCTCAAAGTTCTCAAACACTTCATTTCTTCCTCAAAGTTCTCTTAGTTTCCTTAATGTTTTCTTAGTTGTAATTTATTTTTCTTTGTTATGTAAATTCTTTTCTTAAGTTTTCAAGTTGAATTAGTTTCCAAGTTTCAATTATGGTTTTTGTTCTTATTCATTATGCTTATAAGTTAATATGCTAGTTTGAATGATTGATCACCATTTAGGCTTGCATGTTAGCTATCTTGGTTTGAATTAAGAGTATACACCATGCTTTAATTCGAATTGAACTATGAATAGGAAGAGTATGTATGGACATTCGACAACAGGGATTAGATACATACTTGGTTGTTTAAAATGTTCTTCTATGCTTAATGGGTTCCTAATGCTTAATTTTAGGTTAGACAACAAATGATCAAATTAGGGAATTAGGAACACAAGGTTATGACCACACACCATGGCTTAATCATACTTTAGCTAGAATCAATCCATTAATCTAAATTGAACTTGGGAACTTATTTGCTTGAGTTACTTATTTCTTTCTTCCTTGTTTTATGTTCTTTGTTTTTGTTTCTATTTTGTGTAGGGAAACTAAATTGGATCATTCAATCACCAATCCCTGTGGAATCGACCTCGCACTTACATATGCTATACTACCAACGGTTCGTGCACTTGCGAGTATCACAAGTTGAGGATGCAGCTTAATCCATTTTGGTGGAGCTAAATCTACGCAATAAGTTTTTGGCGCCGTTGCCGGGGATCGGTAACATTGTTTGATTCTATTTGGCTTTCCTACTTTATTTTTTTTTTCTTAACTGGACAATTTCAAGTTTTAAAGTTAATGACATTAATGGACAAGTTGTGTTTGTAGTCCAACAGAAAAGGACAATTGCCCAACAAGCAAGAGAACTGGGTTTAAGTCCCAGCTTACACAACCCATTGGTGCTTGTTGCTTTGAAGCATGGAATTGGACATGTGTTGATTTTTCCTTTTCATTTTTAGTTTTTTTTTATATTTCGTAATCCTTTAATTCTGTTTCAAGTTTTTTGTGTTCGTTTTAGCAATTTATGATAGCTTAATAAAAATGGAGAGAGATGGCAACCTCAATCATAAGAATGGGGAGTGTGGAGCAGTGGGAGAAGTCGCGACCTCCAAATGCATCATGCTCGACCTAATCGCTTCAAGGGGGAGTATTCCAATCCTTTCTCTTTAGTTGTTTTGTTATTACTTCAGTAATTTTAATTTTCTATTTCTTTTATTAAAAAAAAATTAAAAAAGATTTTTTATATTAGCTGACTCGTGGTAACTCCAGTGAGCGTCTCCGTCAATACAGTGTCTAGGAGTTCTTTAGGCGACACCTTCGGTGTCTAAGAAGTTTGGGTTTTAAGTGGGACCTTTGTGACCCCTCCAACCTTCCCGGATCCCCTGGCTGTGTTTTCTGAGGCCCTTAACTGGTCATCCATGAGTTGCTTGTATATTTGTGTGTTTTTTTTCAAAAAAACAAAACAAAACAAAACAAAAATTAAAAAATTAAAAAATTAAAAAGTTTTAAAAAAAATTGAAATTTGAGTTTTTATTTAATTTTCCTTGTAAATTGCAATTTGGAACTTCTTTGTTGTTTTTTTTTTCTTTGTGTGGTCAGTTAGTTGTAAATAATAATAAATTAAAAAAAAAAAATCAATTTGGAAGTTCTTTGTTTTCTTTTATGTTCTTTTTTTTTGTTTTGTTAGGTTAGTTTATTTATTTACGTGGTGTGGTTAGTTAGTTTATTTCTGAGTGTTAAAAACACATTTTTATTTCATTTCAAACATTACAAACAAAGAAAAACAAAAGTAAAACAAAAAAAAAACAAAAAAAACAAAAAACAAAAAAAAACATTCAAGTAAATTAAAAATAAAAACAACTTCTTCATCTTCATCTTCATCTTCATGGCATGCCTCTATTGTCTCTTACTTGCAGAATCTGCAGCAGCTCCACATGGTCCTCATTTTTTCTCTGCAGTGCTTCCACGTGCTGATTGGCACAGTAGAGCCGCTTCTGCAAGTCCGCCACCATAGCCTTCAAGGAAGTTATTTCCTCGCTCATCGCGGCACACTCCCGTGTTCTCGCCAGCAATCGCATACCCAAATTGGTAGCCGAGACCGCATGGAGAACAGTTAAATTATTGGACTCCTCCACCGCTGCTTTGTCAGACCTCTGTGCTACATGCAGATGATCTGTCGGTGTGAGCTTGCTGCCAATCATGCCTCCAAGCAGCGCTGCTCTGTTCGGCATTGCCTCAGAAAAGTTCGGTATTACCTCAGCAAAGTTTGAGGCCGTACCGTGATGATATGTGGAGTTTGGGAAGACATGGTTTTGAGGAGCCCTTATCTGCGCATTCGGTGGTGCAAGGGACAGTTCAAGGCTAAGATCATCAAGGTGAGTGCATGAGGATGCCATTGTTTTGTTTTTGGATTTTTTGATGTTTTCTCTAAATTTGCAGGAAGAAATGCGGGGTGCTCTTCTACTTCACCGAGATGAGTTTAAATAGACTTATGCAGATGAGGGAGCCGAAAGCACTTCGGATCTCGAGGGTGCTATCCTGTGCTCTTTTCTCTCGGATCCCTTCATTTCTGGCGCAAATTGCGAGCACGTTTTTTTTTAAAAGGGAGCATGTTTACACTTTCACTTACTTTTGCCTCCCTGTTTTCTGATGTTTGTGTTTTTTCTTTTTCAGTTTTTATTTTATTTTATTTTATTTTCAATTATTTTCTTCTTGTTTGACAGGTTTCTTAATAATGTAGTTGGAAGAAGAGACAAAATTAAAGATGCGTCTTGGACACCTGGTGCAAGAATCCCAACTCTTCTTTTAAATTCTTGTTTGAATTGCGTGTTTATTTCAGTTTATTTATTTATTTATTTATTTTGTTTTTTTTATTTAATTAGGTAGTATAATTTAAAACTCATAGGATATTCTTTGAAGGAGCTAAATTTTTGGTAACTCCAGTGAGCAACCGCAGTCTATACAGTGTCTAGGAGTTCTTTAAGGCGACACCTTCGGTGTCTAAGAAGTTAGGGTTTTAAGCGGGACCATTGTGACCCCTCCAACCTTCCCGGAACCCCTGGCTGTGTTTTCTGAGGCCCTTAAGTGGTCATCCTTAAGTTTTTCTCTTAAAAGAAGAAGCAGTTATTTGTGTATTTACTTAACTAAAAATAAAAAAATAAAAATAAAAAATCTTGTTTGGGTCTTCGTGTTTTTGTTTGATTGTCGTTCTTTACATTTAGGGTCAATCGTTTCTTTGAGATAGCTAACGTTTTTATTTCCCAATTAAAGAAAAAAAAAACACACATACACTTTAAAATTAAATAATAAATAAAAACTGAAATCATTTCTTCTTGGCGCTCGGTGTCTCGACCATAGGAGCTTTGAGTTTGGCCCTCTGTATGTCCTCTTCCGGGGCTTCACGCACAGCCTCTTGGGGCTCATCACTTGAGCTCCCAAAGATCGCAATCTTAGCTTGAGCGTAACTACTCTCGCGATCCGCTTGCTTGCGTTTACCCGGTCGGTCTAGGTCCTCCAGTTGCTTTCTCATGTCGCGAGAGTACAACTCTACCATCTTTGATAGATTTTTATTCTCGTCTCGCAATACTTCTAGCTGGTGTCGATTCACCTCCACAATCCTTGACCTCTCCCTTTTCAAGCTTTTTATAGCACTCTGACAGTCTTCAACCAAACTTCGCTCCGCCGCCAACTGAGCTTTAAGCACCTCTACCTCATGGGACTTCGCAAGTAGGCGATGACCCAAACTTGCGACACATGCTGTACTCTGCACGCTCAGTGCCAGGGCATCACTCGTGACCCGGTTGTCATCCCTTGTCCCGAACACACGTATATCTTTGGGAGTCACTAAATTTCTGCAAACTCCAATGGCAACATCGTTGTCCAGGAGTATTGAGTCATTGACAGTCACAGGCCCCCGTGCGGAGGCAAAGTAGGGCATCCATACTGGTGCTACTGCTTGGCCTCGTGTCTGAGTCGGTGGAGCTAGGTTGAGATCTAACGAAAAGGGGTAGGAAGAAGCCATTTGATTTCTCACTTTTTTTTTCTTTTTCTTGCTTCTTTTCTCTTTTGTGTTTCTGAGTTTGTGTGTTTTTTGTTTTTTGTTTTTTTCCCTTCTTTTTCCTTCTTATAGATGTAGTCTTTGACAAACAAACCCTAGCCGTTGCAGCGTCTAAGCGTTTTCTGAATATCCAGCGTTCCTCGAGTCCCACAACCTTCTCACTTTCCAACCGTTTCCAACACATTTGTCACGACTTGCTTTGTCTGAACGGACGCGTTCAGCAAAGTTGTCGCGCCTTTCCATGAGCCCGTAATTTTCGCTTGTGGATCTGCGGCGCCTCTATGCGTCGACACGTGGCTCCTGCTTTCTGCCCGTGACTATCCATGAAACGACATCAGGGACCACATTCCCTCTTTTTAGAAATCCCGCTTTGCGCTCATAATTCACGTTTTATCTTTTTAAGAAAAAAATTAAATTTAAACGTGTGGGCTTCAGATTTCATGTTGGGTCGGGTTTTACCGTTGTTGGGTTAATTTCATTTTGGGTTGGGCTTTCAATTGTTTGGGTTTCAGTTTGTGTAAGACTATCTGTTAAGGCTTACTGTTTTGAGTGTTTTACTGTTTCGTGTTTTTTTATTTATTTATTTTATTTTATTTTATTTGATTGTTTGTTTTGTAATTTTTATTTTGTAATTGTTTTATTTTATTTTTGTATGTTTTGTGATTTTTATTTGCTTTAATACCCTTCATTTGTTGTTATGACATTGGTTGTGGCTAATTTTTAAACATTGAGGACAATGTTCATTTCTAGGTTTGGGGGTATTGGAGTTTAGCAAGTAAATTTGGTTTTTCTTAAAATTAAAAAAAAATAATAATTGAAAAAAAAAATATATATTTATTTTTTTGCTTGTTTTTATTTTAAGTATTGTTTTGTTTTGTTTTTGTTTTGAGTCACTTTCTGAACACTTATGATGAGATAGTGATAAATGTTTGCATGACTTAAATAAAAATTGGATTTCATTTTATTTTAGTGTTTTTTTTTCTTTATTAAAAAATAAAAAAAAATTTGGCATTGTTCTAGCATGATATGTTTGAAACCTTCTTTACACTTGCCATTTGTTTCATAATTTTCCAATTAAAGGATTTGCATGACCCAAAGAATTGTATCAAGCACAAATTAGACTTATATAACCATATAAAGTGAGCTTTTGAGCCTTGTACTTCAATTCATGAGTGTTATATACATACTCTTATTTTCTTGTCATCAAAGTTGTTGTTTGATCTCATTATTTATTGATTTGGTTGAACACTTAAAAGTCATTCATTCTTATGCAATTTGACTTCACGACATTTAAGAAGTGATATTAAGGCCCTCTTTGGATCGTTTGTGCCTTTCAAGCTAACCTTATGCATGCTTAAGCATGATTTTCCATTGTTAACCATTTTGAGCCTACATGTAAACCTTTTCTTTCATTTAACCAATTATATTTCCTCGCCTTAGCCTGAAAAACAAATATTTACCTTTCTAAAGAACTCATGAGCTTTAATTGGGATGTGTTTTTCATACTAAGTTTGGGAATTTCGAAGAAAAAAAAAATTCACACAATTGGTGAAAGAAAAGAGAAAAGTTGTGATTAAGTGGTGGTTGAATGAAATTTCATTTTTGGGCCTTCAAAATAAATTGGTGGTTGTTCAGGAAAGGAGTGAATCAATGTAAATGAAGGGTATAAGGAGTTTTGATCAGGTAAAAGAAAAAAAATCTAATCGTGATGATTCGAAGTCTTGTAAACAATTAGTTTATGCTCTTGCATTGCGAGTTCCTTGGACTTTGTATTATCCATATCCTTCATTTCTTACTCACCTTACACCCTTGGCCCCATTACAACCCATGTTAAAGACCTAAATTGATCTTAAATGTCATGTGGTTGAATTGCATTCATTTTTCTACTTTTAAGTGTTTGACATCCTTCTTGAGATCATATTAATGCAAGTTCTTCATATTTCTATTGCGAGTTAAGTCCCTTATGGTTTAACTCTATTCTCATGTTTATAACTGAGTGTGCATTATAGCCCTCTTCTGAGTGATTCATTTGTGAGAGGACAACTTTGGTGAGATTTGAAGTTGAACTTATGCTTTGTATGATTTTTGAAATTGTGTGAAAACTAAGATTGGGGAATTTGTTGCATTTGGCTATCACACTACTACACTTTGAGCATATTGTGTTTAGAACTTTGCCGCTTTGTAAATAATGTCTAAAAATTGAGCTTTTATTGTTAAAACGTTTAAGTCATGTGCATGAGTCATTTCTCTTCAGAAAATGTTCGGAAAAATTGTTTTAAGTTCTTTGTGTTTTTGTGTTTGTTTTTGTTTTTGGTTTTGCTTAAGGACTAACAATCTTTAAGTTTTCTAATTACTTTGTTTTACAGTGTCAGTAAAACGTTTGTGGGTATCGTATCTGTTAAACCCTCAGGAGACACAACTCCTCCTACTAGGGATGCCTAGAGGTTTAAAGGCTTGTTGCATATGCTAAATGCAATCGAGTTACCTACGAAAGTGGTTTAGTTAACTTCTAGTTTTGTTTTTAACTTTGTTTTGTGTTGTTTTGCTCGAGGACTAGCAAAATCTAGGTTTGGGGGTATTTGATCGGTTCATAATTGTATATTATTTCTTACCCTTCTAGCTTATGATTTGGTTATGTTTTTGAGTTAAACTTGTGCTTTTAATCCTTTTTGTGTTTATCTTTCAGTTAATTGAGCTTTAGGTAACAATGATGGCTTTGGAGAACATAATTCATGCAATTCAAGCATGTTAAGGCCTAATTTGGATGAATTGATGAAGAGCTTAAAGACAAATTCATTATGGCTACAGCCCCCTGCCAGTCCAGTTCCGTAGGTCATATTGCAAGCTTTGTTTCAGCAACCTACATAGCTCGGATGAGGCCACATTCTTCATGAAAGTTGCTCCAATTGGTGTGTACTATAACATATCCAAAATTCAGCCCCATTGGATAACTCTGGAGTCCGTTACCTAGCAAACACAGAACCATGCTCAGGATGGATCTTATCAGCGCGGAAAATGAGTTAGCAATTTGTTTCGGCCTTAACTTCTTCCTCCGACCTTGGATTGGCCCAAATAACATATGGCTGGAAAGAAGACATTCTGAACTTCAATTTAGAGTGCTTAAAGTCCTAATTTGATTAAGAGAAGCCCAAGTTGTAAGCCCTTGAAGTTGCTGGTCATGCTGACCTCAGCATGTGCTGGTTGGATGCTTGGTCATGGTGAGCTAGGTATGAGCTATCATTTCTGGTTGGAAGCTTGGTCATGGTGACATGAAGATGAGCTAGGGCTGCTGGTGGGATTTAGTGGTGAAGTGCATCAACCAATTCAAGATTTTCTAATACAAGTGCATCACCCATTTCAGATTTTCTAATACAAGTGCATCAACCATTTCAGATTTTATAATTCAAGTGTTGTATGCATTAGTCTTATTGAATTCTGATTTTCACTTCCCCTAGGCCTATAAATAGGGAAGTTCTCTAAGCTTGTAATAACACCCCAAGGGGGGGGAGCTCTCAAACACTTCTCTAGAGCTCCCTTCCCTTCTCTCCCTCAAATTCTCTTAGTTTCCCTTTGTAGTTCTCAATTGTTGTAATAAGATCATTCTATTAAATTTTCTTTGTACTAAATATCAAACACTTTTCCTTTCTCTTCTTCTAATTCTCTAAAGCTTTCAAACACATGTTCTTCCAAAATCCTCAAAGTTCTCAAACATCTCTCTACTTCCCTTCTCTTCCAAAAGTCTCCATGTCTCAAACACTTCACAAACACATTTCTCTTCCTTCCCTAAGTTCTCAAATTCTCCAAGTTCACAAACATCCTCCAAGTTCTCAACCACTCTCTTCCAAATTCTCAAAGTTCCTAAACACTCTCTTCCAAAATCCACAAAGCTCTCAAAACACCTCTCTACTTTCTTCTCCAAATCCTCCAAGTTCTCAAACACTCTCTTCCAAATTCCCCATGTCTTAAACACATTCCCTTCCAAAATCCTCAAAGCTCTCAAACACATGTTCTTCCAAAATTCTCTAAAGTTCCCAAACACTTTCTTCTCCCTCCTCAAAGTTCTCAAACACTTCATTTCTTCCTCAAAGTTCTCTTAGTTTCCTTAATGTTTTCTTAGTTGTAATTTATTTTTCTTTGTTATGTAAATTCTTTTCTTAAGTTTTCAAGTTGAATTAGTTTCCAAGTTTCAATTATGGTTTTTGTTCTTATTCATTATGCTTATAAGTTAATATGCTAGTTTGAATGATTGATCACCATTTAGGCTTGCATGTTAGCTATCTTGGTTTGAATTAAGAGTATACACCATGCTTTAATTCGAATTGAACTATGAATAGGAAGAGTATGTATGGACATTCGACAACAGGGATTAGATACATACTTGGTTGTTTAAAATGTTCTTCTATGCTTAATGGGTTCCTAATGCTTAATTTTAGGTTAGACAACAAATGATCAAATTAGGGAATTAGGAACACAAGGTTATGACCACACACCATGGCTTAATCATACTTTAGCTAGAATCAATCCATTAATCTAAATTGAACTTGGGAACTTATTTGCTTGAGTTACTTATTTCTTTCTTCCTTGTTTTATGTTCTTTGTTTTTGTTTCTATTTTGTGTAGGGAAACTAAATTGGATCATTCAATCACCAATCCCTGTGGAATCGACCTCGCACTTACATATGCTATACTACCAACGGTTCGTGCACTTGCGAGTATCACAAGTTGAGGATGCAGCTTAATCCATTTTGGTGGAGCTAAATCTACGCAATAGTGCCCTGCCTGTTCTTCCATTCCACCTGCTTCTGCAAAAGGTCTGGAGCCTTGGAGATGGCTGGCTCTCAGCTTTTGGACAGTTTCATGTTTCCCGCTTATCTCTCTTTTTATAAAAACAGAGTCTGCTTATCCTCGAAAATGGTATTCCTCCAAAATATCAGAATATCTTTTAGATAAACTAAGCGGGTTCTAATCTTCTGGCAGCAAGCTACTTTAGATTTTTTCTTCTTTTATACATGCTCCTGTTCTATTTCCAGTTTTCAGCCGAAATTATTGACTCCTCCAAGTCAGGGATCACGTGGGGCTGTTCCGTTTTGAAGGCCAGCTTGAGTCTAGTTTGCTTTTGAGCCAAACTTTGGATTTCTTCGAGGCCCAAGTTTTTTTTCTGATTCCTATTGTTCACAAGCCCTTTAATGTTTTGGGCCGTGTTTTTGGCCTGTCCACTCATTTAATGGGCTGGGTCGTGCTGATGGGCTTGAGGTCGTCTGATACAAGTGGCCTAGGAGATGGTGTGGGCTTTGTTTTTGGCGTGCTAAATTTGGGCCCAAACAATGCCCCCATTAAATCTGAACCGTTTATCAACCGGTTTTCAGATTTAATGTTTTCGGCTATTAATTTGTGCGCGCCAGTTTAAAACGCCCCCTGTCTGCCACGTCCACCTACCTAGACTTCGTGGGAAACCGGTCAGTTACTAGCTGGTCACTAGCTCGTCACTATTAGCTTTCAGTTGGCGTCTTGTCTTCCCTTTCCCACGATTTTGAGTCCTTTAAAAGAAATTTGAAATTTCCAGTTCCTGTTCATCTCAAAACCTAGCTTTCTCAGAGTTCAATTTTCTCGGTTTTTGTCAGAATCCTTTCCCCTTGCTTCGTTCAATCCCTAAACCCTTTTTCGTTCCTAGCCTGTAAACCCAGAAAATGTCTTCTCCAAGGACTCGTGCCCACAGTGCTTCCTCCTCGGGAGTGGAATCGACGCTCACGCCATGGAAGTTCGAAGCAGACTTCATCCTTTTGTTCAGAAAAAATTGGACGAAAACGTCCTTCACTTGTTTGACAGTACTCTGACTGTGGGACCTCGCTGGTTTGGTCCTGTCCCAGCTGAGATGGCAGAGTTGGTTAAGAAGGATGCCGAAGCACCTCTATGTTACCAAGGGAACTCTGCCCTATCCTCTTATTCTTGGGTCAGCAAGAATTTAAGTCGTTCATTTCCGTCCAGTGAAGTAAGGAATAGTCCTGTGAAGTGGGCGGACTGGATTGACAAACTTCTTCCCAAGTTTGGAGCTCACTGGAGGCGGGCAGGAATTTATGATGCGATTCTTCTGTCTAAGCAATCCATCAACCGGGATGAGAACCTGCTTGCTGCTGCCCTATGTTTCTGGAATTCTGCCAGCAACACGTTTGATTTCCGTGTGGGTCCAATGGCGCCAACTCTGCTGGACATGGCTCAGATCTTTGGGTTTAGGCCCCATGGACGACCTGTGGATGCTGTTGGAGACTATCATCGTAGGAGGAACCAGGAGAAGCTAGCCAAGCCTTTCACTGTCTCTCCTGCCACTATCAATCAGAACTGCTCCTTTTCTGTTTTTCTGAGGAAATTCAGTGTGGAGAAGGACAAGGATCAGCAGCATATGCTATTCCTTCTGTATTGGCTGAACAGATTTGTGTTCCCCAATCGTTCTTCTGCTGTTCTGCTTGAGTATAGGCATTTGGCAGAAGCTTTACACAACCATACCGACGTTGGACTTGGGCCGTCAGTTCTGGCTCACCTTTTCAAGAACCTGCATACTGCCACAACGGAGAATCCCCTGAATTTATCTGCTCCTGGCTCGTTTTGGATGATCCAGGTCTGGTTGCAGGTGTATTTTCCAGAGTTCCGGTTTCCTGATCTAGTTCTGCCTGAAAAGCAGGTTCTGGCTCTCCCTCTGATGTCGGCAGAAGTGCCCAAGCGTTCCATTGACGAATACCTGATGTGGTTCAGACACTGTCTTAAGCGCTCCGCGGCTCAATGGCAAGTGGTGATCAGAAGAACCTATCCTTGGTTCCAACCTAGGCACCGGCTTTTTGAAAAGGAGCCAGAAGACGAGGCTGCCAGGACAGAATACAGGAAGATATTTCTGAGTGTAGCCTTGCTGAGGGATCTGCCTCATGGAGGCGGGAAGCCACCAAGCTATCATCTGGGGGCAGAAGTCTACCATCCCAATTTCTGTGCACGACAACTTGGCTGTCCTCAGGTCATTCCGTTCAAATACTACCGAAGTTGCAATCGAGCCTCGTCCTGGAGAGATTCAGATAATCTGGAGGTGCACAAGGATGCTCGTTGTGCAGTTAATAAAATCAATAACAGTCTGGATGGTCTTTATCCATCCTGGGAGCCGAATTCATCCAGTTCCTCTGATTTTGATGCTTGGTGGAAGGCCAGGTTTCGAGGGATGCCTGCTTCGGCTGCTGCAGTCAAGGTGCTTTTTGAGGGCTGGGCCTGTGGAAATGTGTTTGGCGAGGCTGAGGCCAGAAAATTCACAGTTAAGACTATTCAAGATGTCAATGATCAGATCATAGAAGGTAAATTCTTCGTTCTGTCTGCCATTTCTTGTTCTGTCATTTATACTTTGTCTGAAAAATCAATTCTGCCTGTATCAGACCCCTCCATGAAGAAAATCATTGGTGAACAGACGGCTCAAGCTGGAGCAATGTTTGGTAAGCTTCGATCTACCCTGTTCCTTTTATTTCCTTATACTGTGTTTAGTTCTGACTTCAAATTTTTTCCTCATATAGTCAGTTCTGTCATTGCTGTTGGGGACCTAGAGCCTCCTTCTGGTGAGGAGGATGAAGATCTGGCAGAACAGCCTGCCGTGGCCAGTCCAATTGCTGGAAAGAAAAGGAAAGAGAGTACTTTTGCTCAGGGTAGCGTTGCCCGGTCTGAAACTTCTGGTAGGGTCCTTGTGTTTAGGTCCCACTTCCTTTTGACATGTTCTGCCTTGCTCTTTCTTTTAATACTTGCTTCTTTTATGCAGCTGAAAGCCCTCCTCCTCCTCCTCCTCGCACCAGGTCTAAAAGACTTAGGAAGAGGCGTGAGATCGATTCTGATGAGACAGAAGATTTTGCTGCCAATCCGAATGAAGCCTCCGGGACTGATGATGAGCTGAGAGAAGCTTTTGAGGCTGTTGAAAAAGAGGGGCAACAAGAAACGGCAGTGGAAACTCTAAAAAAGAAAGGGAAAGATCTCGACGAAGAGGTGGGGTTGAATTCTGGTCATTTGTAAACATGCTTTTTCTGCTTTTTCTTTTCTAACTTCCTGATTTCTGTTTGTCTATTTAGAAGGAGATCCCGGCTGAGGTGATCGCAGAGAGCATTGCCTTGGCTCAACAGCAGCGTGCCATTCCCCGGACAGAGCTGACTAGCTCAGAACTGGCCGCCTTTGAGGACACGGAGGCTGAACATTCTACTGCAACTCCAGTTTTTGAGGAACAGCCAGAGCCTTCTGTTTCAGAGCCAGTGGAGCAGGTAGAAGTTCCTGTATCCTCTTCAACCGATCAACCTGCATTCGAGCCTGTAGAACAAACAGAACTCTCTGTCACAGCTCAAGCAGAACAGGCAATGCTAGGGTCTGGGGAGCATATGGAGGCTTTGGCAGAATCGGGACCTGTGGGACGGGTAGAACTTCCGGTTGCGAGCCTGGCAGAACCATCTGCCTCGGGGCCTGTGGAGCAGGTGGAGCTTCCTGCTGCAACCCCAGAATCTGAAGCAGAATTAACTGCTACTATTTCTGAAGCCGCAGGAGCCATGGCAGTGGTTATCAGCCCTTTGAAGCCTGTTCTCGCAGCTGTAAGTTTTCACCATGTCATGAATTTTTCTTTTGTTTCTCCCTTTTTTAATCCACAGTTTTGGTTTTGCAGATGCCCGTCCAATCCCGTGCTGTTTCAACCATCACAGCCTCCTTTGCTGACCCAGAATTGGCTGAATTCGAGGCTATGGAATTGGACGCCCAACTGGACAGGCTGGAGAAACTCAGTTCTACCCCTAACAAGACCAAATTCAAAGCAGTGGATGAGGCCATGGAGAGGGTAAAGGTCTGGCAATCTACTGAGCTGGAGCTGGAGGAAAATAGGGAAGCTGTAGAACAACTAATGAAAGATCTGGACCTGCTGCACAGGCAGAACATGGCTCCTAGGCCAATTCTTGAGATAAGTCTGAACCTGGCCAGAGATGTGCTTAACCTTCGCGATCGCTATGAGGATCTCGAGCCTACCTTCGAGACTTCTGAACTTTGCAAGACAACTCATGACGCTAATTTGGCTGATTATGCAAAACAGAAGGCAGAACTGGATCAGATGGTCGCGGGGTACAAAGAGGCCAAGGCTACTGCAGACAGGCTGGAGAAGCAGATTGAGGAGCTTCAAAAGCAGCTGGCAGAACGCAGGGAGGTACAGCGCAGGCTGGGTGCTGGACTGAGCTCCAAGACTAAGGCCACTTTCCTGGTGCAGACCATGGTTTCAGCCTCCAGGCCAGCTTTGGAAGTTGCAGAGGCTTCAATCCATCAGGGAGTACTGCTTC
Organism: Prunus avium; assembly: GCF_965620075.1. Lineage (NCBI taxonomy): Eukaryota > Viridiplantae > Streptophyta > Magnoliopsida > Rosales > Rosaceae > Prunus > Prunus avium. Next base: position 15,059,523 of record NC_142284.1, on the reverse strand, counting down.
AGAAAGAGCTTTCGATTAAGAAGACGAGTCTGCAGGAAACCCTTAGAAAACTAGGATTTTAACATTCAAATTTTGGAATTGTAATGAACTGGTTGAGTCACCAAAGTGACTATTTGAAAATGAAAGTTTATTTATTTATATTTTTTGGAATTTCGATTTCTCTTGACAAACTGAAATAAAAGCTTATACTAATACCGAATTAAAACTTAAAACAAGATCAAACAACAGTTTCAAGTTGTTGTCTTTCTATCCCAGGATCTGTCTGCACAGCCTGTGAATCCCACATAGTTGGATAGAATTTCTTTAACCATTTGCCATTGATTGGCGCAGCATGGACTTCTCCATCTCGATCCTGTAGTCTGTACGCCCCTAATCCTAGGACTTGGTTAATTATGAAAGGTCCTTCCCAAGTTGGTGACCATTTTCCATAACCAGCTATATGTGTTCCGAGGGGCAGAACTGCTTTCCAGACTATTTCTCCTTCTTCAAAACTCTTGTTTTTAACTCTCTTGTTGTATGCTCTTGACACAGCCTGTTTTCCTGCTAAGAGTTTGTTGAGGGTATCAATCCTACTTGCGTCCAACCCTTCCAGTTCTAATAACATGGCTTGGTTATAGTCTTCTCCAACCAATTCGTTTTGATGGGCAATTCTGAGGGATTGGACTGCTATCTCCATAGGCAGAATTGCATCGTGACCATAAGTCAAAGCATATGGAGTCATACCAGTCGCCTCCCTTTTCGAAGTTCTATATGCCCATAAGGTTTCTGACAGCTTCTCATGCCATTGCTTTGGATTCTTCTCAAGCATTTTCCTGATAATATTGATTATCACTTTGTTACTTGATTCTGCCTGTCCGTTGGCTTGAGCATAATAAGGCGTGGATTGGAGTAGCTTAAATTTGAATGCTTCTGCCATGTTCAGCATATCTCCGGATATGAAAGAAGATCCCCTATCGGTAGTGATTGATTCTGGAATACCAAATCTCTGTATGATCTGTTCCTCTATGAAAGTGATGATTTCTTGAGACGTGGTAGACTTAACAGGCTTGGCTTCTACCCATTTGGTAAAATAATCCGTTGCTACAATGATGAAACAATGCTGTTGGCTGCTGGCTGGATAAATCTTGCCAATGAGGTCCATTGCCCATCCTCTGAATGGCCATGGCTTGACTACTGGGTTCATGGGAACCGAAGGAACCTGCTGGATCGGTCCATGTCTTTGACAAGCTTCACATCCCTTGGAGTAGTTAATGCAATCTTTCATCATGGTTGGCCAGAAATAACCATACCTTCTGATTAGCCAACACATTTTCCTTCCACCTTGATGTGCTCCACATATCCCTTCATGCGTTTCTCCCATGACCTTCATGTATTCTTTCTTTCCCAAGCATCTTAATAATACTTCATCCTTGCTTTTCCGGACCAAATCTTCATTCCACATAAGATAATTTGAAGCCATGATTCTGACTTTCTTTTCAGAAGGCAGAATTGGATATTGCAGGTAGTGTATGATGGGAGTTCTCCAATCATCTTCAGTGATTATGGCAGAATTGACATCTACCTCCATTCCTCTGGTCAGAACAGATGGCAGACTTTTCTTTCCTACCCTAATAATCCTTTGCACACAATCTTCCGGGATTTGTATTCCTGTAGCTATTTGAGCCAGTTCATTGGCTGCAAAGTTCTCTTCTCTTGGGATGTGTTCCCAAGTGGCTTCCCTGAATTCTGTCAACAGATTCCTAGCCGCTACTAAATAGACAGCTAGAGCAGGGTTCAAACATTTGTATTCTCCAGCAATCTGTTTCAAAACAAGCATAGAATCTCCCAAAATTTCCACAGACTGGACTCCTAGTTCCACCAACATTTCAAGGCCAATGATTAAAGCTTCATATTCAGCTCTGTTGTTGGTGCATTGGAAATCCAACTGGAAAGAATAGCAATGTCTGACTCCCAAAGGTTCTTCTAGAACAATTCCTGCTCCGGAAGTTAAGTCAGTTTTTGATCCATCAAAATACAGCTTCCATGGTGTGAGATGAATCGAATAAATGGGATTGTTAAGGCAAACATGAGCTCTTGTCAATAGATCTACATTTGCTATATCCAAAGAGTCCATATTTTCGATTTCTTCTCCTGGATGATCGGCTAGGAAGTCTGCTACAGCTTGCCCCTTGACAGCTTTCTGAGGGACATACCTGAAAGCAAATTCTGTCAGAGCCAGAGTCCATTTCCCAATTCTGCCTCTTAGCATTGGCCTTGTTAGCATATATTTGATTAGGTCTGTCTTGGCAATGACATAAATGGTAAATGGCAGCATGTAGTGTCTGAGTTTTATAGCAGTGAAATATAAAGCCAGACAAAGCCTTTCGATCACAGAATAATTTCTTTCTACTTCTGTCAAAGTTCTGCTCAGATAGTATACCGCTTGCTCCTTCCCTTCGTTGTTGTCTTGGGCTAACAGACTTCCAATAGATGTTCCTGACGCTGATACATAGAGTTTGAGCGGTCTGCCCTTCTTTGGTGGGGACAGAACTGGTGGATTTGACAGATAGTGTTTGATTTCTTCAAAAGCCTGTTGGTGCTGTTCCTCCCATTTGAAGATCTGTTCCTGTTTTAGCCTTAACAAGGACGAAAAGGGCTGAATCTTTCCCGCGGAATTGGATATGAATCTTCTTAGGAAGTTAATTTTTCCCAGAAGACTTTGCAGTTCCTTCTTGTTCCGAGGTGGTTGAGCTTCTATGATGGATTTTGCTTTATTTTTATCGACTTCTATGCCTTTTTGATGGACCAAAAAACCCAAGAAGTTTCCTGCCTGCACTCCAAAAATACATTTTTTAGGATTCATTTTCAATTTGTGCTGTCTCATTCTTTGGAATGCCTTTCTCAAATCCGACACATGACTTTCAGCTTCCTTGGATTTAATTATCACATCATCTATATATACTTCTAGAGAATGTCCTATCATATCATGGAAAACAGAATTCATTGCTCTTTGATAAGTGGCTCCTGCATTTCGTAAGCCAAAAGGCATCACAGTGTATTCAAAAGCACCTATGTGCCCTGGACACATGAAAGCTGTTTTGTGGATATCTTCTTCTGCTACCATGATCTGGTTATACCCTGCGTTGCCGTCCATGAAAGATAGCATTTGGTTCTGGGCAGCTCCATCTACTAGCATATCTGCCATAGGCATAGGATATTCATCCTTGGGGGATGCTTCATTCAGATTTCTGTAATCCACACAGATCCTAACTACCCCTGTTTTCCTTTTTAGAACTGGCACAATATTGGCTAGCCAGTCAGTGTAGATGGCCGGCCTGATGAATCCTGCTTTAAGCAGTCTTTCTATCTCTTCTTTGACTTTTAATTCTGTTTCCATGGACATTCTTCTTCTGGCCTGTTTAACTGGAAGGTAGCCTTCTTTGATAGGCAGCTTGTGCTCTACCAGTTTCCTGTCTAATCCTGGCATCTCGTGATAATGCCAAGCAAAACAGTCTTTAAAATCATGTAAAAGTGCGATGATTTCGTTTTTGAGCGGTTCTTCCAATAGTGCACTAATGAAAGTGGGTCTTGGATCCTCTTCTGTCCCTAGATTAATCTCCTGTAATGGATCTTCCACTTATGGTAAGGAATCATCTAGTGCTGATGGTGCAAAGTCCAATATTTCCTCCTGTAAACTCTCTTCCTGTTCTTTGATGCTCTCATGCGTGAATTCTGCCATATTAATGGCTGGATTCTGCACAATGAGTTTCTTTTCTTCCCAGTATATCAACAATCTTTTTGTAATGGATCGGATTGTTGCAGCTCGATCCTTTTCCTGTTGATTGGGACTAAACATCGGAGTTCTGGAGGTTCAGAACAAAAGGCCTATTCCAGTCTTCTAGAGAACTGGCCAGACCGTCTTCAATGAGCCTTTGGGCCGTGACACCATGAGGGCGGCCGTTCTGGTTGACTCCAAAGAAAGTGAAAGGACCAAGGTCATCGTGATAGTATCTTGCCTCAAAACACATGGCAGAAGGCAGAAATGGCCGTGGATCGGCCTCTACTATCTCCATGTAACCTTCTTTATGCCAAAGAGCTAGCTGCTGATGCAGAGTAGAAGGAACGCAGAGGCTTTGGTGAATCCAGTCTCTTCCGAGCAATGCATTGTAGGTAGTAGAAGTAGTGTCCACCACAAAGAATGCAATTTTCAGCTTTTTGGTCCCAACAATGACATCCACGTCCAAAATTCCATGAGTCTTAGTAATGCCCCCGGCAAAGTTGGTGACGGTCAGACGTGTTGGAATTAGATCCTTTTCTGTTCTGCCCATTTTACTTAACAGTCTGTGTGGTAAAAGGTTAATGGCTGCGCCTCCATCTATCATTACCTTGGAAATAGGAATGCCTCCAAAGTTTGCAGTTATGAATAGAGGCCTGAGGTGATTGGCCATTTCCCCGGTTGGTTTCGAGAAACAAAGCTGTTCTGCAACTAGTTTCATGGTGGTTCCGCCTGTTCTGGCAGCAGGCACTTGCTGTTCTGGCGCTCCTTCTATTTCCGTCAGTCTGCACTCGAAGCTTTCTTGCGAGAGTACGTCTCCCTCTAGAGTGCTTCCTTGTCCTTCTGCTGCCCTGAATTTCTCTGATAGGATAAATACCATGTTAATGCCAAGATCACCTTGCAACAAGTTCTCCAATTCTGCCCCAAAAGCTTCGGTTTCTTCATCTAATCCCCCATCGTATTCCATCTCCTCTGTCCATTCTCCTTGTTCTCCTGTTTCGAGGGAACCAGCTTGATCATCTGCAGATGGCTCATAGTCCAACTGTTCCTCCTCGTTTTCTTCTGTCCAGCCTTGTTCTTCTTCTTCTGGAACAGGTTCTGGCCCTTCTCGTACTTGTTGAAGTTTGGGTTGATCGGCGGGGGATGAGGTTGAACAGATGAAGGATTCTGTCTTTATCAGCTTTTGGGACTTATGTTTTGTCTGTTCTGCCTGAGGAATTGTTTCTGGATCTTCTCTTCTCCTGGCAGAATTTGGTTCTGTCAACACCTGCACATCTTTACTATTTCTAAGGAAGGTGGAATATTGCCTCTGAACCCTTCTTTTCTGAGTTCTGGTTAATTCCAAGGTTGGTCTGCCGCTTTTTCCGACGGAATACCATCTTCCCTCTATGATAGTTGCCAAAGGCTTGTCATTTCCTGGCATCCTAATTGGTATCTCCTCCTTAGGTTGTCCTGGCATTCTTCTGTTTTGCTGAACTGGCCTGAGATAATCCCTTTGTCTGACTCTGTTTCTGGGAGGAATCGGAGCTAGGCCTTGCTGGTGCGACGTTCCAATCCGGTCAAATACGCTGTGTGTGGGCTGTTTCTGCCTGTCCAGAGTAACTTCTAACTCACTTTCACACTTGCATTTACTGCATAGTACTATCCCGGCCGAGATGGTCGCCTTTGGCCTTTGAAAATTCTCCTTTGTAGTTCTCCTGCTTTTGCTGGAACTGGCATCTTCCCTCCGTTCTGGCCAATTTAAATTGACCATGTTAACTTGAGGTTGGGGAAACGGATCTGTGGTGACTGAAGGTGGTTTTTCTGCTAGTTTCAATCTTCCTGCAGTTATTCCTTCCTGTATGACATCTCTGAACACGACACAACTGTTAGTAGAGTGATTCCAAGAGTTGTGCCATCAGCAATACTGCCTGCCCTTAAGCTCCTCTGGTTTGGGCAGCTTGTGAGGCGTCTCTATTGCCTTTTGTGCCAACATTTCATCGAACAGAGCATCGACCTTGGTTAGATCGAAAGAGTAAACCTTGTTCTGTGTTGGTTTGTTTGGAACAAATCCTCCTGTAAATGGTGGCGGCTTCTGGTCCTTTGGTGGCTTTGTAAGAGCTTTGCAGCTGATAGGATGCTTTAACTTTGCCATTTCTGCCACTGCAACCTCTCTTTCCTCCGAGCCATCTGTGTCTTCTTCTGATTTTACTTCAATCAAATGAATTGAAGAAGAAGGGGACTTGTAGTATGTGCCTTTGGAAGAGTTCCTCTTCTGCTGTTCTTCCCTCAGCAGTTCCTCATATTTGGACGCTTTGTCTGCCAGTTCTGCCAGATCTCCGAACAGCATCCCGTCAAATCTTTTTCTCAATGAAATTTTGAGGGAAGTCTGAGCCATCTGAATGAAATGTCTTTCTTCCATGGGAATTCGGCACTTCATCTTGAGCTTCCTGAATCTGGTTATGAAATCCTGGGCGGGTTCGTCTTCGCTTTGCTTAAGGGCTGCAAGATCACTGATGGTGACTTCTGGCTGGATCCTGAAATAATAGTCATGAAAAATGTTTTCCATTTGCTCCCAGGTTTGAACAGAATTGGCTGGCAAACTGGTATACCAGGTGAAAGCCTGTCCAGAGAGAGAATTCCCAAAAAGCCTTAGCTTTAACAGAGGATTATTCTCTATGGCTATACACTGGACAGAAAACCTGCTTATGTGCTCAACGGACGAAGCATGAGGATCTTCTCCGTTAAATAAGGTGAAGTTTGGTACTTTGAAACCTGCAGGTAAAGGAATCTGATCTATGTAAGCCGGGTACGGCTTTCTGTAGGTGGGCCTTTCTCCTCTCCTGGCCTCTGGCTCCATCATTTCTCTGATCATTCTCTGTAGTGCCCCCATGTCATTCAAAGCATTGACAGGACGTGGATTTCGTCCCTGTTCTGGCTGATCATTATCAAACCTATGCTCTATTCTGTATGGTCGGGGCAGAGCTTCCTCCCTGTGTTCTTTCTCTTCTTCAATCTCCAGATGGTTTCTCCAATTTGCCCCCGGTCTGTTCCTGTCATTGTTGGCAAAAGGGTTAATTCCCCCTCTGCCTCTCCTGCCCCTTGCTAATGGAGGGAATGGATTGGGGTCCATTCTTCTTGGTCTGTAGGGTGGCACGGCTGGCGCCTCAGGCAGAAGTGGCAATGGTTGATCTCGTGGGGCCACAGGTTGTGGTGCAGGCGGTTCTGGCCGATTCTGGGGAACCTGAACTGGTGCAAGACCTTCTGGCCTGGCTGGGGACTCGTGTTCTTGGGCTAGAAGGGCTCCGCCCCTCTGTCCAGCTTGGATTTCTTCGGGTCCCGGTACTCCAGCTATCTGTGCAATAAGAGGATTCTCTTGATATGGCCATGCCAGTCCTGGTGGAGGACCGTAGGGAAGGTCCAACTGTTGCACTATGGCGTCAGGATTTGGAATCCTGGCCATAGCGGCCTCGCGGTCTTTCCTGAACTGCCTGTTAACTTGCCACTGCATCATGGCTGTTATGTTGTTCAAAGACTCCTGACTCCTTTGTGTTGTGGCCTCTTGTCGGAACACGGCTTCCTGTATTTGGTTCAGCCTCCTGGAACCAGTTCTGGAACGTCTGCTTCCTGTACTGCCATGAGCTGATTGTCTAGCGTCGCTTTCTTCCGAGTCTGGTCCTTCTTGGAAAGCTGCTTGGTCTCGTTCCATCGTGTGATATGGGTTCTGGCTAGAACTTCCAATATACATATACTTTCAAAATACTGCAGGGTGTATATACTGAGAAGTCCCACTGGGCGTGCCAAATTGTTCACCCGTTTTAATTTACTTCCTGAGATGACAGGGCAAAGTTCCCCATTAATTCAAAGACCATGTTTTGGTCAGTGAATTAACTTTCTTTATGTGTTGAGCGTGCCACTGTTAGCAATTTTTCAACCCTAACAGACTTATGGTAAAATAACTTGCGCCCCAAGTTATTAACTTTTACCAAACGATTGTGAATTTGGGTGAGGAATATCTCCCAAGTAAGTTCTTTTCTATGCCTTAGACTGGTAAGGACTTTTACAATTTATCTCAGTATAAAAACCGGCAGTTCTGGCCAGAATGAAAGATGACAGATTGAACCAATTTCAGGCAGAACTCTCTTTTACAAGATTCAAAAAGGGAAAAACTGACTATACAAGGACAAGGAGAGGGCTGCGCTTCCATTTCTGTCTGGATAGTTGCCTCTGTTCTGGGCTAGACTGGATACACCTGCGCTGGACTGGACTTTTAACAACTTCAACTGTTAGGCTTCAGCTGTAAATCGATACCAAAGCTTGAGTTTGGCAGAGCTTTAATCTATTTCGAACCCTGGAAGGTTTTTGGATGGGCAGAACTGGGACTTCTCCAGTCTGAAAGGGGCAGAAGTGGCTGGACTCGAGCTGGAAGTGGGCTGTAATACCTGTGCTGCTTAGTCAGGGCTCTTCACAAATTTGTTGAGTTTTTCATATTTGAGAAAACTCGAAACTCTGCTTAGCTTGGCTTGTACTAAACCAAATTTGTAACGAGAAAAAACTCGTTATTGTTGACTAGTGAACTGGGATTCAAACCAGAGGTAGCGATTTAAACTTGTCTTTGCTGGGAGAAGACAGGATGATTCTGCAAGCTTGTTGGCAAGCTTTTGAATATTTCAGGCTCGAAGTCTGTTGGAACTTGTTTAGGATTTTGTGATCAAGTGATCATTTGAGTGTTTGTCTTTTGACTGAGTTTTGGTTGATTGGTTGATTGATTGTGTCTTGCTCTATTCACCCTCTCTTGTATATATAGGAAATGTTCCTCCGAGAATGGGCGGCAAGTAATCAAAAGATCTTTTAATTTTTTAAAATGAAATAAACAGGGGTTCTATCCATTTTCTGGCGAGTAAGCACTCAACGATTAGTTCCTGAGGTGACCACTTCTGTATTTTTGATGGAGTGCCCTGCCTGTTCTTCCATTCCACCTGCTTCTGCAAAAGGTCTGGAGCCTTGGAGATGGCTGGCTCTCAGCTTTTGGACAGTTTCATGTTTCCCGCTTATCTCTCTTTTTATAAAAACAGAGTCTGCTTATCCTCGAAAATGGTATTCCTCCAAAATATCAGAATATCTTTTAGATAAACTAAGCGGGTTCTAATCTTCTGGCAGCAAGCTACTTTAGATTTTTTCTTCTTTTATACCTGCTCCTGTTCTATTTCCAGTTTTCAGCCGAAATTATTGACTCCTCCAAGTCAGGGATCACGTGGGGCTGTTCCGTTTTGAAGGCCAGCTTGAGTCTAGTTTGCTTTTGAGCCAAACTTTGGATTTCTTCGAGGCCCAAGTTTTTTTTCTGATTCCTATTGTTCACAAGCCCTTTAATGTTTTGGGCCGTGTTTTTGGCCTGTCCACTCATTTAATGGGCTGGGTCGTGCTGATGGGCTTGAGGTCGTCTGATACAAGTGGCCTAGGAGATGGTGTGGGCTTTGTTTTTGGCGTGCTAAATTTGGGCCCAAACAAGGGGAAGAAAGTGATTGAGTTACCCTCTCATTCGCTTCTCATGTACGAAATTTTAAAATTCAAGCTAATTCTAAAATAATTTGAGACAAATGTCTTAAAACTAAAACTATATATTTTTTCGTGAATATGACTCATAGCATTTTCAAAATATGCTTTTACAAACTTATTTCTATGCTAAATTAATACATTGTCATCCTCATATTCATGTTCCCACAAAAATTTCCCTCATAATCCTCCTCTGATTTTTGGTTCATATCCTTGTTATATAGGTTTCCCCTTCCCATCTATAAAAAATACTGTTAAATAAGAATATGCATTCATAAATATAGTATTTACATATAATATGTATAATTTCAACTAAACTACCCAAAATTTTATATATGTATTGTAACATAATAAAGTACTAAATGAGGTTCTTATTCTAGTAAACATGAGGGTTTACAAGATTAAGGACCGGTCTTACAATAGTTTGGATATGATGGTACCATAACATTGTAAGAGGATCCCAAAACTTATAAGTTACAAGATTTGGGTAGAGAGATTTGTTAGAAATATGCCCTTAAAGCCAACTAATTATGTGATAGTTAGAGTTAAGGACATCTTTAATAAAAGACATATTATATTATCAATGAGCAAGAAATGTTGTTTTATACATTAAATCATCATATATTATCTTTAAATATGTAGAACAACCATAGTTCAAGGAATACACAAGTTTATATGAGAGCTATGTAATGAGATTGTATACATGGAGACTTCTCACCATCCCTAAATCCTGAATATGTTCCTGGTCATAGGAATATTGATTGAGCGTCAATATTCCGTAAAGACCAGTACACACAGTATCGTCTCTATACGTAGGGAATGACAAGGTCTCAAGTCATTAAGTGTGGAGAGACATCGATATGTGTGTAGGTGCTTGTAGAAGAACAAGTACACTGAACGTAATCCAATACATGAGTTACAACATGAAAGTCTTACTCACATGTCAACTTGGAACTCATAAATTACAATGGTGTGTAAACTAATCCTTAGACCTAAGGCATCTTAGATGTTTTGTGGCTATGTTGTTAATCTTTGAGGGCACTGTATGGTCATGCTAAATTAGGCATAATTTAAAGGTGTTCATCAGGATTCTCAATAGAGTCATGGAAGCAAATGAATATACAACATGGAATCTCTACTCTCAGTAAAGGAGATAGAATACTCCAAGATATAATTGGTCAAATCTCTGCTTAGAGTAGTGGATAAGACTTGAAAGAAGAAGTCTTCAAATCTTACCAGGATAATCATATAAAAAGAATGATTCACATTAGGATATTGACAATCGGATTTCATGATCTAATAATATGAATAAAGAGTATTGACATAAGAGAAGGATTTAATTGCATGGTCATTCCAATTTGAATAGGTTCTTTCACAACGTCTCATTTAGCTCGGATAACCGTGACTTGCTGCTAGGCGACAACCATGGTTTGTGAATGTCTTAAAAAGTTTCAACTAACCTTTATTAATATGAAGAATCTAATTGTGGAATTTAATTCGCATATCATCTTTGAGGAGTTGAGTCAACCCACTACCTTGCTAAAGGGAACCTACGGATCTGCACACCCAAAGAATGTGACTAGAGGTACAAATGAGGAGAAATGAAATGAGAAGACACAGGTCAATGGTTGATAATCAAATGTCAAAGTCAATGGTCAAAAGTCAACATTTTGACTGGAGCAATTGACCAAAGTCAAATAATTCGACCGGATCAATTAAGTAAGACTATAATTATAATTTATGGAGTTTCACTAAAACACCCAAAATAGGGGCTGAAATTATAAAAAAAACCCAACACCCAAAACACTTTATAATGCGACAGTATAGTAATGCGACAGTATATTCGTCGCGCAAAGTACATTTGTGTCGCACAAATAGTAATGCGACAGTATATTCGTCGCGCAAAATTTGTCGCGCAAGGATCGTAAAGATACACTTTGCGCGACGAAAATATTAAAATTGTCGCGCAAAATGAGCGACGGTAAACCTTCGTTGCACGTTATTTTGCGGGACGATGAGATATTTCGTCGGTCAAAGTTTTGCGCGACGAATATACATTCGTTGCATTAACATAGCGCGAGGAATCATAAGCGTCGCACTAAAAGTACAGGGACGAGAGCATATTCGTGTCGAAAAGATTTGCGCGACGAAATATAGTCGTTGTAAGGACACTGCGCGACGACTACCATGCGTGGCGCAGGTACTGTGCGACGAGTGTGTTCGTGATTAAAATATTTGCGCAACGAAATAGTTTGGTCGCGCAAAATAAAATAAATTCTTTAAAATTTATTTTTACGGTTGTGTATGTTCAAAAACAATTTGCGTGACGGAAACTGTCGTCGCGCTAAAGCAGAGGGACGAGAGTATATCCGTGTCTAAAATATTTGCGCGACGAAATATAGTCGTTGTAAGGACACTGCGCGACGAGTAACATTCGTGGCGCAGGTATTTTGCGACGAGTAGATTCGTGTTTAAAATATTTGCGCGACGATATATTTTTGTCGCATTGACTTAGAGAGACAAATTATTTCGTCGCGCAAAAAAAATAAATTCTTTAAAATTTAATTTTACGGTTGTGTATTTTTTTTTAAAATTTTGCGCGACGGAAACTATCGTCGCGTAAAAAATAAATATATTATTTTTAATTTAAAATTAAATTGAATTATTTTGGTAAAAAAAAAAAATTTTGGTTTTTTTTTTTAATGAAATGAAATTGCAATTAGAAAAAGGTAATAAAGAGAAATATGTAAAATGTGATAACATAATGTATTTAGTACAATAGAAATATTTAAAATATAATTAAGAATGTTAAAATCTAATCAAACAACCCTCCAAGATCTACATTGTCGTCTGGCAAATGCAGCTCGGAGGTCTGGACATTGTTGACAGGGGGAGAGGTGTGGTTGCCATGCTCGGAGGTCGACGGGGGAGTAAAAGGCGTGATAGAAATGCCGGAGTGAGCGAGGGACTGTAGAATATGAGAGAAATGACTCTTGAGGTCCGGCACCTCTGTTTTCAAAGCAGTCACCTCTTCATTTGACTCTGATGATTCACGGGGTCTAGGTGGCCGCTGCCTGGCATTCCCCATCCCTCGACAATATGTCCCTGAGCGCCTCCCGAGACTCTGATCCAAGGTTTCAGTCAGGATTTGAAACCCTGCATCCGATGGAGGAACCACGGACTCGAGCGGCGTATCGGGAGGAAGCTGGGAGGCGGACTCCTGAAGAACCAACTGGCTCCTCTCAATCATAGTCGTCTGTTGAACATAACATAAAATATGAATTAAAACATTCATATAATAACTATAAAAACTTGAACGCTTACATAATAATTTAAATTAAAAGCTACTTACATGAAGGGACTCCGCCAACTCATTCCCAGGTCGAACATAAACGTCGCCAAATACGTCAATCTCTGGGAATTTGGACCCCCCCCTTAAATTGAGCAGAAAAAAAAAATGTTAAGACGAAAAAAACAAATTAATATTAATGACACATTAAAAAATAAATAAAAACGACTGTATTATTACCTGGCGCCGCGCCTCCATCCTATAAGAGAAGGGCCTGGAACCTGAATGGTGGAGAAGAGTCTTCCTCTGCCTATTGCCCTTATTTGCTTTGGCCTTCTTCTGTTATACAAAAAATAAAAAGTATTAGTTGAAAGTGAATTTATAAAAAATTAAATACACATTAGTAAGAAACATGTAATAAGTTTCAATTTAATATATAAAAATACCACATAATCGGCCTCTTGAAAATGACCGCAGAGCCACTGCCAACTATCCTCCCGACCCTCAAGCTCCTTCGGGCAACCCTCTTGAAGAGCAACCTGCGTATCATCATATGCCTGAAAATGGTGATGCAGGTCGCTCTTCCACTGCTTGTACCTGTCAGCAAAGAGTCTGTTGATGTAGGCTAACAACTCTTCGCCGACGTTCTCCAAATTGTAGTTTGTCTAAAATAAATTCATTACATACATTAAATATTAGAAATAAAATTTGAAGGGAAAAACAATGAAAATGTATAAAATACATACCGACAGGTGTCCTAACATCTCCATCCGCACCTGATCAGGCATGACCCTCCAGGACTTCCATTTGATCGGGCAATAAGTCCGAACGACGGATCCAATGTCATGGGCCAACGAGCTGTGCTGGTCAACCGTTGGTGCAGCCCGATGTCGCGCGTCGTATGCGATGTTGATACGACTGTTGTTCACCCGGGTGACTTTGGCCGTCATCAACTGGCGACAGGGTCCTCAGGTGTTCTTCTTGGCTGCAAAGAAATATAAAATTAACATTAAATAACCAATCCTACTAACATTCTTGGTCTGAAACAACTAGAGTTGAAGGAAAATCTTTACCTGGTTGTGACCCTGACGCACTAGCAGCAGATGGCGACGTGGTGTCGGTCGTGCTGGGAGGCCGGTGACGCCGCCTGGCACTAACTGGTTGCGCCACTGATGACTCTGATGACACCGGGGCCCGGGAGACGTGGGGAGAAACTGGCATGTCCTGCGACTGTGCTACACCAGTGGGAGCTGACACCGCAGTCGGGGGAGCTGAACTAGGTGAAGTCATCACCGTCTTACGACGTCTGATAAGTTGTGACATCTGATAAGGTCTTACAATTAAAAAAACATCCTTGGGTAAAATTATTATTTTGTATAAAAAAAAACCTCAAAGCCTAAAGAACAACAAATTCAATATTTAAAAAACAAACAGAAACATGTATTCTTTGTATGTCAAAAAACAGAAGCACATTTTTTAAAGCAAACAAAATAGAAACATGTATGATATTACAAAAATCAGAAGCACATAATAAAGAAAAATCAAATTGCTGCCCAATTTTGAAATAGTTTGGTTAGTAGCACATAGTTTAAAGCCCCCGAAAATTAATAAAAATACAAAAAACAGCAGCTAATGCTCCAATCAAATCTGAAATCTAACAACAATACACCTACAAATTCACAAATCGTACACCACAATGCAATTTCAATACAAAAACAAATCTGAAAAAAAAAATTACAAATCCAATAAAAAAACAAAATTGAAACAGCAATTTAAACACTCACATCCTAACCAACCATCAGACTCACATGCCGCAATACAAATCCAATACAAATCCTAACCAACCATCAGACTAAGCAGCAATTTAAACAATTACAAAATAAATATACAAATTGAAACAGCAAAACAATTCCAAACTTAATCCGAAAATTTCTGAAATAAAACTTAAAAATTGAAAAAATATATATCGGGGAGCGTTGGGAAATTTACCAACTGGGTTTCGAGGGAGACCGGAGAGCACGGCAGTTCGGCGGTGGCGAGCGAGACAGAGAGTGGGGGGCCGCCGTCTAACAGGGATGAGCGGAGACGGAGGAGGCGACGGACTGACAGGGGACGGAGGAGAGAGGGACTGAGAGGGATGCGAGGGGACGGAGAAGAGAGGGACTGAGAGGGATAAGTGGGGACGGAGGAGACTGAGAGGGATGAGTGGGGACGGAGGAGAGAGAGCGGGCCGGAGGAGCCACGAAATGCGAGGGATGAGAGGGGTCCGGGGAGAGAGGGACTGAGAGGGATAAGTGGGGACGGAGGAGAGAGGGATAGAGAGGGCTGAGATAGAGGGAAAGGAGAGAGAGCGGCTGCGAGTTAGGGTTCGAATCGGAAATGGAGGGTGCGATTTTGATGTCGAGACTGAGAGAGTGAGAGAGGTTGAAGACAGACCAAAACTGCGCGTTTCTTTCCCTAAATGTTTGCGTCTTTGCGCGACGAAACTACATCGGTCGCGCAAAGTTAAATTTCTTACTTTGCGCGACGGATAACTAAATCGCGTCGCGCAAGCAATTTTTAATACGCGGGATTACAACCGCCAAAATTTGAGAACTTGCGCGACGACATGAACAAAATCGTCGCGCCCTATAAACCCTAAACCCTAAACCCTAAACCCTAAACCCTTTCAGAACCCTAAATCCTGAGAAGTACATTGAGCGACGGCAATTTCATTACGTCGCGCTATCACTTATTGCGCGACGAAACATACATATTCGTCGCGCAAAGTACAAACAGTAAACAATATAAAATGTTAGTGAATATGTTGTTTTAATGGGGCTACGCATTGTACGATGGGTGTTTCACCGATCCAACCGTCAAACTTGTTTGTTTATACTTAGAGATCGTGCACACCAAAAATTGAAAAAATGCAAGATTCATAGATGATGTTACGGGATCAAAATTTTCGACGGTTATAAACTAAAAATCACGATTTAACGGTTTTTTTAACTCCGATTTTGATGATTTTTTACGGGTGCACTCCTTTACTGTATATGAATACAATGATTGAATTGGATCGTCATTTAAAGATATTTACAATAGTGGATACCACAAAATTGTATGTTCTATTTAACAAACATATACAAAATGTATTCATTTTTTTTTAATATAGTGTTTTCATGACACACGGATTCTAGGAAAGTAGTTTCAACGATCCAACCGGTAGAGTTGTTGGTTTATACTCAGAGATCGTACACGCCAAAATTTAGAAAAAATATACACTCACACATGATGTAACGGGACCAACATTTTCGACGGTTACAAATGAAAAATGAAATTTGAACGATTAATTTAACTCCAAATTTGATGATTTTTTACGTCTACAAACCTTGACCCCGTATGAATATAGTAACTGAATTTGATGTTCATTTAAAAATATTTACAGTTTAATTTCGACTTTTTTTTTAAACAAACGTTGCGCGACGATTATATACGTCGCGCAAAGTGAAACAGAAAATAATAAATAATTTTTAAACGATTATTGCGACGAGTTCGTATACATGGTCGCGCAGTTATCTGCGCGACGACAGTGTTCGTCGCACAACGTTCTTTCTGTTATTTCGCACTAAGTTGAGATTTTTAGGGACATGTCTTTTGCGCGACGTGTAAAGTTTGTCGTCGCGCAAGATTATTTTCTATTATTTCAAAAATTTGTTGCATATTTGTTAACTGCCGCGACGAAATCCGTCGTCCCGCAAAACCTCCTCTTACGACGGGTAAATATTTTCGTCGCGCAGGATTATTTTCTATTAATCAAAGATTATTGCATATTTGTTAACTGTAGCGACGAAAGTTTTCGTCCCGCAAAACCCTCTTGCGCGACGCTATAATAGTATTCGTCGCGCAAAAATGAGACCGGTCAGAGACGACAAGGACATCTGATTCTAGTTGCACCTCCTACAAGGACATCTGATTCTAGTTGCACCCGGGTTGTGTGACCGTGCAAAGTGAATAAATTCCTCGATTCCATCCAAGTATTCGTCTGCGCACCTGTTAGGGTTCTGTATCCACCTTCTGCTCATAATTCCTGGAACCACAATCACAATACAACAATTATGTTGTATTCTTAGAAAATCACAACGTCACCTTATGCCTCCGGTAAGGGCCCTATCCCATTCGGAAATGCATAGTCATGCCACGTAATTTACAGCTACATGAGATTAGATTTCGACGTGGATGAATTTCGGCAGCATCTCGCTACAGTTCTTGAGGTGTACCGTAGATATCAAATCCCTACGTACCACCCGAAGAACGTACCGAGATGACACCGAAATCTCCACAATCGAAACCTAATCCTGTAGCTGTAAACTACGTGACACGACTATACATTTCCAAACTGTCCAAAATATGGGACAATTCAAGAATTAATTGGACCGTAGTCGTGGTTTACCCACCCATGCGCGGTCCAACTAACCTCGAACGGGAACTAAGCTTTACAATAAAAAATGTATGAAGTTAATTTCAATTAACTTCGTACATTGCCGTGCATAATTTAACAACAGAATACAAATATAATTTCACAAAAACAATATATAAATAAATTAAATTGATATTTTAAATAAATACAAAACAAATAAAATACCTTCTTCAATATGTCCTGAACTGATTTGCACCTGAGAAAATGGAGAGAACGGAGAGAGAGAGGGGCAGAAGCAGAGGCAAAACTGATTTTTCAGTTTGCCTCTGCAATGGCTGAAATGAATCTGTTATAGAAGACGACTTTGCGCGACGAAGGCTTAATTCGTCGCGCAAATAAATAAGTCGCGCAAATTCGATTTCAGCGACGCGCAAAGTCCTGCCGACATCACATCTTTGCGCGACGAATATATTATTCGTCGCACAAGCCAAATTCCGTCGCGCAACATCGACATGCTTGGCGCGCAAAGACCTGCCGACATCACACCTTTGCGCGACGCCAAAATCGTTTCGTCGCACATGAATTTAGTAGCGCAATAGAGAATTTCCGTCGTGCAAAAGTTCAGTTTTACACGCACGCAGCCACGCTAGCCTCCTTGCGCGACTACTTTATTTTCGTCGCGCAAAGTTGTGGCGCGAAACACCTGGAACACTGTTTGTTTTCCCGCAATTTATTTTGCGCGACGTATGGATTTTTGGGTCACGCAAAACATCATATGGCGACGAATAACTTATCGTCGCGCAAAACTTCCTAGCGCGACTAATACGTCCTCGTCGCGCAATCAGTTGTCGCGCAAACGTGTTGATTTATAACATTTGAATATTTTGTCCCATTTCTAGATCTCTGAATATTTGTTATTTGCGATTTTTGGGGTATACAATCTCACAGTATATACAAACACGTTTAACGGTTGGATCGTTGAAATTAGTTTTCTAGAGTTGAATGAACACTTTTTAGTTTCAAAACATATTTCGCGTTGTTCTCTTTGTAGGGAACTTGATAACCCTGAAATTTATTCGTATGGAGGTTAATAACCATAAAAAAAGATTCTCCTCTACCATTCCCATAATTAAAAGGGTATGAATGATGATCTTCACTAAAATCAATGAAAAATATATGATTTAGATGGCAAAATTAAAATTAAGGCTTAGGATTAATGGTTTTGTATATCGTACTTTGCGCGACGGATAGTGTTTTGTCGCGCAAAGATGTCATTTGCGACAAGTTTAGTCATCGCGCAAGAATTAGGCGCCAGAATTTTTGTTCGCGGTTTTTTCCCCTTGTTTTACGCGACGGTCGTTTGTTCTGTCGTGCAAAGTTGTTTTGCGCGACGAAATTTATTGGTCGCTCTATTTTTTGCGCTACGCATATTATTGTCCGACGCGCGATGATCTTTTATGCGACGAAATTGCTTCGTCGCGCTTGTTTGCGCTACGCATATGATTGTCCGTCGCGCGATGATCTTTTATGCGACGAAAGTTCTTCGTCGCTCTTGTTTGCGCTACGCAGATGATTATCCGTCGCGCGATGATCTTTTATGCGACGATTTTGTCTTCGTCGCGCAAACTATCGTCGCGCAAATAGAAAAATGTAGTAGTGAATCCATCATTACACACACTCAAAACCCATTTATAAACACACCCAAAAAATATACAATTGTGATTTTGGGGTTGATTTTGGGTGTGTTTCTATATTTAAATAGTGTGTGGGTTTTTTTATAAATACATGTCTAGGATTGGGTTTATTTATAATAATTAATAGTTAAATTATAATTAAAAGATTAATTATGGAATTAATGTTGACATATAGAAATATTGAATTGGGCTTTTAAATATGATTTAAAAGGAAATGGACAAAATTGCCCAAAAGGCTATTGGGCCCAAGAGATAAGTGGCATAAGATGACATGACCCATGGACCAAATGGAGCCCCAATACCCACCCCTTGCCTTTTTGTGTTGTCCTATATAAGCTAAGTGTTGGAGAAAACCTAGCTGAGGTTTTTTCGTTTCCTACTTTGGTTGATGAGTGATCATCTTTTTATCTCATCTTCCATAAACCAAAAATTGGTCCAATCAAGAAGTAGACTAGCATCCATACTTATTGATTGCCTTCTCTTCATCTCTAAGAGCATTTGTTGTGGTGAGGTAGAGGACTCCAATCTTAGAGCCTTAAAGTGAATGAGTCAAAATCAGAGAAACAAAAGGCATTTCCAACAATGGTGTTCATTCTTGAGAAATAAAGAAAATATCGTAAAGGATAAAGATCTATTCCCTTTTTCCTTTTTCTATTTGTGTTCAAAAAGACTAGGCTAAGATACTTGGTTTAAAATGAAAAAGGTTTAGCTCAACTAGTATAAACAAAATGAATCCTCCATTTAGAATGTTTTTATTGTATAGGTTGTGGCTAAATTTCATTTCCTACGCATTAGATGCATGTTTCCTTCAAGTGGTATCAAGAGCCAAGGTCTAGTCTCTTTAAGTCTTTTATTTTGGTTATTGATTTTAATATGGGCTTATTTTCAAACTTATGTGATATGTGTGTTAGATTTTCTTTTTCATGTCACTTATTCATAGGATATAGGATATAAGATGAATGAGTAGGAGTATGAAAAGAAAAATCAAGAGATGACACCAATGGGGGTGGCGGCAAGAAGGGGCTTTTTGGGTCTTATGTGTGTCCATGTTTGAAATGTTTACATGGTTGTGTTAGTCTTGAAATTCTTAGCATGGATATGATTTTTGCATGAATTTAGAATTTTTGTGTGATTTATGAAGAGTCATAAAGATTTGAAAAAGGTTCTTGAAATGTTCTTGGTGTTCATGATATGTTCATAGGAGTTCTTGTCAAGCATACTTTTTGATCTTATCTGATACTTGACATTTGTATGTTGAATGTTAGTCAAAAATATTTTATGACATCCTATGACATTTTTATATAGTATATAGTTTTTGTCCCCTAAAGTTTTAAAAAGAAACCAATGAAAATGAAGATGTTTTTTGGGTACAAAAGATGGTACCACCTTGTAGTAGTGATTATGAATTATACAAGACCTGATATAGCATATTCCATGAGTCGGATGAGTAGGTATACTAGCAATCATGGACGTGATCATTGGGATGCCTTAATTAGAGTGTTAAGGTATTTAAAATACACTTTGAATCGTGGATTGCTTTATACTAAATATCCTCCAGTATTGGAAGGATATAGTGATGCTAACTGGATTTATGATAGTACTGAAATTAAATCCACAAGTGAATATGTGTTTATATCAGGAGGAGAAGCAATTTCTTGGAAATCTTCTAAGCAAACTTGCATAGCCCGATCAACAATGAAATCAGAATTTATTGCCTTAAACAAGGCAGGAGAAGAAGCAGAATGACTGAGGAATTTTTTAGAAGAAATTCCAATTCGGCATACAAAATGGGAATAACTTGGCAAATAGAACACTTGCACGTGTATTAATCAGTTTGTGGTCACTAAATTTGCTTCTCCCTCCCTCAGACCCTGTCATACCTACTAGTCAATGCTACGTTCTTTTGAACTTTGATGAAAAATTGAAATCGAATACATGCATATGCCTGAAGACAAGAACACAAATTATTAATCATAATATCCTTCTCATCTGATTAGGAAGTCAAATCTGATTAGAAATCTAATCTAGTGGAAGACACTAGTAGTAAAATACAATTTTCTTTTGAAAAACAAACTAATACAGCATTTTGGGTAATTTCGTAATGATTATTTAACTACAATTATTTGGTTTATTTTGTAGGGTTCAAATTATACAAGTTTTTCTCTTATACAGATTTTTAGACGTTACTGCCGCGCGCCTCCACTACCGCAACGACCACCATGGTTACACATGGACTCAACAAATGAGCGATCTCAAAGAAGAAGTCCCTCATAGATCTAATTGGCAAGCGCATATTCAAAAGTCATGGTACTGTGGGCATATATTCAAAAGATCTTCTCTCCCATGTCTGATACAACGACCTTTTTTGAGAAAAATTTAGAGATTTTTTTTTTCTTCAAAGCCATTGTCTTATAAGTTGGAAAATATTTATGAAAGAAAACATGAGTCATCTGATCCCAAGAACCTATAGATCTAGCCCTCAATGAATTTAACCAACTTTTTGTATTTTTTTTTTCCTAAGCGAAATGAAAAAAACTTAAACCTTTATTGAATCAGTTGCATCAGTCAGTTATGAAACAAGCTAATTGCATCTTCAAATTCTCAAACATGCACATATGGATCACTCTCCATCCCATAAAAAAGGTGTTGAATCATGCTAGGTTTAAAATCATGTTTTGCCATATTAGTTGGAAACATTTTGCATGAAGGGGACAACTAGGATGCAAAGAATGATACAATGTTTTAATAAGATCATCCATAGTCTCAGATTTGCTACAAGTATAAAAAAAATAATATATATATATATATATATATATATATATATATATATATATAGAAGTATAACTTGGTAATGTAAGAATAATTGTAGCAAAATAAGTTTAAAAAAGATTAAGTTTATTAGATGAAAAATATTTGATAATATAAAAGCACTAAGACGTCGGGCTGTGACCTTGAAAACACATGTGTAATCCCATCAATCTGATTCGTTTTTATAACTCAACTCAAAGTGTATTTATGAAGTTTCCTCGACCGGAAGATTTGAAAATTATTTTCTTCAAAGAATATCACAAAAGATAAATTCTTATTACTATGATTATTCACAATCAAAACTTAATTTTTGGTTACAAAGAATTCCAAGCATAACCTTTACATGACAACAAACTATCATTACAACTTCCCCAAATCTAAAAAGCATGCATGCTTTTACTAAAATATATAGGAAAAGCATGACTTAACCTATGCAAGCATTGTAATAAATTTCTTAATCAAATAATGCTCATCACTAGCGCTGCGACGTAGCAAAACTTGGGTCTCCAAATCCAGCACCGCATCTCCAAATCCAGCACCCCTCCCCCAACATCTCTTCCTTGGTTTTTGATTTCCTTTGGCAGTTCGTGCTCGAGCTTTCCTTCTCGTTTTTAGTGCTTCATGCCTCTGGGCTTCTTGCCTTTTTTGCTGGGGCTTCTTGCCTCTTTCTTGGGGCTGTATGCCTCTCTACTGGGGCTTCATGCCTCTTATCTTTATTGTTCCCCCAAATCACTATCATTCCATTCCGCTCAGTGTTATCCCTTTGTTGCTCTCCAATGGGTTCATGTTTCTCTTCGTTGAAGCAGATTACCCGCAAAGCGATTTCTCACGATTATCTTGGAAGGTGTGCAGAGTCACGACACTGCAACAGCTTGGGTGCTTACACCACCTCCTTCATGTCCTGATGGTTCTGTTTGTTTTGCCTTGGGGTTGCCTTGAGTGTTGCTGGTATATGGTGGCTGTTTGGTGGAGCTTGTGCTTTTCTGTGGTTTTTGCTGATATGTTGTTTTTAATTTTGTTGGTTTTTTTTTCAATTTTTTAGTTTTGTTTATTTGTTGATATCTTTATCTGGGGTAGTTTGTTGCTCCTGTTCATTTGATATTGCAGATTAGATTTGTGCTTCCTTACTGGGTTGCTTGTATTGTTGTATTTGTACCATCCTCCTGGGTGAGTTTTTTGTAATGAAATTTCATCCTTCGACCAAAAAAAAAACACAATAATACTACCACTACTACAAAAAGTGAAAAAGACGACGGTAGAAGAAAAAACCGTCGTTGTGTTTAAAAAGACGACGGTAACAAAAAACTGTCGTGGATAAGTGACTTAAACAACTAAAAAACGGAGGTACTGTTGAATATTTTTTTATACCGACGCACACAAATAAAAAAGCGTCGTCTTATTAAAAAGGTTTTCTTCAGAGTTAAAATCTAACCAAAAAACAACGACAGCAGGTATGACAAGCGTCGTCTTTTAAAAATCAAGTGTCCTTTTTTTGGTAAAGACATGGTTGTTTTGAAAGAACTGTCGTCTATTATATGTAAAGATGACGGTGTTTTTTTAAAAAATGGTCGTCTATTATGAAGTAAAGATGACAGTTTTTTTAAAAAAAGGATCGTCTATTATATGTAAAGATGACGGTTTATTTTAAAAAGGGTCGTCTATTATAAGTAAAGATGACAGTTTTTATTTATAAAAGGGTCGTCTATTATATGTAAAGATGATGGGTTTTTTTTAAAAAGGGTCGTCTATTATGAAGTAAAGATGACAGTTTTTTTTTTTTAAAAGGGTCGTCTATTATATGTAAAGATGATGGGTTTTTTTAAAAAGGGTCGTCTATTATGAAGTAAAGATGACGGTTTTTTTTTAAAAAGGGTCGTCTATTATATCTAAAGATGACGGTTTGTTTTACAAAAGGGTCGTCTATTATATGGAAAGACGACGGTTTTTTTTTTTAAAAAGTCATCTATTATATGGAAAGACGACGGTTTTTTTAAAAAAAGGGTCGTCTATTATATGTAAAGATGACGGTTTTTTAAAGAACTGTCGTCTATGATATGTAAAGATGACGGTTTTTTTTTTTTAAACGTCGTCTTTTAAAACACGCTAAAAAAAGGCCGCTTAAGTGAATTCACGCTCAACAAATTTTCAAATTTTCCCCCATCTCTAAAAACCTTATCTCTCATTAACAAGCGTCGTCTTTTAAAACACGCTAAAAAAAGGCCGCTTAAGTGAATTCGCGCTCAACAAATTTTCAGATTTTCCCCCGTCTCTAAAAACCTTATCTCTTCCTCCTTGAAACCCTCCTGAGCTTTCTAAAACACCCTCATGAAAGGTTTGATTTGAAAATCACCTAATCTCTCAATACCCTTCTATATCTTGCTTGTGAATTCTGGATTAGTCTCTTTGTGTTTCTGGTATGTTCTTTGTCTCCCTTATTTCAGATTTTTTGTCTCTATTGATTTGTCTGGTTTGTTTACATATTTTTTTTTAATTTCTGGTTTCTTTTTAGATTTTCTGATTTGGTTCTCAGGAGATGAGGAGGAAGCTTACAGATTTATAACTTTTTCTTTTGCAGGTTTTCTATGTGAGTCGTATGTTTTTTTGTTGTTGAAAATTTGTTACCTTCTCTTTTCACCATCATTTTATTTATATATTTTTCCTTTAGCAGGTTCTCGATGGTCTTTTTTATGCTCATTTTACAAGTTTTCTATGGAAATATGGTCCAATTGTAAAATTTCTCTTCCACCTAATTGGATTAGGAGTACGTAGGTCTTGTTAGGAAAAGATTGTACTAATTAATTGGTAGGAATTATGTTTGTTGTAGAATAAAGATTAGTTAACTATGTTATTACTATTGAATCTTCAAGTTTTATGAACGAAACTATTTTTGAGTGTATATATTCATTAATAAAGCATTATGGTTGGTTTTCCAGTTAAAATCGTTGTATAGCATCATATGAAATCAAAAAGAACTCAAATGTAGCAGTTTGGGAACTTATTAGACAACGATTTTCATATTAAATCATGGTCTTTACAGATAATTAACGACGGTTTTTATAAACCAACCGTTGGCTTTATAGATAATTAATGACGGTTTTTATAAAACAACTATCGTCTTAACCTACAATCCACAATGGTTTTCCTAAAAAACAGTCATCTTAACCTACAATCCACGACGGTTTTCATAAAAAACCGTCATCTTAACCTACAATCCACGACGGTTTTAATAAAACCGTCGTCTTTCCTCCTATAATTAACGATATTTACCTCTAAACAACGACGATTTTCTTTAAAAACTGTCGTCTTTACAGATAAACAACGACGGTGAAAAGCCATCGTAGTTTTACACCCAAAAAGATGGCGGTCGATTTAACTACTGTTTTCAAAGCCTTACAACGACGGTGGATCCCCGTCGTCTATTTCGTTTTTTGTAGTAGTGTACGTGCACCAACGTATTTACCAGTTTAACATACAGGTATTTTACTCAATAACAGAAGTCTCCCAAATTCCTATACAAGAGAACTTTGTTTTGCATTTTATGATTTGGCTGAGTTGTGTTGACGCTCGTCATACACCGAGCCCGTCTGCCCAATAAAAACATAACACGTGGACCTTGTGCACCACGTCAAAAAATGACCAAACCACCCTCTATCTCGATCTCGAAGCTACCTTGGGGAAATTCTTTGGGATACTAATCAGCCACGTCGACGACAAGACCTCCTCTGACCACAAGTTCACCACACCTCTTAAAGTGTGCCCATGTCCTCTCAAAAGCCACACGTAAACCACCTAAACCACCACTTGATCAAATGGGACTACTGCCGCGCATGACAGGCTACTCTGCTCACACTCGCCCCTAGTAAAAGCGTGAAGTCATCATGAGAAGAGGACGTGGATGAACCCCGACCGTCCGTCACCTGACAACTTGGTGTGACATGGACGGCTTGACTCCTAGCAAAGGTGACTGGCTCGTAAATTATCTTGTTTAAAACCTCCTATGATGCTTGTAAAAAGGGATCTTTTTCTCTCTTTTGGGGAATCTTGAAAGAAGAATAGTATACAGGGATTGGAATCGGACCATTGATTCCATCTGCTTTCTTGGACGGCAAGGATCCTTCTGACACGTCATTCGGTGGTAATCTTTTCCAGAAATCAATGGACTCTTCGTGCATCGAGTGGCTGAACTCGAAACCCGAAGGGTCCGTGATTTACGTGTCGTTCGGAAGCGTTTCCGCTTTGTCAAAGGATCAAATAGAGGAAATTGCCAAGGGGCTGTTGGATTACGGGCGCCCGTTCTTGTGGGTGATTAGAGAAAAAGAAGAAAGAAATGGACAATACAACGAGGCCGAGAAAGAAGAGGAGAAATTGAGCTGTAGAGAGGAACTTGAAGAGCTTGGGAAGATGGTGCTATGGTGTAGTCAATTAGAGGTTTTGTCCAACCCTTCACTGGGTTGTTTTGTGACACATTGTGGGTGGAATTCAAGCATGGAGAGCTTGGTTTCCGGGGTGCCTGTCGTGGCGTTTCCTCTGTGGACGGATCAAAGGACCAATGCCAAGTTGATTGAGGACACGTGGAAGACTTGGTGAAGAGTTGAGAAGAAATGCTAAGAAATGGAAGGGTTTGGCAAGAAAGGCTGTGAGTGAAGGTGGGTCTTCTGATAAGAATCTCATGGCTTTCTTGGATCAAATAGGAAATTAAATGTACTTTCTTTTAACAACTGAAAAATATGTAATTGTCAACTTTGCTATATGCAAATAGGAATTGAATAATTTAGCCAATTTGGTCATATTTTCTGTGTTTGTACCATAACCAAATCGAGCACTAACTTAATCTGAGGTAACTTTAACCTGCATAAGAATTGGTAGTGATGAGATGACCCCAAAAAAAAATTACATTTAGAAAGGAGAAATTGCTTTCCACACATCCTAATGTACCTTTTTGGTCGGCCAAAGTGAAAAAAAGCACAGTAAAAGACACATCATATGGAACCTTCATGTTTCGTCCACGTGTTTTTTACACCCATCTTTGACAATCCTAGCTATCACTTATCTGCAAACAAGAACATCAATGCTGTCATTTTATTTAGGAAAATACTAGGGAGACCAATTTGGGAGACCAACTCTCTAATAGAGCGTGGGACCCATTGTATTGGTGGGCTCCACCTCTATTAGAGAGTTGGTACCCAAGTTGGTCTCCCAAATTGATCTCCCTAGCATGACCCTTTTATTTATCATATTAGGAACATAGCTCCATAAGAAGAAGTAAAATAATGAGACTGGACAGATGCTGCAAGGGCCAAAATGGAATGAGATTTCAGAAGAGTCAAACGAAAGATTCTTTCTGTCAAAAAGAAAAGAGAGAGCAGAGAAAGTACAGGATTTCCTTTATTAAAGAAATCCCATTCAAGATTACTTTTCGTTGCGACTGTAAGCTGAAAGCAATCTGGACCACAAGGTCCACAACCCTACAGTGTCAAAGTGTGATGAATAATCAATTCCACTGAAACTTATATTTCTCGTCCTTTAACTTAAGGTGCAGAGAATATTCAAGAGTATCCCTCTTATTTGAGGAAATCCCTCAATAAAAGCTCACTATATATATATACAACGGCGGACTAAGGAATTTTTCAGCGGAGGTGCAATTTTTAAAAGCTAAGAGCTCAAAAAAAAAAAAAAAAAAAAAAAAAAAGAAACCTAAACATCGATATCATTTAAGCAATACTAATGTTATTCATAATTAATTTAAAAAATAACATTACAATTAACCTACAATTGTTGCCGACGAGGTTTCATATCATGAAAACGTCACATTATATTTGCATTACTAATACAAGAAAAAACATCCTTCTCAATGTAAACAACCAAGCTATCACTCAACCATTGATTCCCCATTTTGTTACGCGGATTATTTGAAGGATGATTGGAACTAGGCAGATTATTTGAAGGATGATGTGAACTAGGCGGATTATTTGAAGGATGATTGGAACTAGCCGGATTATTTGAAGGAGGGTTAGAGCTACCCGTATTATTTGAAGGAGGATTTGAACTACTCGGATTATTTAAAGGAGGATTTAAACTCTTTCTCTTAAAGTACTGTTCCATAACTGTACAATTAAAACAAAATAACGGTTTGATGAATTTGGGTGATGTGAAATTGGTCTTTTATAAAGAGAATTCCCAAAACCCAATTGAATAAAGAGAAGTCCCAATTAAAACCCAATTATGTAAGAAATTATAGTAGCCCAATTAAAACCCAATTATAGAAGGAATTATAGAAGCCTTAGAAAAGCCCACGAAATGGCCCAGCAGCTTCCCTATTTTTTCCTCTTTTTTTAAAAAAAAAACCCTGGTCCAAAACGACGTCGTTTTGGCCAGGTTAAATATATAAAAAAAAAGCTGCGTCATTTAAACAACCTGGTCCAAAACTACGTCGTTTTGGCCAAGCTTCATTAAAAAAAAACAAGGTCGCGCGCGAGAACCAACAACGCAGCGCAGAGTTGGTTTGCCCATTTCGTCGAACAGATTGTGTGCATATCTGGTCTAAAGCAGAGGTGCAACACCAGAGGCTGTAATGGTGTCAAGATAAGGGATATATTCAACCAAAAAAAAAAAAAAAGATAAGGGATATATTTTTTTACACTCATTTTGACACACCTTTTGGGCCTTTAGATTAATGCATGTTGAACGGCTCAGATCTTATCTTGCTAAGACAATCATTTTCCTTTGAAAAGAATTGTAATGTGCCATGGAAATATAACACTTTTATTTATCTCTCCAAACTCTGTTTTAAAAAAGAAAAAAGAAAAAAAGAGAGGTGATTTTCTCTGTATATGCATAAATATAAGGTCTCTGGTAAAGTGTTCTTAAATTCTCTAGTGTTCTTGCTATATATATATATATATATATATATATATATATATATATATATATATATATATATCTCTCTCTCTCTCTCTTTCTCTCATCAGAACCCTACTAGCACTTATGCATTATGTTGCACGGACACGGGTACGGGGACACGAGAATGCGACACAATGACACGAAAAATCTCAAAAAATTAGGACACGGGTACGGCTAGGACACGACAATTAAAATAATAATTTATTCTTAATACTTCAATGTCACATAATTCCATAAAACAAAACAAATAACTCATGTTCATCATCCATACATAATAATTAATACACCACAAAAATAAAACATAAATGATCTGACTCTCAATCTTCTTCAAGCATCTATATCTTCATTATTGTTGTTATTAGAAAACAACACGCCCTCTCATTCCGGTTCATCAAGTGATTCATATTCATCTTTCCCTTAAAAAAAAAATCAGCATGGTTCACATTCATTATGTCTAATACCCAATTAATAAACCCAATTCAAATATACTCAACAACTAAGTAACAAGACTTTTATTAAAAATAAAAAAACAAATACAGAAACAATCATACAAAGATACCCACACAAAAAAAAACACATCAAAACAGAGAAACAAAATAAAAAAGTTGTAAAGCCTAACCTGAGTTTGGCCACGATTTCTTTTTATTATTTGTTGTGTTTCTCTTAAAAAAAAAAAAAAAAAAAAAGAATTGTCACCTCACCACCATGTCCAATTCTTCTACTGCTGTGGAGGGAGATAAGAAAAGAAAATAGAGAACATAAATAAATGCATTTGAAAACAGAGAAAAAAAATTGCAAAGAGACTTACCTTGTGCAAAACCAGGAGAGGGGGAGGAGAAGAGCTATGACGGAGGAAATGAAGTTTGGCAGCAGAAAAGGTGAGATTTAGGTTTAAAAAAGTCTTTTTCTACTTTTAGCTCCTCTTTTAAAAAGTATTTCAAATTAGTCCACCAAAGTTTCACAAATCACGTTTTGACCCCAGATTTTATTTTTAACATTTCAAACTGGTCCCTGTCGTGTCTTGACCATGTCGGAGCTGTGTCTTAACCATGTCCCAATCGTTGACCGTGTCCAAGGCGTGTCGGGGGCGTGTCGAAGCCGTGTCGGCATGTCCGACACTCCGACACTCCAGCATTTTGGAGTGTCCGTTTAACATAGCTTATGCATCCTTCCTTATTCCTTATTGGCATTTAATAGAAAAAAAAAACACTTTGCATCTCAAAACAAAGCACGAGATCAGATTTGAATACATTATCAGTCTTTAATGGTAAAGAGAAACCAAAGAAGACGGTTCGGATTATGAAAATAAAATGTGGATGGACCCCATAAGAATGTCCCTCAAATAAGCTTAATTTGATATTTCTCAACTGAAGCTCTATATATGTGTGTGATGTTGTTATTATATATATTAGTCCCCTTCTATTGAGGAATCCCTCAAATATTTGAGAGACATCCGTTAAGGTCCCCTACAAATTTTTTTTCAATGATTCAAACCATTATTTTTCACATGTTCATTCTTGGATCATTTTTGCAAAAAAATCATGCAAATTGAAAATCATTAAGGCATCTAATTGAGACAAACAAAATCAATGAACATAGTGCTTTAAGAAAGTACTTGAATTTCAATAATTTAATTAAGTGGTTCAAATGATATCAAATTTAAGTGATTTTTTTTGTAGAGATGATCTTTAAATGAATATCTACAAAATAGATGGTTTGGATTAGTGAAATATAATGCTGAGTGGACTCTATAAGAGTGTCCTTCAAATAAACTTATTTAAGAGATCCCTCAATGGAAACTCTTTCTCTATTTTTATATATATGTATTAGTGAAATATATGTAATGTAAGACATACATGTTAGCTAGGAGGCATATATGCTAATTAAGCTCACTGGACAAAACTCCTTCAAGGCATGAGTATAGTTTTTCTTTTTTCTTTTTTCTTACAAAGACATGTGTATATTATTTAATAATTATCTATCAAATATTCCATTATAGATCTTAAAATGATTATTCGGATATAAAATATACTGTGAATCGCACGTTTTGATATCATTTTAGCACCAGTGCCACTGGTATAGGCACTTTGCAAAAGATGAGTTTGGGATGCATGCATGAATTCGTCCTAAAATCTTAGTAAATCTTGCATACCAAACTAGCATATTAGTTCATTTTAACAAACTTTAACTTACATAAATATATAGATATTAAATCTCGACACATAAATGATAAGTTTGAGATAAATATGTATAACAAAGTAAGAATCTATATTGCCAATGAAGTCTAGCTCAGTAGAAAATGACATTAACTTGTAGACTAGTAATCTATAGTCTCAAGTTCGAATCCCCATTAACACATTGTTAATATGTGTGTGAGAAACTCATCTCCCCTTGGAGCATCTCCAACAGTAGTAGCAAATAAAACTCTTCAAATTGAAGTTTGTTAACCTACGTGGCAATTTAAAAAGCCTTATTTGCTACTTGAATAATTTTTGTTCCAATAGACTCTTCAATTTAATTAATGCAATATCATGGAAAAGAATGAAAAATATGAAAACATGTGAAAAATGTCTATGTATTTATTATATGAAGAAAAAAAAAACACATGTTTTTAACATTTTCAAGGTAGGTTTTGTTTGACCAAAGTAAAATTAAATGTTTGAAGAGCCAAAGTCAACTTACTAGTCTTGAAGAGAGAGAAAGAGGTTGCAGCTTTGATGACTAAGGTTGAAGAGGCTGTTGGAGAGAGTTTTTCTGATATGGGTCACCTATTTTAGAATTTCAAAGCTGTTTGAGAGGTTGTTGGAGATGCTCTTATAGTTTACACTAGAGCTTGTATTTTTATTTATTTACAAAAGTAAGAACCTTTAGTGGGCTAAAATATGTGGGCTAATTGATTTAGTTGGGTTGGCTACATTATAGATAGGGTTAATGACCTAAATGGTCCCCAAACTATTGCCCAATTATCATTTTGGTCCACCAACTAAAATTTTCAATTCAAACATCCTTAAACTTTTTATTTTGTACCAAGATGGTCCTACCGTCAAAGTCTGTCAAATATTCTGTTAAATTGAGGAGCCAAAAAGTAAAATCTTATTTAAAAAATTAAAAACTGAAATGACCTATTATCTAAAACCCAAAAAAATAAAAATAAAAATCTGACTTTCCCTTCCTCAGCAAGCACGCACAGTGGCTTCCATGGCTTCCATGGCTTCCACAAAAAAATCTAACTCAAACCCATTACAGTCTTCTACCCATTCACTCCCACTCAAATCAAACCCATGTTCGCCTCCTTATCTCTCTACCACCATCTCTTGCTACAACTGCGATTTCAAGTTTTGGGCTTTCAACCAACCCCTCTTCAATTCAGCAGAACCCAATCCCAAATTCTCATAGCATGATTATTGTGAAGCAAAACGTAGGCTTGATTGAAAGCAGTGAGTGAGTGCAAATGGAGTATGTTGTCGTGTTTGTTGCGTTTCTGTTTCCTAGTGCTCTAGTGGCTTTTGATTCTGAGTCTCTGCAACCATTGGCCGCCGTCCCATACATTCAGGACAATGGGTTAGATGGGTTTTGTGCCAACACCAACGGGGCAGTTTCGGACGACAACGAAAGCATACCCGACTCATTTTACACCAACGGAGGCCTGAAGCTGAGGGTGGTCTGGACGATAAGCTCGTTGATCGCTGCCTCGGCCAGGCCAGTGGCGGAGCCAGGAATCTTACCACAAGGGGTCTTAGTGTAAAAGTCCCAATAAAAATTTAGGATGGAAAAAAATATTGAAAATGAAATCATAGTACTTTCATTCATAATTCATAACGGAAACAACATTATAGCCTTTTTTGTCTTTTTACACAATAATAAAACTTACAATAATGATTTAAGTATTGGAGTGAACAAAGAAAAGTGCGGGGTTTAAATAGAAAATCTCAAAGAAAAAAGTCCAAGCATGAATCTTGTTAAATTGATCGTATCTTATTATTTATAGTATTAAAAGGGGAAATTTTTGCAGATATGGGCTTAGACAAGTTAACTAGAGCGGTTATGCTCCCCACTTTGCATCTAAGTTCGAATCCCCCTTTTCTAGTTTAAATCACTTATATCAAAATCAGATAAATAAAGAAGAGAAATGTTTAATAAGGTTTTGGGACCATGTAAGTAAATTGGAACGTTTTTAGAATCAACCCGTTAATGATTTTTTTGGTAATTTACCACATAATATTGAAAATATTTCAAGTTCAATATTCCACTTCGAAAAGTCAAAACAGAAGTTTATGAAAAAATGAGATGAGGTGAGATTCACAAACATGAGTAGACATCACTTCAATTTATTGAGAAAATTTCTTGGAAATGTGAGATGAAATTCACAAACAAACATGAGTAAGTCTCACCTTGAATTAGGATCATCCGTGAACCTCAAAATCTTAAATTGTCAGACTGAGATGATAGCAATATACAAACCTCCAATCTTAGCCATACCCAAAAAGCAACTATAAAAAAAACAAAAAAAAACAAAAATAGTCCATAACATGGCAAGAGCTATACTGGTTCTATAATTGAAAAATAGACAAATAAAGTCCATGAAGTGAGGAGAAAAGACTGAGAAAAACAATATTTATTGGAGTACGTACCAGGTTTATGGGCTTCAGCAATATCTGCGGTGTGTTTATCTCTGTCTACCTCCTCCAACAACATGTGCCATTTTTCCCTCTTCTATTTCTGATAACCACACTTTGAAAATTCATATTAAAATCAAGAGAGAATATTCTTCATTTCCTCCTTGAAGATAAGAACTACCCTAATCCGACAAAATCCCAACTGGGTTTTCTTCTTCAGGCACAAAAACACAGAGAGAGAAAGAGAGAGATAGAGACAGAGAATGGAATCGGGTCTGTATCTGGCTAGAAGAGAAGGGATACGCTTGCCATTTTTTTTATTTCAGACTTGGCCCAAAACGACGTCGTTTTGACCAGGTCATTTAAAAAATTTGGGCCAAAACGACGTCGTTTTGCCCAGGTTGTTTTAAAAAAAAAAGTCCCGCGCGCATGCAGCCTTCTTCTTCAGCTTGCAGACACTTCACACTTCTTCTTTCAGTCATTTCGTCGACCACTTGGTGTGCAGCTCCAAGAGGTCGCACCAGCAGCTCCAAGGGACCTCTAAGCTTATTTCCATGGCTTCCAAGAGGTCGTGCGACCCCACTGACCCCACTGTGGCTCCGCCTCTGGGCCAGGCACTACCTGCTTCAGCCCATCATTTCCGAGCACAAAACGCTTGATAGCTTGGTGCTGACCGATGTTGATGGGCAGGGGGTGTTGTACGGGACGGCAGCCAAGATCAGTGGCGGAGCCAGAAATTTTTCACAGAGGGGGCACCTTATATGTTGAAATATATTTTTCTTTAGGGTGATAATGAAACGTTGAAATATATTTTTCTTTAGGGTGACAATGAAACTAATTTTTTACTTAATACAAAATCCCTAATTTTTGTACTCCATTATTTTACATATTATATTAACTATCTACTCAACATCGATTATAGGAAAAAATCAAATGAAATGTAATTTATTAAAAATACACAATAAGAAAATTTGAGCGGTAATTTATCACTACAAATCAAAGTACGACAATATAGCAACGATAGTGAGAAAAGGAAAATTAGAAAAATACAAAGAAAGAAATACATGGCACTTCAAAATTTGGTTAGAAAAGTATGATTATATTAATAATACAATAGCTTAAAATAAAATTTGAGAGGGGGCACATGCCCACACTGGGCCTTAGCTCCACCCGCCACTGGCCAAGATGCTGATGGGTTTCAACCGCCTTTGAAGAGCCGTACGGGACGGCGGCCAAGATGCTGATCAAGAGGCGCACATGGAGAGAGAGAGAGAGAGAGAGAGAGAGAGAGAGAGAGAGAGAGAGAGAGAGAGAGAGAGAGAGAGAGAGAGAGAGAGGTGCAGCTGTAGGTTAGGCAAATCGGTGTGTGTGGTGGCTGGGGTTTTTTGTGAGGGCTGTTAATGAGGGTGGGACAGATGGGGGGAGGGGGTGGGGTGATGAGGGAATTGGATGAGGGAATTGGGGGTTTTTATTTTTTGGTAAAAAGTCCAATTTACCACTAAATTTGGAGCATGTGCCGTCCACGTGATCCGATTTAATGAAAAATGTTATAGAATAACCATTTTGATACCAAATGAAAAGTTTAAGGACGTTTGAATTGAAAATTTTAGTTGGTGGACCAAAACGATATTGGAGCAATAGTTGGGGGACCATTTAGGTCATTAACCCTTATAGATAAGTATAGGAAGAGGTTTGGTTGTAACTTGTAAGGTATCTTTTGTAGGAAGATGATTTTGACACTCTCAATTTCAGCTCTGACACTCTATCTCACACAAAATAAGTACATAAGATTAATATGTGGTGCTGTGGTGGCTGGAGTGGAGATACGGATGGTTTGGCGGTGGTGTGGTTGCTGTTTTTTTTTCTTTTTCATTTTTGATATTTCTTTCATTTTTCTAACCTCAGTTTACTTTGAAATGAAAAATTTGTCCTTACAGTACAAACTGAATTCTTAACAGAGAAGTGGATGGAGTTTGAAAAATCTATACTCATACACTGTTCATAGAACTCACGAAAAAGAAAAACTTAATCATAGTGTGTTAGTCACACTAGTAGTGAATCTGTTAAGTACTTGTATGATAAAAATAAGTCATATCTTGTATACTGATGTGGTGTTCATGTAGATAAAAAAATAATAATAATTATTATTATCTTTTAAGATAATTAAAGGAATGGAAGGAATAATTATTTTTGTTAAACTTTTTAGTTATTGTGGAACTAGGCAAGGACGGAGGCACATTGAGACCAGTGTGATCCTAGACCCCCAATAATAATGTCTGAACATCCAAAAGAGAGAGAGAGAGAGAGAGAGAGAGAGAGATATATATATATATATATATATGATTGTCTATTGTTTTAATTACTTTGAATGTATTGCCCAATTTGTTTCGATTTATAAGTTTGAGAAGATGTCCGTATTTGTTTCTGTTGACCAACGCGAATCTCACGGCCTGGTGTTTCGGGCCGAGGGGATTTGCGTCAACACAGGTCGTCCTTCTTTGGTGCGGTGCGTTTGTGTGCGAGCGTGCCGTGCGATTGAGGGTGATGCGATTGGGTGAATGGATGAGTCGTGCAGCCGTTTGATTTTAACTTCTAATCAGAACAATTGTGGCCGAGAGAGGAACTGATCTCAGCCGTTGGGTTCACGGCCTGAGCTACAAGGTCGTTAGTGATGGTGTTGATGGTGGGTTTTTAGGTGGTGCTCCGGCGCGTTGCTAGGTAACAACGATCATATGATATATGAAATGAACGAGAGAGTAACAAAGATGGTGCTCCGACACCTTGAGAATCAAGGGTCGTATGATATATTGATGAATGGATTTTCCTACAAACTGCCACTACTCCTAGGAAAGCAAGTAAAAGTATTGAAAATGCATTACAAGAAGATAAATGACAGGAAAATATAATCTGCTCCGTGGGAGGCTTGTGTTTGGTGTTGAACCCTTTAAAAATAGTTGGAGCCTGGTATTTATAGGGGAAGTCTTGAAGAAACAGCAAGGCTGAAAATCTACATGATGAGGTTGATTAGAGCTAGTGGGTAGTCGAGTCGACATTTGGGAATGTGAAGCATGGTGGTGTGACCCCCATAAATCCTGGTCGTCGCCCTGATGGTGGGCTCTGCGTCTCGGGCCTGCCCTGGTCTGATGGTTGGTGACTTAGTCTTACAAGTCGTGAGATTTTCGCACATAATCGCCCTGATTTTACTCGCCATATCCTGACTTCAATCACTTCCTCTCTCCTCTTGCACATTAAATACTCTTACGTGACGTGGGTCTTCTGCTGTAGTCAGAGGCGTTACTTCATTAAATGAAGCGTGGGACCCTGACGCCACGTGGCGACACCACTTGACTTTTCCTATCTCGGCCTGGTTCGCCGAGGCCGTGCTAGCTTCGCCTTCACAGCTCACCTTTGTCTTTACGAAGGAAAGCGAACAACGACTTGCCACGCTCGGCTTATGGGTAGGCGCTAGGGCCGAGAGGAAGTTACTTCGGCCAGTTTCATCGGCCGAGATTTATTAGGCACAAAAACAGTTTCAACTTAAATTTAATTCATATATTTTTTCAATTACCGAAAGATTTGTCAAAAGAAAATCAAAGCTTGAGTTAGTGGTTGAATTATAGTTTGGTAGCATATATTGAGAAATAGTATAGATGACAAGGCTATTATACAACGATTTCAAAATATGAAAACTTGTCAAGGACAATTATAATTGTAATGAATATGATTTTTGATATATGTGATATATATGATGTTTTGGTAAGTATTGTGAGTTCAAATTTTTAATTGTTTATATTTTGTGAGAGGAGTCCACAAACAAGAAATCCTGACTCCCTATAATTTAATGCCGCTTTGTTTTATGCATAGTTTAAACTTTAAATTAATGTTAATTATTTTTTTGTATTATTATTATTTTTTAACAGAGAGCTCCTAAAATAACTTTTGTATGTTTTTAGCTACCTTAAAAATAGGGAGCATGATTGTAGATGCTCTAAGCAGTACACTCCACAAAAATTTTAGAGAACTTTAGTCATTGTACTTTTGATTTAAAAAATTGATTAGGAAGATTATAGTCTGATTATAAACATTTTATCAATTTACAACAAATTTATATTTTCAACAAAGAATAACGAAGCGAATAATTTATCTTTAAAACCTACTAATTAGAGCATCCACAATGGACTCTCTAAACTACCTCCTTAGGGCTCGTTTGGGAGTGCTTTTGGAGCAGCGAAAAGCGCTTCTAAATGGGTGAAAGCGCTTTTGTCTTTTAAAAATGGTGTTTGGCCAAAATTGCAAAAGCGCTTTGGGTGAGATCCAAAAGCACTTGAGAGGTGCTTCTTCTTAAAAGCGTTGCATGACAAAAATACGGGAAGTGATAAGTCCATAAAATTACATATTTATGTACTCTTTATACTTAGTTTTTGTAGGAGAATTTGTTTTAAAAAGGACTTATTACTTTATTTTCTCAATTTTCAGCTTTCCAGAGCAAGTAATTTGTTTTCAACAGAAATATGACTTTTTGGTGGAGTTTTAGAACAAGATCAATTGGAGATGAAAGCTAAGATCTTGAAGATGATTGTGGATTTTTTCTAGAATTTTCGGAGCAGCCAATGAGAGCAGTATTTGAAGTTAAGTCAGCATATCAAAACTGTGTTGCTGTGGAAGAATGACCATTTGAAGACTTTCCTGATTTTTCCTCAAGGCATGCGATATATGGATGGAAAGATAAGACAAAAATATAAAATTTACATATTTTCCCCGAATTTTCTTGGAGGAGGAACAACCCCAAACGTGCAAGCAAAGTAACTGACATGTTATCCCAGTCCAAGTAGGAAGAGGAGTCAAGTACTTACCCATTTTGGATTTATGTTTTAATTAGGTTTTTCTTTATTGTTGGGCTGCTGTAAAAGCCCAGCTAGGTTAAGAATAGATGTGGGGTGTCTTATTTAAGCATGAGAAACAACTCCTTAGGGGAGATGAAAAGATTAGGAGAAATTGGAGACGCCGGAAGAGTACCGCAATTGGCTAAGTTTTATTGTTTCTTCCTTAGGTTTTTGTTTATGTCGAATTCTATGATTATGTGTAACTAATTTTCTTTGCTAGGGCATGATGTAGCCCTTGTATGATAATCTAGTTTTCTTATTTAACATATCTATTGATTGTCATTTGATGTTGGATTCTTAATCACTGTGCTTAATAACTTGGTTGATTATCTTGATGCTTGATCACCATCTAGACTTTTAATTGAGTTAATCGGATGCAAATTATAGTAAATATCATACTTAATTTGAGGCTTGCTTCTTGTGATTAGGATTTGTAATTCGTCTAGAGTAAATACCATACTCCTAGGGTTTACATGCTTGTTCAAGGTTTTCACTAATCTTAATGAATTTCTATGTGTTGATATTTGACCTAAATACCATAGGCGAATGGCATTTAGGAATATACAAGTTAGCCTAAATACCATAGGTAATTCATGAACAAGGAAAACTAAGCGGCGACATCAAATGGTAAGTAAATAGGTAGGTGAATAAGAGGCTAGATCGGATTACTAGTGGTGAATTCATTGTCCTAGTGCTTTTATCAATTTGAATTTCTCATCCTTGTGTTTCGTGACTTTCTACTTATTTTGTCTTTCAATTTCGTTGTTAATTAAATCATTCTTTCAAAAATCCCTTTTGTGTTTACGTGAGTATGCTACATGTTTAATTTCTTGTTTATATAATTAGAGTAGTTAAAGTATTTTGTGAAGGAAATTAGGTTAGACTAATTGGAAGTTGAACTCAATCCTCGTGGGAATGACCTCGTATTTGCCATACTATATTACGATTGACCTTGTGCACTTGCGAGTATAATTTGTGTTTAGACTAATCCTTATAATCTCCATTTTTCAGGTTGTCTAAAATTCACAGCAGGAAGCACTTGGCTCCCTTTAATGAAACTTTTAAAATGCCAAAATATTCATATTTATTTTTTTTTAATGCCAAAATACACTTTCTTTCTTCTTTTTCTCTCTCTTTTTCTCTCCTATTAAAAAACCCTATCACTACTTTTGTGGGTAACCACTTGCTTCAGTTAGCACAGTGTAACATCTCGACCCAAAATTTAATTATTCGTGAGTTTAATTAAGTTAATAAGTTATGAAATTACAATTTTGCCTTGGGAGTAGGGGTAATTTGGTCACTATTTAATCTGGAAAGATTTTGGGGAAATGAATGGTACTATGACGTAGATCGTGCCGAGTTGAGTCTGTAGGCACGTAGTAGGCTCAAATCGGAGTTGTAACGAAGAAGTTACAATCAAAAGAAGTATAGTGGCAAAATCGTAAATATTTCAAAAAAGGTTTAATAAAAATAAGATTTTTCCCTCATTTCTCTCTCTCTCTCTCTCTCTCTCTCTCTCTCTCTCTCTCCCGTCGCTACAAACCCCCTCCCCCCTAATAGTGCCGATTGGTTTTCTCACCACCGCCGCCACCTCCGGCCACCAAACTCGACGGGGTTGGTACCAAAATGTCAAGCTCACTTCCCTCTTCCTATCCTAACCCTTCCCAGCCGCCACCGCCGCCTATACTAGCCGGAATATCGAGAAAAGTCGCCGGTTTTACGCATAACTTCCCGGAGTTCGTTCCGGCGATTCTGGCTACCATTTTCGTCGATCTAGGTATGTTTTTTCATCCTCTCAATGTGTTCTATCTGATGGTTGGGTTGATTAGGATCAATTTCTGCATTTTGGTTGTCTAATTATTGCTTCAAATCTGACCGATTTTCGGCTCGCGATTTCGGCCATTTTCGGCCACTTTTTGGGGTTGGTACAAGAACAAAAGTTGCTCCATTCATTGTTTTGATCATGTGGGTATAGGTCTTGACAGGCGGTTTGGAGATTTTCCGATCGCCGGAATAGCTTTGTACACCCACGCATCGTCGGTGCATGTGGTAGCGCGTGGGCCACTTTGTGGCTGGTCTTCGGGTCCTAAAATAATCCCCATATTGTCCCGAGCACGATGGTATTCTCATATTTGATTTTGGTTATCGTTTGACTATCGATTAGATATTGTCTATTAGGCGTTATCCGGGTTCGATATGTTCAGACCTTTGGATCAACTCCAATTTAAAATATGTTGATCTAGGCATCTCTAGGATTGTGTAGGATTTCGCGGATTGCGAGTCGAAGCCTCGGATGTTCCCATTCATTGACTTAAAGTTTACGTTAAACGATAACCGTCCGATCATGCGATTGTGAGCGATCCGACTGTTCGATTCAGACCAAACATGACATTTATAGTAAACTTGGTTGAACCCGTAGGAACTTTCCGATCGAAAACCGGAGGTCGTGGGCCCCGCGGACCCGGTTGATGAAAAATTGGAAAGTTTGACCGCTAGGTTGACCGAGCGTCTTCCAAGGCTATCCCATCATCCGAAACACGTAGTTGGACCTTAAGAATGTCTTGTTCCTCATGCGTACACTTGAAACCCAGGAAATTAGGAATTTAATTTAAAGTCTCGTTCAAGCGCTTTATTTTAATCTAGCGCTCATGTTTGTAAATAGGTACTCCGGCTACTCGAACGCAGCATGAGACTATTTGTGAGTTGACATTGTTTGAAATAGCATTATTTTTATTGATTAATTTACCAGGCATAGCATATGAATTTGTTGGGGTCGCAAATCTCACGGCCTGGTGCTCTGGGCCGAGGGGATATGCATCGAGACGTGACGTCCTTCTTTTGGATGCGGTGCGGTTGTGCGCGGGCGTGCCAGCACGGTCTACCGTGCGTCGAGAGAATGATGTGTTTGGGTAGATGGTTAAATGGTCAAGTGGTGCGCCTTTTTGACTTCGCCTTCTAATCAAACGATTGTGGTCGAGAGAGGAACTGATCTCGGTCGTCAGGTTCACGGCCTAAGCTACAAGGCCGTTTAGTGGTGGTGTTTGATGGTGAATTTTAGGTGGTGCTCCGGCGCGCTGCTCAGTGAGCGACGGTCGTATGATATATGAGGTGGATGAGAGAGTAACAGAGATGGTGCTCCGGCGCCTTGAAGATCAAGAGTCGTATGATATATTGATGAATGGATTTTCCTTACAATCTATCACTACTCCTAGAAAAGCAAGTAAATGTATTGAAAGTGCATTATAGGAAAATATAATTTGCTCCGTGGGAGGCTTTTGGTTTGGTGTTTGAACCCTTTGAATGTATCTTGAGCTTAGTATTTATAGGAGGAGTCCTGGAGGGGCAATCGAGGCTGAAAGATCTGCGTGGTGGAGCCTAATCAGAGCAAGTGGGTAGTCAAATCGGCATTTGGGATCGTGAAGCATGGTGGTGTGACCCCATAAATCCCGGTGAATCTCGGCCGCCGCCCTGATCGTGGGTTCTGCACCTTTGGCCGTGGGAACGCATTTAATGCCCTGGTTTGGTAGTTGGTGACCTGACTTCTCAAGTTGTAAGAGTATTTGTGAGAATGTTTGCGCCTAACCATTCTGATTTCCATCACCAAACCCTGACTTCAGTCACTTCCCTCCTTCCCTCGTGCATTAAATGCTCTTTTGTGGCAAGTGGGTTTGCTGCAACAGTCAAAGGCATTACTTCATTAAATGAAGTGTGGGACCTTGTTGCCACGTGGCGATTTTAACCTTGATATCTTTGGCATTGTCTCTTACGCCCTTCGACCTCGGCCTATAATACCGCGGTCGCGAGGCCGAGAGGGTTCCGCCTTTGCAGTTTCTCTTTTGTTTTTTTAGGAAGGCAGAATGCCTAACGAATCGCCACGTTTCAGTTCATGGGCAGGTGCTAGGGCCGAGAGGAAGTCCTTTCGGTCATTTTACGATCGAGATTTATTAGGCACAAACAGAATTTTCATGATTATGGAATTAATATATCGTTGAATTTTGAATGATTCTACTATGTTGATATTTGAAGTTATGATTTTTCGGAATATGGTTTATATAAGTTGAGAAATTGCTATTCACCTTGTGATTATATGATTGGGCAAGAGATAAATATGAGTTTGGGGTACTTTATTGTTTGGTTATGTGAATATGGGATTACACCATGCTAAGTACCCTCCCTTGGTTACTATACCCACACGTGGCGTTGGATTATCCGGCGTGTGGGCATATATGGTTATGTTGTTAGCTTATCACACGTGGCATTGGATTATCCGACTTGTGATAAAGTTGTCTGCGTAGGATTAGTGTTTGGCTTGGCCACTAGTAGCGTTGGAATTTCTGGTATGTGTGTTGTAGAGTGTTCGTCCCTAGGTTGATCCATCATCCCTAGACGCATGGTAGAAAGTTGTAACCCTGCGGACTAGTCAAACAATCCTCCTGTTGGATTGTTTTCCCCGGTACTCGAATTGGTGTTATACTCTTGTATATATGTATATATGTATATATATATATATATAATATGTATATCATATACCTCGTATACTTATGGTATTTGAGGTATATACCTACATAGTATGTGTTATCGTAGCATATGGAGATATATAACTAGTTATATGGAATATTTTAAAGTCATTATTACCTATGTCGTTGATAAGTCTATTATTCAGGAACATTTGGACTGGAGTCAAAGGTTTTGGTTTGGGTGTTAACATATGTTCTCGGGGAAGTGAGAACATTTTGATCTCACAATGATTACGTAGATATGGTATCAATTGCATGTTTTTGGCATTATTTTCCAAACGGTGGGGGTAGTATGTTGTTTTGCAAACTAAATCAAACTTTGTTTTTGTCCACTCACACATTTTCTGTTTTGCGCCCCCTAAACAGTAGTTGACCGAATTGAGTAGCAGAGCCGAGCCTTGAGCTTATGAATCCTGAGCTTCAGTAGGATAAGCATTGTTCGTTTCTTTTCCGTTAAACTTTATTATCATTTGTAAACCGAAACGCTTAGATTGTTCTGTTATCGCCCATACTAGGGTTTGATTTGTGAGGCTGGAGGCCATTGTTGTAAATCGCATGAATTTACTTTGTGCATGTTGCTAGTTTGTGTATATTAAATGTGTTTTTAATATGTTGAGAATTTTGGGAATTGTCCATTTTTCAAGGGAGACTCTGCTGAATTTTCGGCAGAAAGTCTTGTGTTTTTAGTAAATGGGCCTGACATCAGTAAGATACCAGAGATATTATGGGATTCGTCCCGGATTCCGAGGAATTCGAGGCGGGTCTTGTTACGCAGCCTCTTTACCAACTCTTCAACTACAACCCAGGTCCTTGCTCCTTCACTTTTATTCTTTATTTTATTTTTCAGTCTTGGTTTCTGAAGTTCAAACATTTCTGATTCAGCTTTGGTTTCAATTCTATGTGTTCTATTTGAATCGGCTTATAGTCGAAGGAAAGGTGCAATATTGTGCTTGCTAGAGATTATACTTGTATGAAATGGGTTGTTATAGCTTGTAGCTACCGTAGCTTCTTGGTTTTCTAAGACTGCTTTTATAGCTATATCAACTAGATACAATTTCCTTAAGTCGTGTTTTTATTTTGGGATCCTGTGAATTTTTATTTCGTATGTTTATTATAATATTTTGGGATTCGTTAAATTTTTTTAAAGTACTTTTGAAAGCGCTTTTACTGTGTCAGCCAAACACTCAACAAAATATCAAAAACACTTTTATATAGTGTAAAAACACTTTTAAATGTGACATCCAAACGACAAACTGCTTCTTTGTAGAAGTGCTTATGTCAAAAATGCTACTGGCATAAACGCTATTGAAATAAGCACTCCCAAACGAGCCCTTAGATAAAATTTAGGGAGGAAGTGAGAAAACCCACCTTCAACCATGCTCCCTATCCAACTCCTAAAATAAGGATACCTCTAGGAGCTCCAAAATTTGAGGAGAGAGAAAGGACTCTTAGTGGCTCCCCATATATTTAATGCTAATTATTTATTATTATTTTATATGAAGAGGGAGCATTTATGCTAAATTAAAAAAAGAAATAAATCATTTATGATTCCTTAAAATAGGGAGGATGGTTGGAACTGAAATTTTATAAGGAGTTCCTAAAATAGCTTTATAGTGTTTTTAGCTAAATTTTAACTAAAAAATAAGGAGCATGATTGTGGATACTCTTATAAATTAAATAGTGTTTGCTGGAATATGATTT
The DNA here is from genome assembly GCF_965620075.1 of Prunus avium. Taxonomy (NCBI): domain Eukaryota; kingdom Viridiplantae; phylum Streptophyta; class Magnoliopsida; order Rosales; family Rosaceae; genus Prunus; species Prunus avium. The sequence goes on along the minus strand of NC_142284.1, from coordinate 15,015,430 downwards.
GGAGGGGGCAATATTTTGTTTTCTATTTGTTATGGATGAATTGGTACTCTTTTTCTTTGACCAAAATTTTTTTTATTAGAAAATTTATGGAGATGTTTTAATGAGGCCACTATTTTGGCGTCTAGGTGGTACTATTTGGATTTTGTTTTAGCATCCCGTGAGGTATTATCTGGCTATTTCAGTTTGTACACAACACTACATAATGTGATTTAGTAAAATGCAGTGGTGGAGCCAAGATTTCACATTAGAGGGGGTCCTTCATAAAACTTGTCTTCTCTTCATAAATTAATTATCATGAATTTCATATTTTAAATTGGTTAAATACTAATGTCATCATCTACACTATTAAAGACTTAAAAATTAATCATTTATATTCCAACCGAAAAAAGAAATGAAAAAAAAAAAAAAAGAGTTCATAAAGCACAATATTAAGGTACCCAATTCATACATGAAAAAACATGAGGAAAATAAAAAATTCACAAAGCTTTAAAAAAAGTGGAAGAGAAAAAAAGTATAAACTTTAGGGGTTTATATTGCAAATATCATAAACTAACCTAGAAGATTTAAGGGAGATCAAGAAATTTTATGGTTTATTTGTACTCAAAAAGAACCTAATATATTATTTTATTTTAGGGTAAATATCTTAAAACTAATCTAATATATTATAATATTATATATCACATATAATATACAAATAAAAAAGATAAAAATGGAGTTGGGGTCTGAAACCACACTGGTTCCATGCTAGCTCCACCCCTGGTAAAATACAAGTCCAATGCAATTCGGCATACCGGATCTAACTAGGCAACCATAGCACGTGTATTTTTCAGTATTGTCATCGTGAGTTTGTTACTTGTCCCTTTGACCACATCAGTTTGTTACTTGTCCCTTTGACCACATCACACCTACTAGTCCATGTGACGACTTCAAGAAAGTTAGAAATTAGAAATAAAGGGAGAGGATATGAAATAGGATCAACTACTCTCTTTCTCAATCTAATTCTTAATTTTTATGGTATTGAATTACGACTTTTAAGGTGAATCCAAATGCGAAATCAAGTATTCATGTTGGGATAGGTTTTTTATTCTACGTTTTTTTCGGTGGAATAGAAGTAAAGGTAGGCATAGGGGTAGACTAATTCTTTTACTAGCCTTTTTATTTGTGGAAAAAACAAATATTTCTAGTGGAATACAGCTAAATCCAATTTGGCATACGAAATGGGAATAACTTGGCAAATAGGAAACTTGCATGTGTATTAATCAGTTTGTGGTCACTAAATTTGCTTCTCCCTCCCTCAGACCCTGTCAGACCTACTAGTCCATGCTACGTTCTTTTGAACTTTGATGACGAACAATTGAAAACGAATACATGCATGCCTGAAGACTAGAACACAAATTATTAATCATAATATCCTTCTCATCTGATTAGGAAGTCAAATCTGATTACAAATCTAATCTAGTGGAAGACACTACTAGTAAAATACAATTTTCTTTTGAAAAACAACTAAAACAGCATTTTGGGTAATTTCGTAATGAATGTTTAACTACAATTATTTGGTTTATTTTGTAGGGTTCAAATCATACAAGTTTTTCTCTTGTGCAGATGTTTAGACGTTACTGTGTTAGCACCATTGTAAACCGGGAGAAAAGAAAAAAAAGATAGTAGAAAACACATAGCTTCCAAACGATAATAACATCCAGACGTTCGCATATGAGAAAATTTGATATATTGTACTATGCTATATATATGTGACAAGACAACATATGTCTAAATTACGCTATTGAGAGATATTGTTTTTCATACAAGCAACATATGTGACAAGTCAACATATGTGTCAATCGTCACCACATACGTCACTTTTCTCTCCCCAATCCCCTATTTAAGTCTCCACATTCTCTCCCTCTCGCGTGTATTATCCCACAATAATTTCACTTTCATTCACCTAAGCCCGCACACAAACACCCAATATTGTCTTCAGACAAAAAAAAAAAAAAGAAAAAAGAAAAACCACCACCGTTCTTGTGGGTGATTAGAGAAAAAGAAGAAAGCAATAGACAAGATAAGGAGGCCAAGAAGGAGGAAGAGAAACTGAGCTGCAGAGAGGAGTTGGAAGAGCTTGGGAAGATAGTGCCATGGTGTAGCCAAGTGGAGGTTTTGTCAAGCCCTTCATTGGGTTGTTTCGTGACACATTGCGGGTGGAATTCAAGCTTGGAGAGCCTGGTTTCCGGGGTGCCTGTGGTGGCGTTTCCTCAGTGGACGGACCAAGGGACCAATGCCAAGTTGATTGAGGACACGTGGAAGACTGGAGTTAGGGTGAAACCAAATGATGAGGGGATTGTGGTAGGTGAGGAGCTCAAGAGGTGCTTAGAATTGGTCATGGGAAGGGGGGAGATTGGTGAAGAGTTGAGAACAAATGCTAAGAAATGGAAGGGTTTGGCAAGAGAGGCTGTGAGTGAAGGTGGCTCTTCTGATAGGAATCTAAAGGCTTTCTTGGATCAGATAGAATGAGAAAAACAAAATGAAGAAAAAAAACAAAATTATGGTATGTCTAAGATTTCTTGGTTTGGTAGATGGCTACTCAGAATTTTAGACTGTAATTGTCTTGTCAGGCTGCACCAGGCATATCAACTTTTTAAATAATTAAAAAAAAATGTGTTAACTGTCATTTGAAGGTAACGGGTCAAAGTGCAATAAAGTGGATTTCATGCATTGCAAATTTCAAAATGCAATTTGTTACAATTATTTCAATTATTTCACAACACTTGCAGATATTTTCATGATTCATGAATTAGGGGTGGCTTTATATAACTTGTAACCAATAACAATAAAACTTGGGTAACTTTATATAAATTCAATTAGCCAAATTGAAATTTTTTTTTTTACTTGTAACCATAAATAATTTTTGAACATCTAAACTATTCTTTTTGTTTTGTTATTTCTTAAACGTGAATAAATTATTATAAGGAACTAAAATACTACTACATAGTATAACTCGTTCACGTGTTATAATATCAATCAACAATAAGATATTCAACTTTTAAGACATAATATCAATATATCCACTTATATTATAATAAATATTATATGACCGTACTCTGAAGCCACACAATAATTACTTCTTAATATGACATATTATTATATACAAATATATATGTATTCGTGCTTGTTCTAAAAATAACTTTAAACAAATGTCTTATAACAAAAAAAAATTAATATTATTTTTTTGAAGATGACTCATAGCATCTTCCAACAAAAATTTCCCTTATGATCCTTCTCTGGTTTTTGGTTCATATCCCTGTAATATAATTGGTTCAAGTTCCGATTAATAAAAAAATATTAAATAAGAATATCTAATAATATAATACTTAAATAATATATATTGCACTTTTAGTCAACATATAATACATAAATATGGTATTTACATATAATATATACAATTTTAACTAAAATACTCGAAATTTATATAAGTATGTAACATAACAAAATACTAATTGAGGTAATGAAGGGGAAGAAAGTGATTGAGTTACCCTCTCATTCGCTTCTCATGTACGAAATTTTAAAATTCATGCTAATTCTAAAATAATTTGAGACAAATGTCTTAAAACTAAAATTATATATTTTTTTCGTGAATATGACTCATAGCATATTCAAAATATTCTTTTACAAACTTATTTCTATGCCTAAATAAATAAATTAATACATTGTCATCCTCATATTTATGTTCCCACAAAAATTTCCCTCATAATCCTCTGACTTTTGGTTCATATCCTTCACTACTACAAAAACCACTTTGCGCGACGAATGATTTTTGGTCGCGCAAAGGAAAATTTCGTCGCGCAAAGTTTGCGCGACGAAATTTTGGTCGCGCAAATTCTGTCACGCAAAACTCGTGGAGAAAGGGTTTGCGCGACGGCCAAAATTATTCGTCGCACAAAGCCACTTTGCGCGACGAAGGATAACAACTTGCGCGACGAATATTAATTACTTCGCGCGACGAATCCTGAAAACTTTGCGCGACGGACAATAACAACTTTGCGCGACGAATATTAATTACTTTACGCAACGAATATTATATACTTTGCGCGATGAAAGTTAATGTCGCGCAAGTGTACTTTGCGCGACGAATGTGAACGTCGCGCAAAGGTTTGCGCGACGAATGTGAACATCGCGCAAAGGTTTGCGCGACGAAATATTCATTTTTTTTAATTTTTGTTTTGTGAAAATTTTAAACTAAAATAAACTAATTTATTAGTTTGCGCGACGAAATATTTTGTCGCGCAAGGTTTTTGACATTTTTATTATTATTTCTCTTATATCAATTTCATTATATTAATTTTTTTAAATTTAATTTAATTGTATGATTTTATTTTTCTTAATTACTTTAATTTAAATAGACATATTCAAAATAAAATTACATAAGAAAAATAGTGTTCAAATTATCCAATATACATAATATTCAAAATGTACACTTAAATTAACAAAGTACAATAATAAAATCTACAAGCCTCTTATATCAAATCCTCAACTTTAGCCATCAAAGCCTCAACAATTCCCTACAAAAAAAAATATATATATTGTCAAATAACAAAACAATAACATAAAATAATGACAAATAATTGGTATAAACTCAAAACTAACTCCAAAAACACATCAATGAAAAAAATTTAAAATTTACAGAGAAGTGAGTGTGAGAGAATTAGAGAAGATAGTGAGAGAGAGATGAGAGAGTGAGTGAGAGATGAGAGAGTGAGTGAGAGTGAGAGATGATGAAAAGAGAGATGATGAAAAGAGAGATGAGAGAGTGAGTGAGAGAGAGAGAGAGAGAGAGAGAGAGATAGTTAAGAGAGAGATGAGAGATTAAGTGAGAGGAGTGAGTGTGAGAGAAATGGTAGGATTTGGGGAGTGGGAAAGAGAGAAATGGTAGGATTTAGAAGACATTGAGAAAATGGTGGAGGAGTTATTTGCTTTTAAAGAACGTATCACTTTGCGCGACGAAACAATATATTGGTCGCGCAAAGTTTTTAAAAAAAATTCCCATTTTCGGTGCCCGCCAAATTTTTTCAGTTTTGCGCGACGAATTTCTGGTCGCCCAAACTTTTGTGCGACCAAAATATTCCCGCGTCCCATTTTTGGTGCCCGCCAAATTTTTAGAGTATACTTTGCGCGACGAATATTTATATATTGGTCGCGCAAAGTCGAAATTTTAAAAAAAAAAATCCCATTTTTGATGCCCGCCAAATTTTTAGAATATATACTTTGCGCAACGAATAATTATATATTGGTCGCGCAAAGTCGAAATTTTTTTTAAAAAATCCCATTTTTGGTGCCCGCCAAATTTTTAGAATATATACTTTGCGCGACGAATATTTATATATTGGTCGCGCAAAGTCGAAATTTTTTTATTATTTTAAAAATCCCATTTTTGGTGCCCGCCAAATTTTTAGAGTATACTTTGCGCGACGAATATTTATATATTGGTCGCGCAAAGTCGAAATTTTTTATATAAAAAAATTCCCATTTTTGGTACACGCCCAAATTTTGAGAGTATACTTTGCGCGACGAAATACCAATTGGTCGCGCAAAGTCTTAAAAAATATTTAAAGCTAGTAATAAATACATATACTATTCAATTTCTTAAGTGTTATACGTACAAAATAAATAAATTTAAAGCTACTCAACGATCCAACCGTCAAACTTGTTTGTTATACTTCGAGATCATATACTCCAAAATTCAGAAAAAATAAACATTAAGAGATCAATTAATGGGACAAAACATTTCGACGGTTATAAACGAAAAATCATGATTTAACGGTTATTTCAACCCTGATTTTGATGATTTTTTACAGCTACACTCCTTGACCCTGTATGAATACAATGATTGCAATTGATCGTCAATTTAAAATATTTACACTAGTAGATACCACAAAATCGTATGTTATATTTAATAAAAGTATAAATAAACTCTTATTTGTTAGTGAATATATTGTTTTCATGGCATACGCATTCTACGAAACTAGTTTCAACGATCCAACCGTCAAATTTGTTTGTTTACACTTCGAGATCGTATACGCCAAAAATCGGAAAAAATAAACATTCAGAGATTAAGTAATAGGACAAAACTTTTCGACGGTTATAAACGAAAAATCACGATTCAACGGTTATTTCAACTCTAATTTTCATGATTTTTTACAACTACACTCCTTGACCCTATATGAATACAATGATTGCATTCGATCGTCAATTTAAAATATTTACACTAGTAGATACCACAAAATCTTATGTTATATTTAATAAAAGTATAAATAAACTCTTATTTGTTAGTGAATATATTGTTTTCATGGCATACGCATTCTACGAAACTAGTTTCAACGATCCAACCGTCAAATTTGTTTGTTTACACTTCGAGATCATATACGCCAAAAATCGGAAAAAATAAACATTCAGAGATTAAGTAATAGGATAAAACTTTTCGACGGTTATAAACGAAAAATCACGATTTAACGGTTATTTCAACTCTGATTTTCATAATTTTTTACAGCTACACTCCTTGACCCTATATGAATACAATGAACCACTTCGATCGTCAATTTAAAATATTTACACAAGTGGATACCACAAAATCTTATGTTATATTTAACAAAAGTATAAATAAACTCTTAATTGTTAGTGAATATATTGTTTTAATAGCATATGTATTCTATGAAACCAGTTTCAACGATCCAACCGTCAAACTTGTTTGTTTATACTTCGAGATCGTATACCCCAAAAATCGGAAAAAATAAACATTCAGAGATCACGTAATGGGACAAAACTTTTCGATGGTTATAAACAAAAATCACGATTAAACAGTTATTTTAACTCCGATTTTGATGATTTTTTACAGCTACATTCCTTGACCCTATATGAATATAATGAACCAATTTGATCGTCAATTTAAAATATATATTTTCTAACAAAAACCCAATCCGAACTACAATAATATATTTTTCTAACAAAATAATTTTTTTTATTTATTTATTTTTGTATAGACTTTGCGAGACGAAGATTATTATTTCGTCGCGCAAAGTCATCCAATTTTTTTTTTTTTACTTTTTTATTTAATTTTAGTAAAGACTTTGCGAGACGAAGATTATTATTTCGTCGCGCAAAGGCATCCAAAATTTTTTAAAAATAATTATTTTTTTATTTATTTTTGTAAATACTTTGCGAGACGAATCACTATTCGTCGCGCAAAACTCTGTGCACCGAATTCTAATATTCGTCGCGCAAAGTTACTTTTCGCAACGATTCTTTGCCGTCGCGCAAAGTTTTGTCGCGCAAAGTGACTTTGTGCGACGATTGTTTTTCATTGCACAAAATTGAGTCGCTTAAGACTTTGAGCGACGATGATTTGTATTTGTCGCGCAAAGTCACTTTGCGCGAAGAATTTTGTTTGGTCGCGCAAGGGTTTTTTTTTAGTAGTGCTTGTTATATAGGTTTCCCCTTCCCATCTATAAAAAAAAAATGTTAAATAAGAATATGCACTCATAAATATAGTATTTACATATAATATGTATAATTTCAACTAAAATACTCAAAATTTTATATATGTATTGTAACATAATAAAGTACTAAATGAGGTTCTTATTCTAGTAAACACGAGGGTTTACAAGATTAAGGACCGGTATTACAATAGTTTGGATATGATGGTACCATAACATTGTAAGAGGATCCCAAAACTTATAAGTTACAAGATTTGGGTAGAGCGATTTGTTAGAAATATGCCCTTAAAGCCAACTAATTATGTGATAGTTAGAGTTAAGGACATCTTTGATAAAAGACATATTATATTATCAATGGGCAAGAAAGGTTGTTTTATACATTAAATCATCCTATATTATCTTTCAATATGTAGAACAACCATAGTTCAAGGAATACACAAGTTTATATGAGAGTTATGTAATGAGATTGTATACATGGGAGACTTCTCACCATCCCTAAATCCTGAATATGTTCCTGGTCATAGGAATATTGATTGGGCGTCAATATTCCATAACGACAAGTACACACAGTATCGTCTCTATACGTAGGGAATGGCAAGGTCTCAAGTCATTAAGTGTGGAGACACATCAATATGTGTGTAGGTGCTTGTAGAAGAACAAGTACACTGAACGTGATCCAAGATATGAGTTACAACATGAAAGTCTTTACTCACATGTCAAGCTGGAACTCATAAATTACAATGGTGTGTAAACTAATCCTTAGACCTGAGGCATCATAGATGTTTTGTGGCTATGTTGTTAATCTTTGAGGGCATTATACGGTCATGCTGAATTAGGCATAGCTTAAAGGTGCTCATCGAGATTCTCAATAGAGTCATGGAAGCAAATGAATGTACAATAAGGAATCTCTACTCTCAATAAAGGAGATAGAATACTCCAAGATATAATTGGTCAAATCTCTGCTTAGAGTAGTGGATAATACTTGGAAGAAGAAGTCTTCAAATCTTACCAGGATAATCATATAAAAGGAATGATTCACATTAGGATATTGACAATCGGATTCTATGATCTAATAATATGAATAAAGAGTAATTTACACAAGAGAAGGATTCAATTGCATGATCATTCCAATTTGAATAGGTTCTTTCACAACGTCTCATTTAGCTCGGATAATCGTGACTTGCTGCTAGGCGACAACCATGGTTTGTGGATGTCCTAAAAGGTTTCAATTAACCTTTATTAATATGAAGAATCTAATTGTGGAATTTAATTCGCATATCATCTCTGAGGAGTTGAGTCAACCCACTACCTTGCTAAAGGGAACCTACGGATCTGCACACCTAAGAAATAAAATGAGAAGACACAAGTCAATGGTTGATAATCAAATGTCAAAGTCAATGGTCAAAAGTCAACATTTTGACTCGAGCAATTGACCAAAGTCAAATAATTTGACCGGGTCAATTAAGTAAGACTATAATTATAATTTAATAGTTAAATTATAATTAAAAGATTAATTATGGAATTAACGTTGACATATAGAAATATTGAATTAGGCTTTTAAATATGATTTAAAAGGAAAGGGACAAAATAGCCCAAAAGGCTATTGGGCCCAAGGGATAAGTAGCATAAGATGACATGACTCATGGACCAAATGGAGCCCCAATACCCACCCCTTGCCTTTTTGTGTTGTCCTATATAAGCTAAGTGTTGGAGCAAACCTAGCTAGGGTTTTTGGGTTTAGATATTTATAAAAATACCCAATCCTAGACATGTATTTATAAAAATACCCAAGCACTATTTAAACATAGAAACATACCCAAAATCAACCCCACAATCAACAATTGTATATTTTTTGGGTGTGTTTATAAATGGGTTTTGAGTGTGTGTAATGATGGGTTTTGGGTATGTTTATAAAGTGTTTTCGGTGTTGGGTATTTTTATAATTTATGCCCCCATTTTGGGTATTTTAGTGAAACTTCCTTTTTGGTTTCCTACTTTGGTTGATGAGTGATAATCTTTTTATCTCATCTTCCATAAACCAAAAATTGGTCAAATCAAGAAGTAGACTAGCATCCATACTTATTGATCGCATTCTCTTCATCTCTAGGATCATTTGGTGTGGTGAGGTAGAGGACTCCAATCTTAGAGCCTTAAGGTGAATGAGTCAAAATCAAGAGAAACAAAAGGCATTTCCAATAATGGTGTTCATTCTTGAGAAATAAAGAAAATATCATAAAGGATAAAGATCTATTCCCTTTTTCCTTTTTCTATTTGTGTTCAAAGAGACTAGGCTAAGATACTTGGTTTAAAATGAAAAAGGTTTAGCTCAACTAGGATAAACAAAATGAATCCGCCATTTAGAATGTTTTTATTGTATAGGTTGTGGCTAAAGTTCATTTCCTAAGCATTAGATGCATGTTTCCTTCAAGTGGTATCAAGAGCCAAGGTCTAGTCTCTTTAAGCCTTTTATTTTGGTTATTGGTTTTAATATGGGCTTGTTTTCAAACTTATGTGATATATGTGTTAGATTTTCTTTTTCATGTCACTTATTCATAGGATATAGGATATAGGATGAATGAGTAGGAGTATGAAAAGAAAAATCAAGAGATGACACCAATGGGGGTGGCGGCAAGGACGGGCTTTTTGGGTCTTATGTGTATCCATGTTTGAAATGTTTACATGGTTGTGTTAGTCTTGAAATTCTAAGCATGGTTATGATTTTGGCATGAATTTAGGATTTTTGTGTGATTTATGAAGAGTCATAAAGATTTGAAAAAGGTTCTTGAAATGTTCTTGGTGTTCATGATATGTTCATAGGAGTTCTTGTCAAGCATGCTTTTTGATCTTATCTGATACTTGACATTTGTATGTTGAATGTTAGTCAAAAACATTTTATGACATCCTATGACATTTTTATATAGTATATAGTTTTTGTCCCCTAAAGTTTTAAAAAGAAACCAATGAAAATGAAGATTTTTTTTGGGTACAAAAGATGGTACCACCTTGTAGTAGTGATTATGAATTATACAAAACCTGATATAGCATATTCAATGAGTCGGCTGAGTAGGTATACTAGCAATCTTGGACGTGATCATTGGGATGCCTTAATTAGAGTGTTAAGGTATTTAAAATACACTTTGAATCATGGATTGCTTTATACTAAATATCCTCCAGTATTGGAAGGATATAGTGATGCTAACTGGATTTTTGACAATACTGAAATTAAATCCACAAGTGAGTATGTGTTTATATTAGGAGGAGAAGCAATTTCTTGGAAATCTTCTAAGCAAACTTGCATAGCCCGATCAACAATGAAATCAGAATTTATTGCCTTAAACAAGGCAGGAGAAGAAGCAGAATGACTGAGGAATTTTTTAGAAGATATTCCAATTCGGCATACAAAATGGGAATAACTTGGCAAATAGAACACTTGCGCGTGTATTAATCAGTTTGTGGTCACTAAATTTGCTTCTCCCTCCCTCAGACCCTGTCAGACCTACTAGTCAATGCTACTTTCTTTTGAACTTTGATGAAAAATTGAAATCGAATACATGCATATGCCTGAAGACAAGAACACAAATTATTAATCATAATATCCTTCTCATCTGATTAGGAAGTCAAATCTGATTAGAAATCTAATCTAGTGGAAGACACTAGCTAGTAGTAAAATACAATTTTCTTTTGAAAAACAAACTAAAACAGCATTTTGGGTAATTTCGTAATGATTATTTAACTAAAATTATTTGGTTTATTTTGTAGGGTTCAAATCATACAAGTTTTTCTCTTATACAGATGTTTAGACCTGTGTTAATATCACGGTAAACAAGGAGAAAAGAACGATAATAACATCTAGATTTTTGCATATGAGAAAATCTGATATATCGTACTATGCTATATATGTGACAAGACAACATGCGTAAATTACGCTATTGAGAGTTGTATTGTTTTTCATACAAGCAAAATCAAAGATTTTGAACTTCTCCAGTACAGAATATAAGTAAAATACAAAATCCTATAATATTACAAAGTAATTTAATATAATACAATTCAATCCAATCCAGCGTATCAAACCACATTTAATAATAAAGTACACAAATCATATACTTACTTTGCATGTGTATATTAATCAGTTTTGTGATCATGAATTTATATACTCTACTTGTCTCTCAGACAAATTTGAAAATGATATATACATAAGACATGCATGCAGACAAGGCCCACAAATAACCACGTCATCTCTGTTGTCGTCACCGTTTTCAATTCGTCAAAACAGACGTCATATCTATTATAAGTCTCCACATTCTCTCCCTCTTACATGTATTGTCCCACAATAATTTCACTTAATTCAGCCGAGCCCACTCATAAACACCCAGTATTGTCTTCAGACTGAAAAAACAAAAAAAAACCACCCAATATTTCCCGACAACTCCACGCTCTGCCGCGCGCCTCCACTACCGCAACAACCGCCATGGTTACACATGGACTCAACAAATGGGCGATCTCAAAGAATCTAATTGGCAAGCGCTAACTCTCAAAGTCAAAGTCATGGTGATGGTACTGTGACATCGGGCTGCCACCTTTAATATGCATACTCGTTTTTATAACTCAAATCAAAGTATATTTACGAAGTTTCCTCGACCGGAAGATTTGAAAATTATTTTCTTAAAAGAATATCACAAAAGATAAAAATTCTGATTACTATGATTATTCACAATCAAAGCTTAATTTCTTTTTGGTTACAAAGAATTCCAAGCATAAACCTTTACATGACAACAAACTATCATGACAACTTCCCCACATCTCAAAAGCATTTTACTAAAATATATAGGAAAAACATGACTAAACCTATGCATAAGATTACAATAATACTATGTGCACCGACTTATTTACCAGTTTAACTTAGCGTATATATATGTATTTTACCTCAATAACAGAAGTTCCTATGCACGAGAACTTTGTGTTGCATTTTATGATTTGGCTGAGATGGGTATATCAAATTTGTAGGTCGATATCCTTGTCTCATAGGCCGTCAGTATATATAATCAAATCCAATTTGGCATATCCAACGAGATTTAACTAGACAAATCATTCATTATGCATGTGTATTCTATTGAACTACTTGTCCCTCTGACCACATCTGACCTATCCATATATGTCGTGTTCTATTGAACTGGATGAGCACAAAGACAAGAACGGCCACCCTAAATATAAAACATACACTATGATACAGCTTAATGCAATCGTGGAATCATAGATTTTTCAGTATGACCATGACACCATCATGTGTTTTTTTTTTTACTAATGTTATATTCTAGGTCCCTAATATAACGTGTACATTATCCACTTATATTATAATATAACATGTAGATTAATAACACCACGTAAGTATATGATGGTCACTAAAAAAAAGGGTTAAAATGAAATACAGCTTAATGAAATTTAGTATTACAGTTAAATCTTCAGCATACCAAATGGAAATAACTGGGCAAATGTAGATGACTTGCATGTGTGTGTAAATCAGTTTGTGGTCACTAAATTTACCTGTCGTTGTGACCATGTCTACTTGTGCATGCTATGTGCTTTCGCTACAAAAATTTTGGACAATAGTAACCTGTTTTTGGGTGAGTATTGGTACTTTTTTTTTTTTTTTTTTTTTTTTTGCGAAATAGTAGAAATTTAATTGAAAAACGGGGCACAAACCAAGAATACAATAGTAAGAACATAACCCCATAAAGAGGTTCTTGTAATATAGAGACTAAAACAACAAAGCCAACTAAGCACCAGTATTACAAGATAGTTAGAAAACAAATATACAACTTGAAGCCCAACTAACAGGGAGTTACACATTAGGAGGACCCACATCCCTGCAACAACCAGTGCTTTAAGAAGATCAAGACATAGAACAATCTCTCTAACTTCATGGGATAGGAAATACCCTAAGAGTGGAGAGCATAATCACTTTGACTTCTACTAGGACGTTCCAAAGAATAACACATCTCCTAATCTCCACTTGACCCCAAGCACAATAAAAGTAGATCCATCAAAATCAACAGCTCCACCTGAGATCTACACGAGATCTACTGCAAAAGCAGCAGATCTAGCAACATCTTCCAATCACTAGCCCCAAAAGACGACACAAACCCTAAAGAAAAAGGGAAGAAACAAACCTTGCAAAAAGCAAGTAGCAGACAAAACCCAACAAAAGGCTTTAGTCACCCTACATGCAGAAACGATTAATCAGTGTGTTACATATGTTGGCCGTGACCTTTGATGTTTGTCAGGCAAAAATACATCATGTCCAATCACCATTAGTCATGCATCTTTTATTATTTTGTCACTAAATATGTGTTTCGAATCCCACAGAGATTATTTCAAAGCATCTTGTCCAATTTTAGTGCTCTGTCTTTTTCATATCATCTTCTGTTCATCTTGACAGCCTTATCAGTGCTCTTTCCGTCCATTGTAAGGCACGCTTCTGCACTAAGAATCTTTCTGCCAAAAAGAAAAGAGCGAGCAGAGAAAGTACAGGGTTTCCTTTATTAAAGAAATCGTACGGATTGAGACGATCTATTTCCTATTCCGGGAGTCGAGAACTGTTTGGATCATGCTCTTTTAGGTCGCTATCTTACTTTTTGAAATTTTGGTTTTTTAGCCATATTAAAAGGCCATGCAAATAAGAAAGAACCAGCACAAGATGAGTTCACAGTTAAGTATTTGGCTCAGCTGCATAATTGTACATAGTCTAGCTAATAGTTCACAGTTAAATTGCTCTGTAACTTGTCAAAAAATCTATACTCATACACTGTTCATAGAACTCACGAAAAACTTAATCATAGTGTGTTAGCCACACTAGTAGTGAATCTGTTAAGTACTTGTATGATAAAAATAAGTCATATCTTGTATACTGATGTGGTGTTCATGTAGATCAAAAAATAATAAAAAATAATTATCTTTTAAGATAATTAAAAGAATGGAAAGAATTTTTTTTTTTTGTTAAACTTTTTAGTTATGTTGAAAAATAGTAAATAATTTTGTTAATTTGAATACGAAATAGGGCCCACTAACATCATAGTTAATGGCAAGAGTGGAACTAGGCAAGGACGGAGGCACATTGAGACCAATGTGGTCCTAGACCCCCAATAATAACGTCTGGACATCTGAAAAAGAGAATAACTATACATATATGATTGTCTATTGGTTTAATTACTTTGAATTAATTGCCCAATTTGTTTCTATTTATAAGTTTGAGAAGATGTTCATACTTGTTTCAATTTAAATTTAATTCATATATGTTTTTCAATTACTGAAAGATTTGTCAAAAGAAAATCAAAGCTTGAGTTAGTGGGTGAATTATAGTTTGGTAGCATATATTGAGAGATAGTACAGATGACGAGGCTATTATACAATGATTTCAAAATATGAAAACTTGTCAAGGACAATTATGATTGTAATGAATATGCAATATGATTATATATATATAACGTTTTGGTATGTATTGTGAGTTCAAATTTTTAATTGTTTATATTTTGTAAGATGACTTCACAAACAAGAAATTCTGGCTCCGCCATTGGACTAGGACATGTCTATAGCATGAGCTAAATTTTATTGATATAGAAAGAGGAAAAGAAAATGGAAAATCCGAATCAAGAACCATAATGTAACAACTTAAAAATGGGTGCACTAGGGGAATAAAAAAACAAGAGAGAACATAACAAAAAAATAAGTTGGGTAGACTAACATTGAGTTGCATTGGACTAATTGTTGTAATTAGAGCTGAGTTGGAATTTTTAATGCTAGTTGTTTTTGAGGTCCAAAAAGTCACAAGAAACCCAAAGACATTTAAAGCCTAATAGAAATATTGTGCATGTCATGTCAAGCCAATAATACAATTTTCAAATGTCAATCACCTACCAAGCTCAGAAGAACTCAAGTCATGTGGTTTACAGGACTTGCACAAGGGATTGTGGTGTTGAAGGTTACAGAGGTTCATAAGGCCTACAGAAGCTCTTGGATAATGGAGACTTTTGGCTAACTACTTGGGAGCACCAAAGTCCAAGCCCATTACTTGAAGTTCTCCAATGTGGGTGAGCAAATGAGATATTCTTCAAGCACTTCCTTTTACCCATAGGAAATAATCATTTTCCAATGCCTAACTTTACTTGTTGGAAATAAGAATGTCCCAATGCTCCTTATTACTCGCTAGAAACAAGCCAATTCCAACACCACCTTTTACCCATAGGAAATAGCCATTTTCCAACGGCTAGCTTTACCTGCTGGAAATAAGAATGTCTCAATGCCTCCTTTTACCTGTTGAAAATAAATTAGCTTCAATACTTTCTTTTACCTATTGGAAACGAAAGAGAGCCTTCACCTTCTATAAATTGGAAGGCATTGCCTAGGCAAAACCAATTCCTCTTGGTTGTTGCAAGCCTCTAAGCAACCATGAGAACTCACCATTTCTTCAGCTGTTGCAAGCACTCCAGTATCCATCACAGTCATTCCTGAGCCATCAACCTCCATCTCTTGGTTGCTCAAGCACCCCGTCAACCATCAGACCACCTTATTTCCTCCCTTTGGCTGCTGCAAGAATTCCAGCAGCCATCCTAGCCATTCCTCTACTATCACAACCATTTCTTCTACTTTGTTATCCTTGAAATCCTCCATCTTCCATTTAAAGCCTAACCAAGCATAACTCTAAGATTTTCCTTCCTCCTCATACCTTTCCAAGATATAAACACCATAGCCTTCAAGCCTCAAGTTTTTCTTTCCATCATCCTTCTCTTGAAACTCTTAAATCACCATAGCCATAGCCACAAACAACAAGTTCTCAACACCAAAACTCAAGCCTATCCACACCAAGCCAAGCACATGCATTCTCATTTGCTAAACTTGTGGGTCTTTAGCTCCCATACTCCAAGCTCTCATGCCAAGCTCATATAATCTTAGATCAACATCAGCAAGTCATCTTCAACCATCCAGAGCAAGAGCAAGCAATCGTCAAGCTACTGGAAATCTACTCAAGCCACCCATCCTTTATCAATATATATATATATATATATATATATATATATATATATCTCTCTCTCTCTCTCTCTCTCTCTCTCTCTCTCTCAAAAAGTTCCATCCCAAATCTGAAACACTCATCCTCTCAAGCTAAGTTGAAACCATAGACATTGCAAACTCTTCGTCTAGCTGCCGAAAACACCTAAAATCTCAAGCGTTAATCCTTTCTTTATGCTCATTTTCTCTTAGCTCCCACATCACAAGCCTCTCATGCCAAGCCTAGTAGTATCTTGATTCACCAAAGCAAACTCTCATGCCAAGCCTGTGCAACATCAATGCACCATCTCCAACTCTTCGTCTAGCTGCCGGAAACATCAGCACAAAACACGTAACCCCTGGAAGAAGAACAAAGTACTCCCCTAGGACTTGCTTCTCCCTCGGGATACTTTGGGCCTAGTTCTCGCTAACTCATAAAAAGGGGCAACGAAGGCTTGATTCACCACTCTATGGCGGTCCAAGAATCAACAAGACCGGACGAGCCTTTCGACAGAAAAAGACCCCAACATAAATGGCGACTCTACTTGGGACTAGGCTATTAGTCTTGTAGTGGCTCCTGAAAGATCACAAGCTTAAAAATTAGTATTCGTGCAGCTGCACTACAACAAAATTTAAAGATAAGAGCATTGTCTTCGATTTTGCTTTGTTCAATTGTTCTAAAAAAAAAAGAAAAGATGCAAAATCATTTTTAATATTTTCTCTTATGTTGTAGATATACCTTTTCAAACAAAACATCTTGCGAAAGGCCTATGGGGGCTTAGGCAAATCCATCATAGCAAACTGCACATGCAAACTCCAAATGACTCGGGGGCTTCGAGCCAAGCAAAAGAGAGAGACAAGAATCCAGAAGCTGCTGTAAATTTCAGTTTTCCTCTTGGAGGAAAGCAAACTGTTTGTTACTTATCTGGAGGAAACCAGGCTGTATGTATCTCTTCCAGCAACTCGCTTCGCCTTTTCCTTCTCATCTTCAGTTTGCTTCTTCCAGAGGTCTTCTTTGAAGCAAGTTGCAAGAGAACAAAAAAAAAACAAGTATGCGTCTTCTCTGTTTCACAACCCCGAGTAAGCCAAAGAGTACATAACCCAACTCTGCAACCAATTGCTGACCCCAACAAGCTGACTTGGGGGCTTCATGCCAAGCAAATTCAAAGAAGGACACCATGCCATCCAAACAAGCAAACCCATCCACCTTTTTTGCCATACAGTATAAATCATCTCCTTGATTACAACAAGCCTAGACAATCCTGCATTATGGTGACAAACAGTTTTCTACTTCCCCTGTTTGAAATAAGCCAAGTAGTGCTAACTCAACAAGCCATCTACTTCTAAGTTTCGACTAGTAATCAGCACACCTAGCCTTTTGTCAAAAATCAATTTTGCAATTCACTACCAAACATTATGCCTTTTCAAGACCTTAACCTCTTGGGGGCCTTACTTATGTTAAAACATGTTGCCATTCAAGCTCATGCAACCTCGTGCTATAAGTGATCAAACAGGACCTCTGCAACATGCCAAGAAGGAAATTACAACATGCCAAGCAAATCAATCAAGCCAAATTTACATGAAAAGAAAAGCAAAAACCGACTTAAGCACAAGTCAAGCATTTAGCACATAAATTTCAGAAAACTTCAAATTTTATCATGTCATACCAGGCTATACCTTGATTCCAAGGAATTGTATGACTCAACTTCATCCCATTCTCATCCCAAACCAAGGTAAATCTTGATTAGATTATCTACATCCTGAGAGCAAGTCTAAGCTATATCATTCCAAGCCAAGTTACATTCTTCCAGCATCTACTCTACAAGCAAAGAATTTCCAGAACCTACTCTACAAGCAAATAATTTCCAGCACATGCCCGATTTCAAACATCCTGACAGTGTCTGTGCTTCATAACCTCCAGAACTCAATCCATCCTTACAACCATTAAACAAACTCATTGTATCTCTAAAAGAACACTCAAAGTAACCTCAACAACTAGCTTGTTCTTCTCATGCTTTGGAGCCTCTCAATCAATTCTGAAAAAGATACAGATGCTGGAGAGGTACTCGTGAAAAAAAGAGGTGCCAGAAGCATATTTTCCTACATTCATCCATTCTCCACCTGCAACATCCAACGACTATCGCCTCCTCATGCAATTCCTCATATCTTCTTATCTTTGAAATCTATCATTTCCCCTGTAAATCATAACCTACTCATCGTCATCATTCTTCTCAGACAAACTTGAGATCCTCATTTTATGAAGATAATTGCCTGAGCACCTGGACTTGCATCATTGCTCTCATTTTCTTCAACAACAAAAAAAATCCTGCAAAGTAGAAAGATGATGCATAAGCAGCAAGCAAACTCATCAACCAAGCATTTGACGAATTCACATGGCATAAAACTAATCCACAAGCCAAGAAATTTCATTTCATTCAAGCATTCTAAGCAATTTAGGCATTCCAAGCAATTTAGGCATTTCAAGAAAATTGAAGAACTCATGCTCTTGTGGCAGTACCATACAACATCACGCTCTCACAACAATATTGCTCAAGATCATGCTCTTGCAATGCCTAGATTAGCACTCAATCCCAAGAGAAAGGAAATGCTAAATTCTCAAACAAAAACAACATGCCAAGCAAAACTTATACACAAGCTTTCCAACCATTCTAGCTGGAACATCCCACCTTTGGAAATCATTAGAAATCAAGCTTACAACCAACAAATCCCAAACTTTCCAGATTAGAACTAAACATATCAAGCTTCATTTTTCCAAAATTTTGTTTCATTTAGAGCTAGGGAAGCATGTCAAATAGATTCCCAAAACATGCCATGCAGCATAAACTGCACAATTCCAGTAGCTTAACCCTTTGAAATTGAACAAAAAATTCATTTTTCCTTCAAATGGTACAAGACCAGTTCCAACACAACCGTTGAGAAGTCTGTTTTCATGTATCAAAATCTCCAACTTAGATTCCAGGAGAAACATTTCGAAAGTTTTGAGGAATGTAATGAAATTCAAGCTGCATCGACATCAATTCATGAACACACTTCAAAAAAATGAAGGCAGAGAACACTACAATGGTTGGATGATCCTCAATTTTGGATATGTTATAAACAACATAATTTCGAGAAAATTTTGTGAAGCAAGCGCAATCATCTAAGCATTCAAAATAAATAAACAATGTAGAAGCAGAATCTGCAGAAACTCACCAGCCATGGATGAACACAGAAGCTGCATACCAACTTTAAGGCATCAGAAAAATTCAAAACATTCTACAAATTGTACAAGCTATAGTACTCGAGCAGATGAACAACTTTCATCAAGGAACGCTACTACAAATATTCAAAAAGACAACACTAAATACACAACGGTTAGCTCCAAAACCGTTGTAGTTGTTTCTTCCACAATGGTTATTATATAGCCGTTGTTAAAAGGGGTTTTTAAGCATTGTGGTTTAGGGTATGTGATTTTTTAATTTTATTTCACAACTTTCCACAATGGTTTTCGTTTCAACCGTTGTAATTGAAGCTTTAAAAAAAAAACACGGAGTGAACAGTGACACAATATTTTTTCTTAAGCCCCGATAATTCTCATTCTCTCTTATCTCTTTTCTACCTCTTGTCTCTCGCGTCTACCTCTCTTGCCCCAATTTTTTCTGTCTCTCGTCGCCTTGCCTTCGCCACAGCCATAGACAGAGAGACTTTGTCTCTCGCGTCTCCCTCTCTCCACGCTCTCTCACTCTCTCTCTCCTCCCTCTCCCCTCTCTTTCTCTTCCCTCCCTCCTTCTAGTTCAGAGGGATTGGGTTTTAATTTTAGGGTTACTGATTTGGGTTTTAATTTTAGATCTCTCAGCTACTTGCACATAAGAAATGAAATTTGGGTTTTCTTTGTTGTGTGTGTGAGTTTGTTAGATTGAGGTCAGGTTCATCTAGGGTTTGGTTTGTTTGTTTATGAAGGTGATGGCGTCGAAACGGATCCTAAAGCAGCTGAAGGATCTCTAGAAAGATCCTCCTGCTTCATGCAGTGCTGGTATTTTCCATTTCCAAACTCGATTCGTTTCCTCTTCTTTTTCATTTTGATTCTGCTAAAGTTTTAATTTTGTGATTTTGGGTAAGAATTGGTGTAGGAGTTTGTTGATTGCCTCCTCTTTGGAGATTTTGGCTAATGTGTACAATCTGATTTGAGCTTCCATCTATGCTTATTTTTAGAAATTTGCTATTTTTTATTAACCCAGACCAGGAAATTTGTGTAAAGCTGCAGTCTTGCACCGATTTGGTGGTCATATCAATTTTATATTATTGTTCTCATTCCAAATTATGTGTTTGTCTCATAATCGAATGGAATTGCATTATTTTTAAGTTGGTCAACTGAATTTCATCGTTAAGAACCATCAGAGAATATGAAGAAAATAGTGAATGATATGGGATACTGAAGGTGCTATTGTGTGGCAGTTGTTAACCCTTACCCATTTCCCTGCCCTAATTAAATGGCAATAGACCTCCTACCTAGCATCTTGGGTATAAATGGGTAATTGCCCTTTTAACTCCTTGTTAAATGGTCTGGGTTGTGGGGACCTGTAATGATGCGGACATCTATGACAAACCTTTTAAGGTTTACCAAAGAAGGAAGAAACGATCAGCCAATCCAACATTATCATTATGGTTGGGGTGAAATCTTAGTTTCCAGATTTCAATAGGCAAGCTATTTTTATCCAGATTCCATATTTCACTAGGATTTCTAGATTTTCCAGATTTTACTAAGTTTTAGTTTCCATTTTTTTTTGTAGGATTTGATTTAAGTTTCCTAGTTTATTTGGATTGGTTCCTTTGTGGATTAGGATTTCTTTTTAGTAAGGGATTTTTTATCCAATTATCTCTAGGTTTTAGTTTGCTATAAATACCCCCTATGTAGTTCTTTAAAATTCAGTTGTTGAGATATAAAGAAAAGCTTATTTTCCAGATATTGGAGACTACTTGGTGTGAAGCCAAACCCCTGGAGTGATTCCGGACCTATCCCTTTTGTTCTATTTTCTGTTTTCCATTGTTTTCGCTTTCGCTAAACTACCTAAATACTCAATTCACCCATATCCTACATCAAATTTGGCATAAGAGCCTAGTTTTCTTTTTCTTGGGTTCAGAACTTTCGAGTATTTCTTGTTCTTCACACTCTGTGTCAATTGATGGCTCTGACTAAGCCTGGAAAGACAGACGAGCCAGCGACGAACTTTGAACGTCTTGTTCAGATGATGGAAAACCTATCAAAGCAAGTAGCAGATTCGGACGCTAGAGTGGAACATCACCTTGCAGACTTAGAAACAGCTAAACAACATGATGAAGCAAGTGTGAATGGAGAAGAGAGGAATCATGAGCGACACCGTCATGATAGAAGGAATGATCGGGACGCAGAGAGACACAATTTTCATCGTGGCTATGAGCAAGACCCTGATGAAAGGGTGATGAGATCAGTGAAAGTTGACGCTCCAAATTTTGATGGTGAGCTAAATCCTAAAGCACTCCTCAACTGGCATGACATGTCTGAAGCTCGAAGGGTGATATTAGCTAAGATAAAATTGGTGGGTCAAGCTGGATTGTTTTGGACCAATGTTGAAACGCAGGTAGAGAGAGCTGGGGAAGAACCAATCATCCATTGGGGTGAGATGAAAGAAAGGTTGAAGCAGAAATATCTACCATTATCCTATCAACAGAGTTTGTTGGACGAATGGCAAACTCTTCGTCAAGACAACATGCCAGTTGCTAAATATATTGCAAAATTTGAGGAATTCATGTTGCGATGTGACATAAGGGAAGATCGAAGGATGGCTCTTTCTCGGTTCAGATCAGGACTTGGACTTCGTCTAGAACTTCAAAGGGAATTAATTCCTCATACTGTTAATACCTTAGAAAGGATTTTTCAGATAGTACAAGAATTAGAGAAGTATTTAAAATCCTCCAACGTAGTCAAGCGGATTGATCCTTATAAATCTGATTTTCGTGCTGGTACATCTGGGACAAAGCCTAATTCAACGTCTAAGGGTTTTACTACAACAAAGATCGCCAAGGAGTTGAGCCGATGAGGGCGTCGGGCTCTTATGGTGGGGGTGGTTTGTAAGACCCTTACAAGTTGGCATAGGCCATGGCATGGTTTTGATGTTTTGCACCATGCCAAGGCAAGCCAAAGGTGCATGGGAGGTGCACTCGTGAAGCAAGACGACGTCGAAGGACAAGTGTTTTGGGCTGAGAGTTGGCAGCCAAGACATGGCAACATGACAGACTTGGTGACATTGGCATTGGCGCTGTCGAGAGCTTGGCATTGGTGCTGTCGACAGGCAGTGCGCGCAGCATGTAGGCAGGCTGTGCAACAGACGCCGACAGAAGGTGCGCGCGGGCTGCAGGCAGGATGCGCAAAGGGTGTCGACAGAATGTGGCGCGAGTATGGAATGGAAGGCAGTTACGCTGGTGCGCATCGTGCGAGCAGCGTGCGCGCAGAATGCGCAACGCATGCAGGCAGTTTGTGCTGGACGTGGCAGTTTGGCTGAAATCATGCTGTAGTGGGTCTAGGACGTGGGCAAAACGGTTTTGAGCAGTCCTTGAGTGGTTGGACGTGGCTAGGAGTTGCTGCATGCTTGAAATTCGGATTGTGGGCTGATCTTGGAGCATTAGTGGGCGGTTACTTGGTAGTGGCAGCATGTTCCAAGGTGTGGGGAGATTTTTAAGGAGGAAAATCTGCCCATGAAGATAGTGGGCTGCAAGGTGGCAGCTGATGAGTGCTAGACAGGTTTTTAGGAGAGAAAAACGTGTCTAGGTGGCTAATCTAAAGGTTGGCAAAGTTTCCTAAGTAGATGGGGGTGTCATCTACATAGTGTAGGCTTATAAATACCCTGTGAAGGTGTGTGGTTGAGAACCAAGTGATGTGATAATCCAACCAAGAGTGAGAACTTGTAATCCTTTGCTATTCGTGAATCGAAGGTTGGGAACTTTCCCGTATATGTGTGTGTGAGAGTTTTCCTACGTGAGACAAGTCTTACTTGTGAGAGTGTTGGTGTCACTTGTTCCGCTGCGTGTACTCTGAAGCCTCGCAGGTTTAGAGGTGAAGAGAAGGCTGACTTAGGAGGAGTCTAAGTGCCGAACAAGGGCCGAAAAATTAAAGGCGTTTTTCACCCTTGTTACACTTTGTATAGTTGCTGGCCGCATATAATTCTGGTTTTGAATGTATATAGGTTGTGCTGCACTCATTCGTCCCTCGTAAAATGACGTTACTTTTTTTTATATATACAAAGGTCTGGGGCGTACTTTTTGAGCTTTTTAATGAGATATGTCCAATTATGTTGTCCTCATGTAATAATATTCTTGTTCCATATTAACTTTTTCTTGTTTGTGGCTGTTTGTTTAGACCCCGTTTGAAAATTTGGAGCCTGTTTTGAGGGAAGATATACGAAAGTAATTTCATCTTCAAAGCTATGTAGTTTTTAAACCTTAGTTGTTTTCTTCGTATCTCTCTGATATTGTAAATTCTACAGCTATGGGATGGAGTTCCGAAGCCCAAAGCCCATAATTATGTGTAGGGAACTCCTAAACAACCAACAAGTACGGAGTGTGGATATTTTGTGATGCGTTATATGAAGGAGATTGTTGAAGATAAAAATTTGGAATTTGCATCTAAGGTACTAAATATCCATATAGCATGGTAGAATAGTACATTTAATTTGAATGGAAACTAAATCTTTGATTAAGATTGCTTTTTTATTATGAGACTTGGCTAAGTCCTATTTTTGATATCTTGTTACAGTGGAGTAAAACAAATGATTGTACATATACACAAAATCAAATTGATGAAGTATGGCATGAATGGGCAGGTTATGTGTAGCTCAAACCTCAAAGTGGACAAGGTTTTTTTGCTCAGAATAGTGGACAAGGTTATCAACCACTGTTTTGGTTTCTTTTGAACATGATTACGTGGCAATCACTTTGATTGTCATTTTGTGAATGGTAGAATTTTCACATAGAATGTACAAAATTTTAGATTCTGTGGTTGGTTGCTTTGGGATGTATGTACTAGATTCCAAGCTTTAAATTGCCTATAGATCTCAAATTGTTGTAATTGAACC
The DNA here is from genome assembly GCF_965620075.1 of Prunus avium. Taxonomy (NCBI): domain Eukaryota; kingdom Viridiplantae; phylum Streptophyta; class Magnoliopsida; order Rosales; family Rosaceae; genus Prunus; species Prunus avium. The sequence goes on along the minus strand of NC_142284.1, from coordinate 14,990,802 downwards.
AATTTTGGAATTGTATATATGGTTCAAATATTTTTCATATTGAAATATGAATACATCATTGTTCTAACTATATTCAGTAGTGAAGGAATGTCATTATTACAACGGTCACCTTCTTAACAACGGTTACCCATTCAAACCGTTGTAGAAATCCACTTATTCCAATGGTTAGAACCAACATCTGTTGTATAATAAGAACATTTACAACCATTATTCTAAAAACCGTTGTGGAAAGAAATATATTACAACGGTTATTGAGAAAAACCGTTGTCGAAAGTGACTTACTACAACAGTTATCATAAAAACCGTTGTCGAAATGACCATTTCACAACGGTTGTGGAGAGTAACCGTTGTAGTAAGAACTATACTACAACAGTTATTGAGCAAAACCGTTGTTGAAATGACCATTCTACAACGGTTTTTAAGAAAAATCGTTGTTGAAAGTGACATATTACAACGGTTTTTTATCCTTGTCATAAATAGGTAGAAAAGACGACACTCCTAAGCACAACGGTTTTAGAAGACTTTCAACAACGGCTAAAAACCGTTGTCTATTAACTTTATTGTAGTAGTGGAAGTTTTCTGATCTGAGCTTCCGAAATATGACTTACGTACTAATGCACAACACCCACGAGTTTGAATCTCGAGGAGAGAAGAAAGAGTTGAAGGAAAAGAAGAAAAATGAGGGCACGGGTGTTGAGATGAAAAAGAATAAAAATGTGGGATCACCCTCTGCCAAAAAAAGAAAAAAGAAAAAAAGGGACAACATGCCGAGTGATATTGCCAAGCTGACATGCCATCACCTCTTATTGAAGAATGAAGGGGTTACTGGCTTTGCCAAGGCAGACCAACAACAACAAAAAATGTACGTAGAAATGCCAAACCCAAAACACTCAAGCACATCCACCATGCTAAATAGCCAAAAAGCTATATTAAACCATGTCACCTTAGCCAATATCAAGCTTACATGCCAATACCAAGCATCCAAGCATACAAGCCAAACCTAAGCGTACAAGCCAATACCAAGCATACAGGCCAATGTCAATCTTACACGCCAATGCCAAGCATCTAAGCCAATACCAAGCATACAAGCTAAAATCCAACTTGAAGAAGAATTCTTACACGAAGAACTTGCCATGACTTCCCCGTTACTCTCATCCGTAACCGTCAAGAGTTCATCACATGTGTCCTCATCACACACGTGGGGTGAACTTCCAGCTTTCTTCATCTTGTTCAGCTTCTCCTTCCATACCGGACAATCTCGCTTCCAATGATCCATAGATCCACACTCGAAGCACCCTTCATTGTCCTTGGATTTAGCATTCTTCTCGTTGCTTCTCTTGCCTTTACGCTTGCTTGAACGACTCCTTGCGATCAAACCAGCATCTTGAGAGTTCTCCTCCGATCGTTGAGACATCCTGTGATGCGTCATCACATCTTGCACCACCTCCTCAAAATTCAAAGTACTCTTCCAGAACATAAGTGTAGTTCGGAAATGCTTATAAGACGGAGGCAAGGATGTAAGAAACATGAGTGCCTTATCCTCCGTATTATACAACACGTCCATTCTCTGCAAGTCAGCAACACATCTATTGAAGCTGCTCAAATGCTCCATTAGATTGCCTTCCTCCGCCATCCGAAGATTTAGGAGTTCTTCTTGAGGAAGAGCTTGTTGGACAGCGACTTCCCTGCAAACATCTCTTCGAGCTTCTCCCATGTTTGCTTCGCTGTGTCCTTCATCACGTGGATGAGCACCTCATCGGAGATGAAGTTCTCAATGGCTCCTCTAGCCAACTCGTCTAGCACACCCCACTCCGCGTCTGTCATGGTTGCCGGCTTCTTCTCTTTGCCTCCCAAGACAACACTGAGATTTTGTTGTGTAAGGGCTGACTTCATCCTCCTTTGCCAAAGCGTGAAGTTCTCCTTCCCTGTGAAAGGTTTCAACTCCACCTTCATGCTGACAGATTGTGGTAGCCTCTGATGCATAGAGCTACTTCCACCTTCAGCTTCCTTGTCACTTGCCATCTTCAACACACTAGCAACCTTGCTGCTCCAACACACAGCTCTGATACCACTTGTTGTGAAAAATGGACAAACACTTTCACTCACTTCCCTAATGATCTTGTTGTTGATGGACTTTGTGACACACACAAAGATGGATGAATCACACACACACACTTGAGACAACAACCAAGCACAAAGTGACACAAGAATTTATAGAGGTTCAGCAATTACCTACATCCTCTTGGTGATCCCCTTGAGAAATTCACTTCATGAAAGAATAAGTTACAACTTTGGTATTACACAGAAAAACCCCCTTAGAACTCTATTCTCTCCTCAAGCTCTCTTTTCTCTCACACCCCTTGCTCAACACTTTGATGCACTTGTGAACACTCTCACAACCCTTGGTGTTTCCCTCCTTGGTGTCTAGACTCTCAAGACCCCAACTCAGCTCCTAACTTGAACTGATTGCTCTCCCTCACGTTCTCCCTTGGTGAGTTAACCTCCTTTGAACACAATAGCACCCAGCTACTTGACCACCTTGAGATTAACCACTCCTTTAACTTCAACTTGCTTTCTCATCTTATAATGTCTTGCTTCACATCGCATTACTTACACAGACCAAGATAAGGCACCATCTTGTCTTCCATGTTCCTTCCTTTAGTCTCCCACTTAGACTAAAGATCAGATCATGTAAGTAATCAAATCCCACTTCAGCCACCTTCCACTAAACCAGAAAATGGAGAGTGAATCCTTCAAAGCAAGACAACCAATTGGCAATGAGTGCTCTCCCAACTATCCAGCAGGTAGTCCACCTTTTTTTACCTCAGAAGTGACCCACTAAGCCTCTGAAATCTTGTGGAAAGCGATAGCCCTCGAAAACACAGTTGAAAACACGTAAGAAAACGTCACAGCACGATTTTTTGGGCAGAGTCGAAAACACTTTGAATCTGTGCTAGGGGGACCGGTCGCAAAGAGCTGGCGACCGGTCGCTCGTCATTTTCGATTCAGACTTTGAATCTGCTTCAAAACGACCGGTCGCCCAAACCTTGCGACTGGTGGCTGCCTCTTTCACTTGCAACCTTAATGTGAGCCAAATTTCCAACATAGCTCCCATGCCACAAGCCTCTCATGCCAAGCCTAGTAGTATCTTGATTCACCAAAGCAAACTCTCATGCCAAGCATGTGCAACATCAATGCACCATCTCCAACTCTTCGTCTAGTTGTCAGAAACATCAGCTCAAAACATGCAGCCGTTGGAAGAAGAACAAAGTACTCCCCTGGGACTTGCTTCTCCCTCGGGATATAATGGTGCAAAGTAATCCTTAGACTTGAGGCATCATAGATGTTTTGTGGCTATGTTGTTAATATTTGAGGGCACTATAAGGTCATGCTGAATTAGGCGTAGCTTAAAGGTCCTCATCAGGATTATCAATAGAGTCATGGAGGCAAATGAATGTACAACAAGGAATCTCTTCTCTTAGTAAAGGAGAGATAATACTCCAACATATGATTGGTCAAATCTCTGCTCATAGTAGTGGATAAGACTTGAAAGAAGAAGTCTTCAAGTCTTACTAGGATAATAATATAAAAGGAATTATTCACATTAGGATATTGACAATCGGATTCCATGATCTAATAATGTGAATAAGGAGTATTGACATAAGAGAAGGATTCAATTGCACGGTTATTCCAATTTGAATAGGTTCTTTCACAACGTCTCATTTAGCTCGGATAACCATAACTTGCTGCTAGGCGACAACCATGGTTTGTGAATGTTCTAAAAGGTTTCAATTAACCTTCATTAATAGGAAGAATTAAATTGTGGAATTAAATTCGTATATCACCTTTTAGGAGTTGAGTTAACCCACTACCTTGCTAAAGGCAACCTACGGATTTGCACACCCAAAGAATGTGATTAAAGGTACAAATGAGAAGAAATGAAATGAGGAGACACAAGTCAATGGTTGATAATCATATGTCGAAGTCAACGGTCAAAAGTCAACATGTTGACCAGAGCAATTGACCGAAGTCAAATAGTTCGACCGGGTCAATTACGTAAGACTATAATTATAATTTAATAGTTAAATTATAATTAAAAGATTAATTATGGAATTAAAATTGACATATAGGAATATTGGATTGGGCTTTTAAATATGATTTAAAAGGAAATAGACAAAATAGCCCAAAAGGCTATCGGGCCCAAGGGATAAAGTGGCATAAGATGACATGACCAATGGAGCAAATGGAGCCCCAAATACCCAACCAAAATTTGTGTTATCCTATATAAGCTAAGTGTTGGAGAAAACCTAGCTAGGGTTTTTGGTTTTCTACTTTGATTAATGAGTGATCATCTTTGTATCTCATCTTCCATAAACCAAAAATTGGTCCAATCAAGAAGTAGGCTAGCATCCATACTTCTTGATTGCCTTCTCTTCATCTCTAGGAGCATTTGGTGTGGTGAGGTAGAGGACTCCAATCTTGGAGCCTTAAGGTGAATGAGTCAAAATCAAGAAAAAGAAAAGGCATTTCCAACAAAGGTGTTCATTCTTGAGAAATCAAGAAAATGTCATCAAGGGTAAAGATCTATTCCCTTTTTCCCTTTTCTATTTGTGTTCAAAGAGACTAGGCTAAGATATTTGGTTTAAAATGAAAAAGGTTTAGCTCAACTAGTATAGACAAAATGAATCCCCCATTTAGAATGTTTTTGTTGCATAGGTTGTGGCTAAAATTCATTTCCTAAGTATTAGATGCATGTTTCCTTTACTTCAAGCCTCAAGTTTTTCCTTCCATCATCCTTCTCTTGAAACTCGTAAATCACCATAGCCATAGCCACAAACAACAAGTTCTCAACACCAAAACTCAAGCCTATCCACACCAAGCCAAGCACATGCATTCTCATTTGCTAAACTTGTGGGTCTTTAGCTCCCACACTCCAAGCTCTCATGCCAAGCTCATATAATCTCAGATCAACATTAGTAAGTCATCTTCAACCATCCAGAGCACGATCAAGCAATCGTCAAGCTGCTGAAAATCTACTCAAGCCACCCATCCTCTCTCTCTCTCTCTCTCTCTCTCTCTCTCTCTCTCTCTCTCTCTCTCTCTCTCTCAAAAAGCTCCATCCCAAATATGAAACACTCATCCTCTCAAACTAAGTTGAAACCATAGTCATTAACCTTTCAGTAAGAAAACAAAGACATCGCAAGCTCTTCATCTAGCTGCCGAAAACACCAAAAATCTCAAGCCTTAATCCTTTCTTTATGCTCACTTTCTCTTAGCTCCCACGCCACAAGCCTCTCATGCCAAGCCTAGTAGTATCTTGATTCACCAAAGCAAACTCTCATGCCAAGCCTGTGCAAACTCTCATGCACCATCTCCAACTCTTTGTCTAGGTGCCGAAAATATCAGCACAAAACACACAGCCGCTGGAAGAAGAACAAAGTACTCCCCTGAGACTTGCTTCTCCCTCGGGATACTTTGGGCCTATTTCTCACTAACTCATAAAAAGGGACAACGAAGGCTTGATTCACCACTCTATGGCGGTCCAAAAATCAACAAACCCGAACAAGCCTTCTAACGGAAAAAGATCCCAACAGTTGTAATGGGCTAAGAATGAGAAAACCCTATAGTTATACATGGCAGGTGCACTGGGCTAAAGCCTTGGGCAGCCTAAGCACAGTTATGTACTTGATTAACGGCACAGTTCCATGAATTCGCACAAATTTAAGAGCAATATGAAAATGACCTAATAATTTAGTTGGATTTATAGAGTTCATTCTTAATTATTTTCTCTATATCATGTTCCTAGATAAGTAAGAAAATTCAGTGGTAATATATTTACTTTATTTTTTTTTGGACAAAAAGGAGATTTTTTTTAATTTTATTTTTTAATATAAGTGATAGTTGAAACTACAAGGGGTATGAAGTTTTCTCACACACACACTACCAAGATGTCATGGGGGTTCGAACCTGAGACCACTAATCTAGAAGTCAAGACCCTTTTCTGCATGACTGACCCCGTTGGTCCAATTTTGATAAAAACAGAAGATTTATGCCCAAAATCGGAAATCAAACTAGCTTATGGGTAAACTGCACCAAACTAGATAATTTTTTCATCAAAATTGGACCGAATGAATAGTGCTAATTTATATTCCAGTTTGGGGTGAAAACCAGACCATACCCACCCCTAGTGGCACCACTCTTGCTATTTTCAAGTTTCGCTCTTTATCTTTTTAGCATAGACCTAGACAATGTAATACGAATAGAATGGTGTTACACATCGCTTGGCTCAATTTGGTCTTTTTGTTTTGAATTGTTTCATTTGGGTTGAGTAGGGGTCACCTGGCTGGCTCTCCTCTCTATCTCTCTCACTTTTTTTTTTCTTGAACAAAGCTTTAAAAACACGAGGAAAATTAATCAAGAATCTCTCATTTCTAATGTGATAAGCTATAATTACTGTTCTTGATACAAACGTTTTTGTTTTCCTTTACTTTTGTAAAGAAATATGACGTATTTGGAATGATGATCTAAGCAGTACACTTCACAAAAATTTTAGAGAACTTTAGTTATTGTACTTCTGATTATAAAAATTGATTAGGAAGATTTTAGTCAGATTATAAACTTTTTATCAATTTACTACAAATTTATATTTTCAACAAAGACTAACGAAGCGAATAATTTGTCTTTAAAATATATTAATTATAAATTAAATAGTGTTTGCTGGAATCAGATTTGAAGGAGGCAGTTTTATTTTCTATTTGTTCTGGATGTGCTGGTACCTTTTTCTTTGACCAATGTTATTTTTTTAATTGGAAGTTTTATGGTGATGTTTTAACGAGGCCATTATTTTGACATCTTGGATGGTACTATTTGGACTTTATTTTAGCATCCTGCGAGGTATTATCTGGCTATTTCAGTTTGTACACAACACTACATAAAGCGATTTAGTAAAATACAGGTCTAATTCAATTCGGCATACTGAACGGGATCTAACTAGGCAGCCATACATTGAATGTGTATTTTTGTTGTTATTGTGAGTTTATGACTTGTCCCTTTGACCACATCACACCCACTAGTCCGTGTCGTGTTCTATTGAACTTGATGGGAAACTAAAAATGACACATGCACGAGCACAAGAATACATGTGACGACTCCAAATAAAAAAAATTACTACAATAACGAGAGAAATCATCAATCAAGAAAGTTAGAAATTAGAAATAAAGAGAGATAATATGAAATAGAATCAATTACTCCTCTTAATCAATCTAATTCTTAATTTTTATTGTATTGAAATACGAATTTTAATGCGAATTCAAATGCGAAATTTGGGATAGGTTTTCTTTTATTCTTTTTTTTTTTTTTCGTGGAATAGAAGTAAAGGTAGGCATATGGCTTGGGGAAAAAAACAAATATTTCTAGTGGAATACAGCTAAATTCAATTCGGCATACAAAATGGGAATAACTTGGCAAATAGAACACTTGCATGTGTATTAATCAGTTTGTGGTCACTAAATTTGCTTCTCTCTCCCTCAGACCCTGTCAGACCTACCAGTCCATGCTACGTTCTTTTGAACTTTGACGAACAATTGAAAATGAATACATGCATGCCTTCTCATCTGATTAGGAAGTCAAATCTGAATAGAAATCCTAGTCTGGTTAGGAATTAAAGAATAATTTTCCACAAATCTAATCTAGTGGGAGACACTAGTAGTAAAATATTATTTTCTTTTGAAAAACAAACTAAAACAGCATTTTGGGTCATTTCATAATGAATATTTAACTACAATTATTTGGTTTATTTTGTAGGGGTCACATCGCACCAGTTCTTCTCTTATGTAGATGTTTAGACATTACTATATTAATATCATTGTAAACAAGGAGAAAAGAAGAAAAGGATAATGGAAAATACATGACATCTGAACGATAATAACATCCAGATTTTCGCATAGGAGAAAATCTAATATATCGTACTATGCTATATATGTGACAAGGCAACATGTGTAAATTACGCTATTGAGAGTTATATTGTTTTTCATACAAGCAAAATCAAAGATTTTGAACTTCTCCAGTACAGAATATGGGTAAAAATACAAAATCCTATAATATTACAAAGTAATTTAATATAATACAATTCAATCCAATCCAGTGTATCAAACCACATTTAATAATAAACTAGACAAATCATGGACAAGGCCCACAAATTGCATGAGACATGCATGTAGACAAGGCCCACAAATTGCAAATCAGACAAATAACCATGTCATCAGCGTTTTCAATTCGTCACCACAGACGTCACTTTTCTCACCCCAATCCCTTATTTAAGTCTCCACATTCTCTCCCTCTCACTTCATTCAGCTAAGCCCACACACAAACACCCAATATTGTCTTCAGACAAAAAAAAAACCCCAATATTGTCCCAACAACTCCACGCTCTGCCGCGCACCTCCACTACCGCAACGACCGCCATGGTGCAACACCGGTTCCTCCTCGTGACATTTCCGGCCCAAGGCCATATCAACCCTTCCCTCCAGTTCGCAAAGCATCTCGTCCGCACTACTGGGGCACATGTCACGTATGTCACGAGCCTCTCTGCCCATCGCCGCATAGGGAACGGCTCAACTCCTCATGGCTTGACCTATTCGCTCTTCTCTGATGGTTACGACAATGGATTCACAGTAGGCGATGACGACGACCACTACATGTCAGAGCTTAAGCGTCGCGGTGCACAAGCCATCACCGACCTTATTGTGTCTAGTGCAAAGGAGGGCCGCCCCTACACTTGCCTAATATACACAATACTTCTCCCTTGGGCCGCGGTGGCTGCGCGTGAGCTCCACCTCCCATCCGTGCTCGTGTGGATTCAGCCAGCCACTGTTTTCGACATCTACTACTATTATTTTAGCGGTCGCAAAGACCTCATTCGGAGCAGTACTAGTACTACTCATACTAATGGCGCTTTATGTTCAATAGAATTACCAGGACTGCCACTATCCCTCGCCAGCCGTGACCTTCCCTCTTTCATGGTGGATTCAAATCCGTACGGTTTCGCACTTCCCTTGTTTGAAGAGCAATTTGAGCTGCTCGAGAGAGAAACCAAGCCCATCATTCTGGTGAACACGTTCGATGCGCTGGAGCCAGAGGCCTTGAAAGCAATTGACAAGTACAATCTGATTGGAATCGGGCCATTGGTTCCATCTGCTTTCTTGGACGGCAAGGATCCATCCGACAAGTCATTCCGCGGCGATCATTTCCAAAAATCAGAGGACTCTTCGTACATCGAGTGGCTTAACTCGAGGCCCGAAGGTTCCGTGGTTTACGTGTCGTTTGGAAGCATTTCCGTTCTGTCGAAGCCCCAGATGGAGGAAATCGCGAAAGGGTTGCTGGACAGCAGGCGCCCGTTCTTGTGGGTGATTAGAGAAAAAGAAGAAAGCAATGGACAAGATAAGGAGGTCAAGAAGGAGGAAGAGAAACTGAGCTGCAGAGAGGAGTTGGAAGAGCTTGGGAAGATAGTGCCATGGTGTAGCCAAGTGGAGGTTTTGTCAAGCCCTTCATTGGGTTGTTTCGTGACACATTGCGGGTGGAATTCAAGCTTGGAGAGCCTGGTTTCCGGGGTGCCTGTGGTGGCGTTTCCTCAGTGGACGGACCAAGGGACCAATGCCAAGTTGATTGAGGACACGTGGAAGATTGGAGTTAGGGTGACACCAAATGATGAGGGGATTGTGGTAGGTGAGGAGCTCAAGAGGTGCTTAGAATTGGTCATGGGAAGTGGGGAGATTGGTGAAGAGTTGAGAAGAAATGCTAAGAAATGGAAGGGTTTGGCAAGAGAGGCTGTGAGTGAAGGTGGCTCTTCTGATAGGAATCTAAAGGCTTTCTTGGATCAGATAGAATGAGAAAAACAAAATGAAGAAAAAAGACGAAATTATGGTATATCTAAGATTTCTTGGTTTGGTAGACTCAGAATTTTAGACTGTAATTTTAGGCTGCACCTGGCATATCAATGCACCAACTTTTTAAATAATTTAAAAAAAATGTGTTCACTGTCATTTGAAGGTAACGGGTTAAAGTGCAATAATGTAGATTTCATGCATTGCAAGTTTCAAAATGCAATTTGTTACAATTATTTCAATTATTTCACAACGCTTGCAAATTTTTTCATGATTCATGAATTAGGGGTGACTTTATATAATTTGTAACAAAAAACAATACAATTTGGGTAACTTTATATAAATTCAATTAGCCAAATTGAAATTGTTTTTTTTTACTTGTAACCATAAATAATTTTTGAACATCTAAATTATTCTTTTTGTTTTGTTATTTCTTAAATGTGAATAAATTATTATAAGGAACTAAAATACTACTACATAGTATAACTCGTTCACATGTTATAATATCAATCAACGATAAGATATTCAACTTTTAAGACATAATATCAATATATCCACTTATATTATAATAAATATTATATGACTGTACTCTGAAGCCACACAATAATTACTTCTTAATATGACATATTATTATATAAAAATATATATGTATTCGTGCTTATTCTAAAAATAACTTTAAACAAATGTCTTATAAAAAAAAATTAATATTATTTTTTGAAGATGACTCATAGCATCTTCCAACAAAAATTTCCCTTATGATCCTTCTCTGGTTTTTGGTTCATATCCCCGTAATATAATTGGTTCACATTCCGATTAATAAAAAAATGTTAAATAAGAATATCTAATAATATAATACTTAAATAATATATATTGCACTTTTAATCAATATATAATACATAAATATGGTATTTAGATATAATATATACAATTTCAACTAAAATACTCGAAATTTATATAAGTATGTAACATAACAAAATACTAATTGGGGTAATGAAGGGGAAGAAAGTGATTGAGTTACCCTCTCATTCGCTTCTCATGTACAAAATTTTAATGAGTGACCCTCTCATTAGCTTCTCATGTACGAAATTTTAAAATTCAAGCTAATTCTAAAATAATTTGAGACAAATGTCTTAAAATTAAAACTATATATATTTTCATGAATATGACTCATAGCATATTCAAAATATGATTTTACAAACTTATTTCTATGCCTAAACAAATAAATTAATAAATTAATACATTGTCATTCTCATATTCATATTCCCACAAAAAATTTCCCTCATAATCCTCCTCTGATTTTTTGTTCATATCCTTGTTATAGAGGTTTCCCCTTCCCATCTATAAAAAAAAATTGTTAAATAAGAATATCCACTCATAAATATAGTATTTTACATATAATATGTATAATTTCAACTAAAATACTCAAAATTTTCTATATGTATTGTAACATAATAAAGTACTAAATGAGGTTCTTATTTTAGTAAACACGAGGGTTTACAAGATTAAGGACCGGTATTACAATAGTTTACCATAACATTGTAGGAGGATCCCAAACTTATAAGTTATAAGATTTGGGTAGTGCGATTTGTTAGAAATATTCCCTTAAAGCCAACTAATTATGTGATAGTTAGAGTTAAGGACATCTTTGATAAAGGACATATTATATTATCAATGGGCAAGAAAAGTTATTTTATACATTAAATCATCCTATATTATCTTTCAATATGTAGAACAACCATAGTCCAAGGAATACACAAGTTGATATGAGAGCTATGTAATGAGATTGCATACATGGAGACTTCTCACCATTCCTTAATCCTGAATATGTTCTTGGTCATAGGAATATTGATTGGGCGTCAATATTCTGTAAAGACCAGTACACATAGTATCGTCTCTATATGTAGGGAATGGCAAGGTCTCAAGTCATTAAGTGTGGAGACACATCGATATGTGTGTAGGTGCTTGTAGAAGAACAAGTACACTGAACGCGATCCAACACATGAGTTACAACATGGAAGTCTTTACTCACATGTCAAGCTGGAACTCATAAGTTACAATGGTGTAAACTAATCCTTAGACTTGAGGCATCATAGATGTTTTGTGGCTCTGTTGTTAATCTTTGAGGGCACTATACAGTCATGCTAAATTAGGCATAGCTTAAAGGTGCTCATCAGGATTCTTAATAGAGTCATGGAAGCAAATGAATGTACAATAAGGAATCTCTACTCTCAGTAAAGGAGATAGAATACTCCAAGATATAATTGGTCAAATCTCTGCTTAGAGTAGTGGATAAGACTTGAAAGAAGAAGTCTTTAAATCTTACCAGGATAATCATATAAAAGGAATGATTTTGACAATCGGATTCCATGATCTAATAATGTGAATAAGGAGTATTGATAATGAAACTATTATGGGACGTTTTCAGAATATGAAAACTCGTCGTGGACAATTGTAATATAGTTTTTTCTATTAATTATGAATTATAAATTATCTTTTCATTTTTATGAGTTTATTTTTGTATAGAAAGTTTTTACCCTTTTAGACATTGACCCCTGCAAGAAAAATTCTTGGATCCGTCCCTGTACCCACTGATCGGTTCATAATTGTATATCATTTTGTACCCTTCTAGCTTATGATTTGGTTATGTTTTTTAGTTAAACTTGTGCTTTTAATCCTTTTTGTGTTTATCTTTCAGCTTTAGGTAACAATGATGGCTTTGGATAGGAAATGATGCAATCCATGCATGTTAAAGCCTGATTTGGATAAAGGGAAGAAGTGCTTAAAGACAAACTCATTTTGGCTACAGCCCCCTGCCAGTCCAGTTTCGTAGGTCATATTGCAAGCTTTGTTTCAGCAACCTACATAGCTCGGATGAGGCCACATTCTTCATGAAAGTTGTTCCAATGGGTGTGTAATATAACATATCCAAAATTCAGCCCCATTGGATAAATACGGAGTCTGTTACCTAGCAAACACAGAGCCATGCTCAGGATGGATTTTATCAGCGCGCAAAATGAGTTAGCAATTTGTTTTGGCCTTAACTTCCTCCTCCGACCTTGGATTGGCCCAAATGATATATGGCTGGAAAGAAGACATTCTGAACTTCAAGTTTGTGTGCTTAAAGTCTTAATTTGCTTAAGTGAAGCCCAATTTGTAAGCCCTTGAAGTTGCTGGTCATGCTGACCTCAGGATGAGCTATTGTTTCTGGTTGGAAGCTTGGTCATGGTGAGCTAGGCATGAGCTATTGTAGCTGGTTGGAAGCTTGGTCATGGTGACATGAAGATGAGCTAGGGCTGCTGGTGGGATTTATTGGTCAAGTGCATCAACCAATTCATATTTTCTAATACAAGTGTTGTATGCATTAGCCATATCAAATTCAGATTTTCACTTCCCCTAGGCCTATAAATAGAGAAGTTCTCTAAGCTTGTAAACACACCCCAAGGGGGGGAGCTCTCAAACACTTCTCTAGAGCTCCCTTCCCTTCTCTCCCTCAAATTCTCTTAATTTTGCTTTCTAGTTCTCAATTCTAGCTTTCCTTTTGCTTCTTAGTTGTAATTTATTTTTCTTTGTAATGTAAATTCTTTTATTAAGTTTTCAAGTTTAATTAGTTTCCAAGTTTCAATTATGGTTCATGTTCTTATTCATTATGCTTATAAGTTAATATGCTAGTTTGAATGATTGATCACCATTTAGGCTTGCATGTTAGCTATCTTGGTTTGAATTAAGAGTATACACCATGCTTTAATTCGAATTGAACTATGAATAGGAAGAGTATGTATGGACATTCGACAACAGGGATTAGATACATGCTTGGTTGTTTAAATTGTTCTTCTATGCTTAATGGGTTCCTAATGCTTAATTTTAGGTTAGACAACAAATGATCAAATTAGGGAATTAGGAACACAAGGTTATGACCACACACCATGGCTTAATCATACTTTAGCTAGAATCAATCCATTAATCTAATTGAACTTGGGAACTTATCTACTTGAGTTAGTTATTTTCTTTCTTCCTTGTTTTATTTATTTCCTTTCTTTTTCATTTCTGTTTTGTGTAGGGAAAATGAATTGGATCATTCAATCACCAATCCTCGTGGGATCGACCTCGCACTTACATATGCTATACTACCAAACGGCTCGTGCACTTGCGAGTATCACAAGTTGAGGATGCAACTGAATCCATTTTGGTGCAGCTGTATCTACGCTACAAGTTTTTGGCGCCGTTGCCGGGGATCGGTAACATTGTTTGATTCTATTTGGCTTTCCTACTTTATTTTTTTTCTTAACTGGACAATTTCAAGTTTTAAAGTTAATGACGTTAATGGACAAGTTGTGTTTGTAGTCCAACAAAAAAGGACAATTGCCCAACAAGCAAGAGAACTGGGTTTAAGTCCCAGCTTACACAACCCATTGGTGCTTGTTGCTTTGAAGCATGGAATTGGATGTGTGTTGATTTTCATTTTCATTTTAGTTTTCATTTCCTAATCCTTTTAATTCCATTTCAAGTTTGTGTGTTTGTTTTAGCAATGTAAATAGCTCAATAAAAATGGAGAGAGATGGCAACTTCAATCATAAAGATAGGAAGTGTGGAGTAGTAGGAGAAGTCGCGACCTCCAAGTGCATCACGCTCGACCTAATCGCTTCAAGAGGGAGCATTTCAATCCTTTCTCTTCTTTGAATTCTGTTTATTTCCGTAGTTGGTTTTGCCTTTTGGTCCGCGTTGAGTTCTTTGTTTTTCTATGCTGAATCCAACCATATAAAGAACGTAAAATTTGGACTTACGGTTGGAAAGTTATAGCCTAAAAACTGAACAGAGGTCGAAGCTGAAAAACATAGAACCGAATCTGTCCAAATGGTGATAAACGGGTGATAGGAAGTGCTGTTTGTTTTTTTTCTCTTTGGTTTCTTGGTTTGTTTCTTTTAGTACAACAATTTATGTTGTTTGTTTGAATTTGTTTACAGTACTTAGTTCATTTTCGTTTATCGTTTGTTGTTTCATTTTATCTTAATTTGTTTTTGTTTCTTATCTTAAAAATTTTATAAAAAAAAAAGATTTTTCATATGAGCCGACTTATGGTAACCCCAGTGAGCACTTCCGTTAATACAGTGTCTAGGAGTTCTTTAGGCGACACCTTCGGTGTCTAAGAAGTTTGGGTTTTAAGCGGGACCATTGTGACCCCTCCAACCTTCCCGGATCCCCTGGCTGTGTTTTCTGAGGCCCTTAACTGGTCATCCGTGACTTGCTTGTATATTGTGTGTTTTTAAATTAAGTTTTTTTTATTTTCTTTGTTTTCTTTTCTGTTGAGTCTTTGTTTTTGTTTTGTTTCTGTTTTTGTGTTGTTATGTTAGTTTATTTATTTATTTACGTGGTATGGTTAGTTAGTTTATTTCTGAGTGTTAAAACACATTTTTATTTCAAACATTGCATAAAAAAAAAAAACAAAAACAAAAACAAAACAAAACAAAACAAAAAAAAACAACAAAAAAAAACAATTAAAAAAAAAAAAAAAAACATCATCATCATCATCTTCTTCATCATCTTCTTCATCTTCTTCATCTCCATCATCATCATGGCTTGCCTCTATTTTCTCGCACTTGTAGAATCTGCAGCAGCTCCACATGGTCCTCATTTTTTCTCTGCAGTGCTTCCACGTGCCGATTGGCACAGTAGAGCCGCTTCTGCAAGTCCGCCACCATAGCCTTCAAGGAAGCTATTTCCTCGCTCATCGCGGCACACTCCCTTGTCCTCGCCAGTAATCGCATGCCCAAATTGGTAGCGGAGACCGCGTGGAGCACAGTTAAATTGTGGGACTCCTCTACCGCTGCCTTATCAGACCTCTGTGCCACATGCAGATGATCTGTCGGAGTGAGCTTGCTGCTAATCATGCCTCCTAGCAGCACTGCTCTGTTCGACAGTGCCTCAGAAAAGTTCGGTATTGCCTCAGCAAAGTTTGAGGCCGTGCCGTGATGATATGTGGAGTTTGGAAAGACAGTGTTTGGAGGAGCCCTTGTCTGGGCATTCGGTGGTGCAAGTGAGAGCTCAAGGTTGAGATCATCAAGGTGAGTGCATGAGGATGCCATTTGTTTTGCTTCTGAATTTTTTGATGTTTTTCCTTGAGTTTGCAGGAAGAAATGCTGGGTATCATCCGCTTGCAGAAGTGTGGTTTAAATAGACATATGCTGATGAGAGAGAGCCAACACCATTTCGGATTTCCCGGGCATGCTCGACCTAATCGCTTCAAGGGGGAGCACCTTTACTTTACTTTACTTTTTTTCCTCCGTGTTTTCTGGTGTTTAATATTTTTGCCCGTTACTTTCATTTTCTAGAGCTTTGTGTTTTTGCTTTTCCCTTTCGGCTATCATCTTTAGTTTATTTTAGTTAGGGAAATGTGTTTTCTTTTCCGTTTGTCGTCTTTGTTTTATTTTAGTTGGGAAGTGTGTTTTCTTTTTCTTTTTCTTTTTCTTTCTGCAACCTTACTCTTTTATTTCCGAAACAAAATAACGAAAATACAAAAACAACAAAATAAAATAAAAACAACAATAATGCAGTAGGAAATCATTTCTTCTCGGTGCTTGGTGTCTCGACCATTCCTTGAGTTTGCATGATTGGAAGAATTAGGTTGAAACCGGAAGGAGATTCCTAATAAAAAGCTTCTAGTAACAAGTACCATAAATTACATAGCCGACTCGGAAGATTAGGTTATGGTTTGTGTAATCTTCATTGTTTTCCACAAATCTTAATGGGTTCTTAGCTATCTAAATCCATAACTAGGAATAGAGTGGGTTGACTGTAAGGAATACAACTAATATAACTCGGAAGAGAGTATTAGTGAGGTAAGGGAAAATGATTATCAACATGTTAGGTAATTAGAATTAGCAAGCTAGAAGGATTTGGGTGGGATTAGCTAGGTGAAATCGGTGCCCTAGTGCTTTATCATCTTTGTTTTCATCTTTTACATTATTTCCTTAATCTCAATTTATTTTGCTTGCTTAATTAGATTTTAGTCATCATAATTCTCTTTTCGTTTAATTCAAATATAATTAGATATAAATCACTCTAATATTTAATAGATTACTTGATCCCTGTTGGAACGATACTCTACTTACTACTATATTAATTTGAGCGATATTGTCCACTTGCAATTAATCACATCAAATTTTGAGCTAGAAGGATTTGGGTGGGATTAGCTAGGTGAAATCGGTGCCCTAGTGCTTTATCATCTTTGTTTTCATCTTTTACATTATTTCCTTAATCTCAATTTATTTTGCTTGCTTAATTAGATTTTAATCATCATAATTCTCTTTTCGTTTAATTCAAATATAATTAGATATAAATCACTCTAATATTTAATAGATTACTTGATCCCTGTTGGAACGATACTCTACTTACTACTATATTAATTTGAGCGATATTGTCCACTTGCAATTAATCACATCAAATTTTGGCGCCGCTGCCGGGGATTGACTTAGTCTATTATATTAGTGCGCTTTATTTTCTAGTTATACCTTGAATATTTAATTAGTTAAAATTTTTTATTTCAGGTACTTTTTGAGTTCAATTTGAATTCATTATAAAAATAAAAAAAATAATAAAAAAGAAGAAGGAGGAAACGTGAAAAGCTTCAGACCATCAACAAACAAAAGGCAAAAAGAAAGAAGCCCAGCGGCAAAGAAAGAAAAAAAAAACAAAAAAAAAAAAAAAACAGCAACAAGATTTTTTTTTTTCACGCAGCCATTAGGAATTCAATTCCTATTTCCATTCAACTTTCTGTTTTTCTTTTATTAAAATTTCTTTCCAATTTTATTTGGGTTTTGTTTCCTTCTTTTATTCTATTATCTCTTCCTTATTTAAACAATCCTTTGTCATTGTTTGTAGGTACAACGACTTTATTTCTGAGCATACGGTGAATGACTGGTACCTGCTCTTCAACTAGCCAACTAGTTGAATTGGAACCTGAGATTGAACAAAAACTTCGAGAAATTCGTAGGAGACAAAAACAAGACAGAGAAAAGAAGAATCAACAAGAAGAAGAAGAGATGGCCCTTGTACTGAATGAAACAATGGGAGACCTTGATATCCCAACAATTCCGACATCACCTTCAAGCATCGTTCTCCCTGCAGCTGCCAGGAATTATGAATTGAAAAATATTCACTTTAATATGATGCCTTCTTTTCATGGTTTAAGTTCTGAAGATCCTTTAGCTCATATTAGAGATATTTTTAACATGGTTTCTAACATGGCTTTGACAGAGGGAGTCACTGAAGAACATCTCAGGATGAAAGTCTTTCCCTACACATTGAAAGATAAAGCAAAGATGTGGCTAAACTCCTTACGGCCTGGATTATTGACTAGCTGGACAGAGGTACAAAACAAGTTCTTGGAGAAGTTCTTTTCGACTCAGAAAACTGATGCACTACGGGATAAAATCATGCAATTCAGTCAACAGGCCGATGAGTCATTTTCAGAAGCGTGGGAACGTTTCAATAATTTTTTAATACAGTGTCCTCATCATGGTTTGCCTACTTTAGTTCTCATGCGTATTTTTTATAAGGCACTACGCGTTTCGAGTAAGGCTGCAGTGAATAACTATGCAGGTGGATCTATTAAGAACAAGACGCCAACTGAATGTCAAACCTTGTTTGATACGCTAGCAATCGAAACACAGCATTCTGATACAAGAGGTAAGCGTGCCGGAATTTATGAAATTGGTAGTTCTAATGCTTTTGCTTCTAAAGAGCAGGTTGACGCTATAACTAGTAAATTGGACGCCTTGCTTGCTATGAATGGGAGAGCACCAACACAAGAGATTTGCTCCATTTGTGCTGTTCCCGGTCATGCCACCATATCATGTCCTCATGGAGTTGATTTTCCAGAATTTTTGCAAGAACAAGCCAACATGGTGAATACCTATAGACGTCCCGGCAATGATCCATTCTCCAACACATACAATCCGGGATGGCAAAGGCACCCCAATTTTTCATGGAGCAATAATCAGAACGTACAAAAACCACCAGGTTTTCAACCACAAGAGATGAAAAATAACTTGGAAGACATAATCGCACAACTCGCCACAAATACAAATCAATTCATGAGCAAGACTGAGACGACCCTACAAAATCAAGCCGCTTCCATCAGAAATTTAGAAGTTCAAATGGGTCAATTGGCGAGTGCACTCACGGTACGAGAAAGAGGAGTTTTTCCCAGCCAATCTGAGGTTAATCCGAAAAATCAAGAGCATGCGAAGGCAATTACACTTCGAAATGGGAGACCCATCAAAACCGCTGTAGATTTGGACATAGAAAAACACCACCAGCAGTTGAGAGATACGGAAAAAGCTGAAGAAAATGCCCGAAGCTCCACCGAAAATTCAGCAACAACGGCAATAAATTTGGAAGAGAAGACCAATGAGCAAGCATCCACAAATCTCACCCCAAAATCCTATGTTCCACCGATTCCTTTCCCACAACGCCTGAAGAAAAATAAGAAGGATGCACAATTCTCCAAATTTCTTGAAATTTTTAAGAAATTGCAAATTACCATTCCATTTGGTGAAGCACTGGACCAAATGCCGAACTATGGAAAGTTCCTCAAGGACATCTTAAGCAAAAAGAGGCGTTTGGAAGACACAGAGACGGTGAAATTGACGGAGGAGTGCAGTGCAGCAATACAAAAGCAATTACCACCTAAGCGAAAGGATCCAGGGAGTTTTTCTATTCCTTGCACCATTGGCACTATTTCTTTTCAAAGAGCTTTATGTGATCTAGGTTCTAGTATAAATTTAATGCCTTTGTCTATTGCTAAAAGAATAGGTTTGGGAGAAATTAAGAAAACTACTATTTCTTTGCAGATGGCGGATAGATCCCTTACATATCCTCACGGAATTCTTGAAGATGTACTAGTGAAGGTGGATAAATTCATACTTCCAGCTGACTTCATTGTCTTGGATATGGAAGAAGATGTCAACATTCCAATTATTTTAGGCCGCCCATTCCTCATTACCGGAAGAACATTAATTGACGTAGAAAAAGGTTCTTTGATCCTACGAGTAGCTGATCAAGAGGTGGAATTCAAGGTTTTTGACGCAGCCAAATACCCCATTGATTCAGAGTATTGTTTCCAATTAGAGGCTATAGATCATGTTGTTCGACGACAATTCAAAGTGGAGTACCCGAAAGATCCATTAGAAGCAAGTTTGGTCCATGCGATAGAGATTGTAGACGAGGAGCCACGCATGCTTGAAATGGTGAACTTGCTGGAAGCTACACCGTCGTACAAACCACCCTTCCACCGAGAATTTGAGCCACTTGGTGCCGCCGCCACCAAGCCCGTCCCAAGCACCGTTGTCGCACCAACCCTCACTTTAAAGCCACTACCCTCGCATTTAAAGTATGCCTATCTTGGTACAGCTCAAACTCTCCCCGTCATTATTAACTCTGAGTTACTTGAAGAGGAGGAAGAAAAATTACTTCAAGTTCTAAAAAAGCATAAAACAGCTATTGGGTGGACCATTGCGGATATTAAAGGGATTAGTCCTTCTACATGCATGCATAGAATTTTATTGGAGGAAAATTTCAAGCCAACAATAGAAAATCAAGAAGGCTAAATCCAAATATGAAGGAAGTTGTTCGTGCTGAAGTTCTCAAGCTTCTCGATGCTGGAATTATTTATCCAATTTCGGATAGTAATTGGGTAAGTGTTGCATTCCTAAGAGGACACAAATTAATGTGCAAACAACCAATTAAAAATACCCGCAAGTGCACGAATCTATTGAAGTATAGATTATGTAAGTACGGGGTCGATCCCACGAAGAACTTGTCGGCTTCCTATAAGTTCTAATTTGAGTACGTAAAGAATACTAATTTAACACACCACAAATGCACAAATGCAAATTGGAAACTAAAAATGAGTAAAGAAATGTAAAAGAAATGAAACAACACAAGAAAACTAAAGAAAAACACAAACATCACTTTTTATCACCCTTTTATCACCTATGAACAGTGCTAAAGCGACCGGTCGTGAGGCAGAAGCGACCGGTCGTTTTTGGGCAGAGTCGAAACTCAAATTTTGACGTGAAAAGCGACCGGTCGTCAGGTAAAAGAGACCGGTCGTTTTTGGGCAGATTCGTTTTCTCTGTTTTTCAGTTTCGACCTCTGTCCAGTGTTTTGCCTATAACTTTCCAACCGTACGTCCAAAATTCACGTTCTTTATACGGTTGGATTCAGCACAGAAAATGCAAGAACACAGCGTGGACCAAAAGTCCAAAACAGTTACGAAAATAAACAGAATTCAGTAAACAAGACACACAATGTAACAAACACACAACTCACACACACATTGGGGGGGGGGGGGGGGTTTGGTTTGGTTCAAGTGACCTAATTCTATTGCATGAAAGTAAATGGACTTTGAATTTAAATGAGAATGGCAGAGATGAATTATCAAAATGTGAAAGTACCAAGTAACAAACACTAGGGTTTCGGAATCCACCCTAAACAATTCTACCCAAGTTCATGAATACTCACGTGATGAACTCTAAATGTATTGATGAAGATGTTCGCAATCAAGACCATGGGTCGTGGCTCAAGACGCATTGATTCTCTCTAATATACGTAAAGTGCATGGTTCGTGCTACAATACTTGTGCCCTCCCCATAACCGAACCTAGGTATGGTTCGTACTTCGATTCAATTACAAGGAGAACCCATTAAGTTCAAAGAGAATATGAACATCACAAGAATCCTGATAGCATGGTGTTTACATTAGGTATTCAAGAAACCAATTCACATGGATGATTCTTACTTCATCCATTTATTGCTTAGGATAACATGAAGATACACATAATCCCAACAATCTCAAGAAGCATGCTTTCAAAGATGGCCAACCAAGGAAAAACACACATCAAGGATAGATTAATTTGGTGAATTGGAATTCATCAACAATATCTAGAAATTCATACACTCAAGCATCAAAACAATAAGGTAATCATGTTTAGGGCTTCAACCTAAGCCCTAGCTATGGAGTTTAGTTGCTCATACTTATTTCAAATACAAACTCAAAATGAAATTAGAAAGAGTTTACAGATTTTCAGAAAATGATGAAAGCTTCAAGATCATCAATGGTGGAAGTCTTCTTCTCCACTTTTCTTGGCTGCACCTTGGCTTTCTCCTAGCTCCAAATCTCCAAAATCTGCTCTCTAGTTGTCTGGAATGATGTGTTCCTCTCTCCCGTTGCAAAGCTCCCCCAAATCTGATTGCAATCCCTTTTGACTTCTGCCCCTTCTTTCCAGCTCACTTTTAATATAAAACTTATTCTTTCTCTAAAGCTTTTGCCCATTGTCCCCTTGCAAATGATGAAGCCTTGTTTTAAGGTATAATCCAAGGCTCCAATTGACTCAGGAAATGCCACTCAAATGCAATCCATTGTTACCAAAAGGTGTGGTAACAAGTAGAAATAAAATGCTATTAAGTGGGGGTGAAAACTGGGCCAAAACAAACATCCAGAGCCAGCATCAATTGTCCGATCAGTTGGATAGGCTACACTTGCCCAATGGAGCTCAAATTTGGATATGTTGTAGTTAACATCCATTGGAACAAGTCTTATGAAGATCATCACCTCATCCAAGGACCGGAACATGCTGATCCAAGGCCACGAAGCTGACCTACGAAAATGAACAAAAACAGAATTTATATCAAATAATGCACTTTTAGCTCATTTTCATACAAACCAAGGTAAAACCTATTAAAACACAAAAAAGAAGTAAAAAGCTATAAAATGTCAAGAACTAACTCAAAATAGTGGGTGAATAACATGAAAAATCATGTGTAAAAATGAACCGAACAGTAAGCCCAGTCCAAGTAGTGCCAAAAAAGGGAGGAATCACGGTAGTAAAGAATGACAACAACGAGCTCATTCCTACAAGGACCGTGACCGGTTGGCGTGTATGTATTGATTATAGGAAGCTCAACACCGCAACTCGTAAGAATCACTTCCCTTTGCCGTTTATTGATCAAATGTTGGAGAGGTTAGCTGGCCATGCCTATTATTGTTTTCTAGATGGCTATTCGGGATATAATCAAATCCCAATAGCGCCCGAAGACCAAGAAAAGACTACCTTCACTTGCCCCTTCGGTACCTTTTCCTATAGAAGAATGCCATTCGGTTTGTGCAACACCCCTGCTACTTTTCAACGTTGCATGATGAGTATATTCTCTGATCTGGTGGAGCGCTTTATTGAAGTATTCATGGACGATTTCTCTGTTTTTGGGTCATCATTCGATTCTTGTCTCTCAAATTTAGCCTTGGTTCTACAACGCTGCGAAGAAACTAATTTGGTTTTGAATTGGGAAAAATGCCATTTTATGGTAAGAGAAGGAATAGTCCTGGGGCACAAGATTTCAGCCAAAGGGATTGAGGTTGACAAAGCCAAGATAGATACTATTGCCAATTTGCCACCACCTACCTCCGTGAAGGGAGTCCGAAGCTTCCTTGGTCATGCTGGGTTCTATCGTCGTTTCATTAAGGATTTTTCAAAGATTACGAAGCCATTATGCAATCTCCTTCTCAAGGATGTCACATTCAACTTTGATGATCAATGCTTGGAGGCTTTCAAGATTCTAAAGGAGAAACTCACATCCGCTCCAGTCATTATCGCACCAACTTGGGAAGTACCGTTCGAAATTATGTGCGACGCGAGTGACTATGCTGTAGGGGCTGTTTTAGGCCAAAGGAAAGACAAATTGCTTCATGTGATTTCCTACGCTAGCCGAACTCTCAATGATGCCCAATTGAATTATGCCACAACCGAGAAAGAGCTACTAGCCGTTGTCTTTGCCTTAGACAAGTTTCGTTCCTATCTCATTGGTTCTAAGGTAATTGTTTACACCGATCATTCCGCTTTGAAGTATTTATTATCAAAGAAAGATGCAAAGCCACGGTTGCTTCGATGGGTATTGTTATTACAAGAATTTGATTTGGAAATAAGAGACAAAAAGGGGTCTGAAAACGTCGTGGCTGATCATTTATCTCGGTTGATCCAAGATAGAGACGAGGAAAAACTAGCTGCTGCCATACCTATAGCCGAGACATTTCCCGACGAACAACTCTTCGCCATCCAATCTTCCATTGCCCCTTGGTATGCCGACTATGTCAATTATTTGGCTAGTAATGTCCTTCCACCCGACATGACTTTTCAACAAAAGAAAAGGTTCTTCTCACTAGAAAAGTATTATTATTGGGATGATCCTTATTTATGGAAGCATTGCCCCGATCAAGTTATCCGAAGATGTGTGAATGAGTCCGAGATGGTTGGTATTCTTCATCATTGTCATTCACTAGCATGTGGAGGTCATTTCGGAGCCACCAAAACAGCGGCTAAGGTACTCCAATCGGGATTCTTTTGGCCAACTTTATTCAAGGATGCTCATACATTTGTCCAAGCTTGTGATCGTTGTCAAAGAACCGGGAATATTTCTAGTCGAGATCAAATGCCGTTGTCCAACATTTTGGAGGTTGAAATATTCGACGTTTGGGGAATTGACTTCATGGGACCTTTCCCACCATCTTACAACAATCTCTACATTTTGGTAGCCGTTGATTATGTCTCTAAGTGGGTTGAAGCCGTGGCTTTGCCTACCAATGATGCCAAGAGTGTGCTCGGATTCTTAAGAAAGAACATCTTCACTCGTTTTGGTACTCCGCGTGCCATAATTAGTGACGGAGGTACGCATTTTTATAACCGTTCTTTTAATTCTCTTCTTGCTAAATATGGTATTACACATAAGGTTGCCACTCCTTATCATCCCCAAACTAGTGGGCAAGTCGAGGTTTCGAATAGGGAATTGAAACACATCTTAGAAAAGACGGTTAGTGCCTCTAGAAAAGATTGGTCCTTGAAATTGGATGATGCACTATGGGCCTATCGAACGGCATACAAAACACCCATAAGTATGTCCCCTTTTCGACTTATTTTTGGGAAAGCTTGTCACTTACCCGTGGAACTTGAGCATAAAGCTTATTGGGCTGTCAAGACACTTAATTTCGACATGCAAGCCGCCGGTGAAAAGAGAACCTTGCAATTGAATGAGATGGATGAGTTCCGGAATGATGCATATGAGAATGCAAAGATTTATAAAGAACGTACTAAGAAATGGCACGACAAACATATTATTCGGAAAGATTTTTATGTGGGCCAAAAAGTTCTTC
The DNA here is from genome assembly GCF_965620075.1 of Prunus avium. Lineage (NCBI taxonomy): Eukaryota > Viridiplantae > Streptophyta > Magnoliopsida > Rosales > Rosaceae > Prunus > Prunus avium. The sequence goes on along the minus strand of NC_142284.1, from coordinate 14,965,723 downwards.
TCTACAACTCTCGTCTTCGACTCTTTCCCGGAAAACTCAAGTCTCGATGGTCTGGACCTTGCATGGTATTGCAAATATTTCCGTATGGTACTATTCAAATTCAACATGATGCTCTCGGCACTATCTTCAAGGTGAATGGACAACGTTTGAAGCCATACTTGGAAGCAAATTTTGATCACCAAAAGGAGACTCTTGCTCTCCATGAACCCGAGTGATCATCTTCACAAAGTCGGGCTAGCGACTATAAACCAAGCGCTTGTTGGGAGGCAACCCAACTAGGTACCTTCGTTCCTTTCTTTTCAATTTATTTTCCATCCTTCTATGCCTTTACTAATTGTTACATGCATTTACTTTAAACATTGAGGACAATGCTTAGTTTAGGTTTGGGGGTGTGGAATTTTGTTATTTTGTTATTTTTGTTGTTATTAGAGTTTTGAGTCATAAAGAAAATAAAGAAAAGAAAAAAAAAAACAGATTTTATGTTCCAAAGAAAGGATTTTTGTGTTTCAAAGAATTTTTTTCGATTTTTTATAGTCCCAAGTTGATTGGACCATGTTCCAAATGTGTTATAGATGTAGTTTTGGTCATTAGATGACTTTAAAACTCAGAAAATAGCAAAAGAGGTTATTATGTTCTTATTTTGGTCAAAATCAAAAATTTTGCCTCTTTTCCTTTTTGATGTTTTTCAGGTAAATTTGAAGCCACCAACATGTTTAGAATGGTTATTATGATGATTTGAAACCGGTTTGGGGGTCTCAAGTTGTTTACATGACGTTTTAGGAAGTTTTGAAGCTAAAAAAGTGGCCTAAAACCAAAAAGAGGCTAGCTGCAATCTGCCCAGAAATATGAAGATTTTCGTCACAAAAGGGTTTTAGCGACGACTGTTCATCAGATTTTTCGTTGCTAAAGGTTTTCATCGACGGTGTTCATCAGATTTTTCGTCGCTAAAGGTCAATTTTCCAGAATTTTCTGATTTCATTCCAAATCAATTCCAATCCATTCCATTCGCGATAAGTGATTTCTAGGAGCTATTCCAGGTGTGTCCTCTTCCTTTGGATGAAATTTCTTTTGTTCTTAAGCAATTAGAACTCATAAATTCATGCAAATTTGTTTACAAAATTGCAAAATTCCTTTAACTTTTGAAAAACTAAAATTTTGTTAAAGCTTGTACTTTCTCTTACTAATAGTGATGTATATGTGATGTATGATCATATTTCTTTAACTAGAGTGTTGCCATGAAAGTTTATGCATCATAATTAGAGCACTTCACATAGCCATGCTTCAAGTATTTTGATGGACAAGGTAACTATACTTGGATGATTGTGGAGAAATAGTGGAGACTACCATTGTGAAATACTTGAGCCAAATTGCCATTTATTGAGAGAGTATTTGGGATTATTCTTATTCGCTATTTTCATTCTTTCTTATTTAGATTGATCTAGCTTTTGAATTGAATACTAAAAACTAATCTCTATTTTGTATGAATCATTTTATGCTTTTACTTTTGAGTTGGATGGACCTTGAGAGATGATGTTAGGCTATGCATGTTTTAACCATTAAATAAAACCTCATATCCTACCCATTGTGTGTGTCATCAACCCTTTGAAGCCAAACACTTAGCCTTTTCTTTCATCACCCACAATATTTCCTTACCCTTTTCACCCTATTTTTAGCCATACCTTATAACTTGAGAGATGCCATGGCACATGAAGACAAAGATGAAGGTTGAGCTCTACATCAATAAAAGAGGTGGCGTGTACCTAGGAAATATGTGCTCAAAGTTCAAGAAAAAGAAAAAGAAAAAAGAAGAAAAAAAGAAGATATATATTCAAAAAGAAGAAAAAAATAATAATAATAAAGCATATCAAAAATCCTGGACGCCTTTGTGAAGTAAATTGGAAGAGCCAAGCCTGATAACGCGATAAATGCCTTGGTATATCTCAAGTTCTAGTATTTCCTATCCTTTCTTTCATAACCCATAACCTACCCCTTCATTACAACCATAGTAAAGACCTAATGGATCTTTGGGGACTTCTTACTCGAAAGTGGAGGTATGTACTTCATCTATGGTTCTTAGTATTTGATTTCCTTTCCATGAGATCTATTTTCAAAAATTGCCTTCTATTCATTTTGGATGCATATGTGTCTTACATTTTGTTTTATTTACCTAACTTCATTCACATATGCGGGGTAAGAGTGCAACCCTAGGTTCTGTGAGAAAATTGAGTGTTATCCAGTGAGGCCTAGAGTCGAGGCGAATTTGTACACACACTGAGTGTGGTTATCTTTAAGTTCGAATGCTTGGAGTATTGGCTTTACACTTTACACTATGGTGCATTTTATTTGAAGTGGCATAACTTTAGTTTTTGAATTGTGATTGACATTCATTGGTTATTATTAGTTTGTTGGAAGTATTGCTTTAACGAATTTATTTTGCAAGGAGCGTTTGTGGGTGTCGTGACTGGTAAACCCTCAGGAGACACAACTCCTCCTACTAGGGACACCTAGAGGTTTAAAGGCTTGTGGCACATGCTAAGTGCCATCGAGATTGCCTGCGAAAGTGGTTTAGTTTAGTTAGTTTGTTTTATTTTATTTTTGATTTCCAGTTTTGCTCGAGGACTAGCAAAAGATAGGTTTGGGGGTATTTGATAAGCCTATATTTTATATATATTTTATGCCTCCTTTACTTATCTATTTGTTAATTTCCTTGGATTAAATTGGTTGTTTTAATTGGTTTTGTGAGATTTGTGAAGGAATTGTAAAATATGAGAAAGTGTGCTAAAAAAGGGCAAGAAGATGAAGATTGGAGATTAATCAAGTCAAGAAGCCAAGCCATTCCTTTTGTCGCAAGGAATGTTGTCAAATTTCCTAATTCAAGACGATTCAAGTTTTATCAAGTCAAACAAGGAGAAATAAAGAAGACCTTATATTAGAAGGAATCCTACTTTTATAATAATTGTAATTATTCCTTAGATAGGTAGGATTTGTAGGAGTATTATAAATAGGGAGTTTAGGTCATTGTTCAAAGGACCCATGATCAATCCATCATCCATCATCCTACACCATCAAATTCCTACACATTCATACTCATAGCCGAAACACCCAAAGGAGAATACGGAGAGCTTGTGCAACCTTGGCGTTCTACTTGGAGAATTCGGTGCCTTCCATGTCTTCATCAACCATCAAGATTCTCAATAAGTCCTTCATGAACTAATTCCTTTTACTAGGGCTACGATGTAGCCTAGCTATGAATACTCAAATTCTTTGATATTGTTAATTTTATTTATCTATACATGTTGAGTGCTTGTTACCGTTTTTAATGCTTTCAATTAATTGGCCACTAATTGCATGATTGGAAGAATTAGGTTGAAACCGGAAGGAGATTCCTAATAAAAAGCTTCTTGTAACAAGTACCATAAATTACATAGCCGACTCGGAAGATTAGGTTATGGTTTGTGTAATCTTCATTGTTTTCCACAAATCTTAATGGGTTCTTAGCTATCTAAATCCATAACTAGGAATAGAGTGGGTTGACTGTAAGGAATACAACTAATATAACTCGGAAGAGAGTATTAGTGAGGTAAGGGAAAACGATTATCAACATGTTAGGTAATTAGAATTAGCAAGCTAGAAGGATTTGGGTGGGATTAGCTAGGTGAAATCGGTGCCCTAGTGCTTTATCATCTTTGTTTTCATCTTTTACATTATTTCCTTAATCTCAATTTATTTTGCTTGCTTAATTAGATTTTAATCATCATAATTCTCTTTTCGTTTAATTCAAATATAATTAGATATAAATCACTCTACTATTTAATAGATTACTTGATCCCTGTTGGAACGATACTCTACTTACTACTATATTAATTTGAGCGATATTGTCCACTTGCAATTAATCACATCAGGTCACCTGGCTGGCTCTCCTCTCTCTCTCTCTCTCTCTCACTTTTCTTTTTCTTTTTCTTGAACAAAGCTTTAAAAACACGAGGAAAATTTATTGAAAATCAAGAATCTCTTATTTCTAATGTGATAAGCTATAATTACTGTTCTTGATACAAACGTTTTTGTTTTCCTTTACTTTCTTGTAAAGAAATATGACGTCTAGGGTTTAGGGTTTTTGTTTTCCTTTACTTTCTTGATTAGGAAGATTTTAGTCTGATTATAAACTTTTTATCAATTTACTACAAATTTATATTTTCAACAAAGACTAACGAAGCGAATAATTTATCTTTAAAATATATTAATTATAAATTAAATAGTGTTTGCTGAAATATGATTTGAAGGGGGCAGTTTTATTTTCTATTTGTTATGGATGTGCTGGAACCTTTTTCTTTGACCAATCTTTTTTTTTAATCGGAAGTTTTATGGTGATGTTTTAACGAGGCCATTATTATGACATCTTGGATCGTACTATTTGGCCTTTATTTTAGCATCCCACTAGGTATTATCTGGCTATTTCAGTTTGTACACAACACTACATAAAGCGATTTAGTAAAATACAGGTCCAATTCAATTTGGCATACTGATGAACGGGATCTAACTAGGCAACCATACATTGAATGTGTATTTTTATTGTTATTGTGAGTTTATTACTTGTCCCTTTGACCACATCACACCTACTAGTCCATGTCGTGTTCTATTGAACTTGATGAGAAACTAAAAATGACACATGCACGAACATACACAAGAATACATGTGATGACTCCAAATAAATAAAATTACTACAATAATGAGAGAAATCATCAATCAAGAAAGTTAGAAATTAGAAATAAAGAGAAATGATATGAAATAGGATCAATTACTCCTCTTAATCAATCTAATTCTCAGTTTTTAGTATTGAAATACGAATTTTAATGCGAATCCAAATGCGAAATTTGGGATAGGTTTTCTTTTATTCTATTTTTTTTTTCTCGTGGAATAGAAGTAAAGGTAGGCATATGGGTAGACTAATTCTTTTACTTGCGGAAAAAAAACACATATTTCTAGTGGAATACGGCTGTCAGACCTACTAGTCCAATCCACATTTGAACTTTGACGAACTTTGACGAACAAGTGTTACAAAATAATTTAATATAATACAATTCAATCCAATCCACATTTAATAATATAGTACACAAATCATATGCTACTTTGCATGTGTATATTAATCAGTTTTGTGATCATGAATTTATGTACTGTCTCTCTGAACAATCCACACACATAAGACATGCATGCAGACAAGGCCCACAGATTGCAAATCACACAAATAACCACGTCATCTCTCTTGTCATCAGCGTTTACAATTCGTCACCACAGACGTCACTTTTCTCTCCCCAATCCACATTGTCTCCCTCTCACATGTATATTATCTTCATACCCAAACAATTTCACTTCATTCATCTAAGCCCACACACAAACGCCCAATACTGTCTTCAGCCGAAAGAAAAAAAATAAAAAACCCCCAATATTGTCCCAACAACTCCACTCTCTGCCGCGCGCCTCCACTACCGCAACGACCGCCATGGTGCAACACCGGTTCCTCCTCGTCACATTTCCGGCCCAAGGCCATATCAACCCTTCCCTCCAGTTCGCAAAGCATCTCGTCCGCACTACTGGGGCACATGTCACGTATGTCACGAGCCTCTCTGCCCATCGCCGCATAGGGAATGGCTCAACTCCTCAAGGCTTGACCTATTCGCTCTTCTCTGACGGCTACGACAATGGATTCAAAGATGGCGATGATATCGACCACTACATGTCGGAGCTTGGGCGTTGCGGTGCACAAACCATCACCGACCTTATTGTGTCTAGTGCAAAGGAGGGCCGCCCCTACACTTGCCTAATATACACAATACTTCTCCCTTGGGCTGCGGTGGCGGCGCGTGAGCTCCACCTCCCATCCGTGCTCGTGTGGATTCAGCCAGCCACTGTTTTCGACATCTACTACTATTATTTTAGCGGTTACAAAGACCTCATTCGGAGCAGTACTAGTACTACTCATACTAATGGCGCTTTATGTTCAATAGAATTACCAGGACTGCCACTATCCCTCGCCAGCCGTGACCTTCCCTCTTTCATGGTGGATTCAAATCTGTACAGTTTCGCGCTTCCCTTGTTTGAAGAGCAATTTGAGCTGCTCGAGAGAGAAACCAAGCCCATCATTCTGGTGAACACGTTCGATGCGCTGGAGCCAGAGGCCTTGAAAGCAATTGACAAGTACAATCTGATTGGAATCGGGCCATTGGTTCCATCTGCTTTCTTGGACGGCAAGGATCCATCCGACAAGTCATTCCGCGGCGATCATTTCCAAAAATCAGAGGACTCTTCGTACATCGAGTGGCTTAACTCGAGGCCCGAAGGGTCCGTGGTTTACGTGTCGTTTGGAAGCATTTCCGTTCTGTCGAAGCCCCAGATGGAGGAAATCGCGAAAGGGTTGCTGGACAGCAGGCGCCCGTTCTTGTGGGTGATTAGAGAAAAAGAAGAAAGCAATGGACAAGATAAGGAGGTCAAGAAGGAGGAAGAGAAACTGAGCTGCAGAGAGGAGTTGGAAGAGCTTGGGAAGATAGTGCCATGGTGTAGCCAAGTGGAGGTTTTGTCAAGCCCTTCATTGGGTTGTTTCGTGACACATTGCGGGTGGAATTCAAGCTTGGAGAGCCTGGTTTCCGGGGTGCCTGTGGTGGCGTTTCCTCAGTGGACGGACCAAGGGACCAATGCCAAGTTGATTGAGGACACGTGGAAGATTGGAGTTAGGGTGACACCAAATGATGAGGGGATTGTGGTAGGTGAGGAGCTCAAGAGGTGCTTAGAATTGGTCATGGGAAGTGGGGAGATTGGTGAAGAGTTGAGAAGAAATGCTAAGAAATGGAAGGGTTTGGCAAGAGAGGCTGTGAGTGAAGGTGGCTCTTCTGATAGGAATCTAAAGGCTTTCTTGGATCAGATAGAATGAGAAAAACAAAATGAAGAAAAAAGACAAAATTATGGTATGGCTAAGATGGAAGGATATGGTTAAGATGGAAGGATATGGTCTGAAATTAATGAATGGTTGTGAATGTTTTGTTTCTTGGTTTGGAAGAGAATTTTAGACTGTAATTGTTTTGTCATTGTCAATGTAAACCCAACCGGTCGACTTTAGTAAATTGTCTTGTCAGGTTGCATATACAATGAACTTTTTTCTTTTAAAAATCTGTAATTGCCAAAGTTAAGAAGGGAAGGAAGAAAACTTACACACACATTTACTATGGGGGTTTGAATACAGGACTATTTGGGAACAAATCAAAAACCTACGCCAGTCCAAACACCCCATTGGTCTGTATTGTCACCTTTACTGTATTAATTGAGCATTGTGCTTTTAAGTGTTTTAATTGGGCACTACCAAAAATCTTAGCAGCTCTGTTTGGGGTTACGGTGCTCTTAAAAGAAGCAGCTTATTTTTAAAATTCTTAATGAAAAGGGGTTTGATAAATCAAGACAAAAGTGCTTTTTTTTTCCTTTCAAAATTGTAGGTCACTGACAACAGTTTTCAAAAGCAGCTGAGATGTAGTGTTTAAAAGCTGATGTAGATGGAAGCATGCAGAGCTCTTTAATGAATGTTTCAATATGCGTGTATTGTCCTCGTTTATTTCATAAATGACGTGATTTACCCTCTTCATTTTCCAGGATCGGATCTTCATTCCCACCTCAGTCCACTGTAGCTCTCTCTATTGGAAGTTTGAATGAAATTCAAGGACATTTGTCTCACATTGGTAGAAAGAAGAAAGAGTGAGGTCTTTATAAGTGTGGAAGTCCCACACTTAGTAAATGGAAGTTGAGCCAAGTGAAAGCCAATTGGGCTTCAAAATCAATTTGGGCATTGAATATTATATAAATAATATTTAATATTTAATTTCAAAAAGATGGGGCCTTGGGATTAAAGCCAATCCAAGGTAAGATTCAAAAAGTTGAACACACAATTCAACTCATTCCTATGATGGTTAGTGTGTTGTCTGTTGATGTGTAGGTTATGCTTTGCATAATGACACTAATATCTTATTAAGAGGAATTTAGGTAGAAAACTCTTAATTGGTGTCACCTATATGGGAGTAAATGTGGGGTCGCATTTATGAGAACGAAAAAAGGCTAAGTTCTCTAAAGCACATTTCATCTTGTCTGAGAGGAAAACAAACAAAGTTCGCCAGATTCTAAGTCTGAGTGATAGGGCTTAGAATACAGATGTTGAATCTTGGGAGGCAATCACCTGTAGAACTTTAAGCACCAAGAATGGATGAAATTACTGTCTTTAGCACATTACATCAAATTTGCTAGCCTGTATCTCGAATCCAAGTCAGTTTGATTTCTTGTTTGTTTACTGTATTCTGTATTACAATTTGTTATAAATTCTATTTCGTTGATTCATATATATATTGTTAATATATAATTATTTTAAATATTCACTTATTGTTGTTTTTCCAACACTCTCTTCCCACTCTCCATTGATCTCTCATTTTTCTCACAGATATCTCATCTCTCCAAATTATTTTTTCGACATTTCAACAAACCCAACCCACCATCCCTACCCACAAACCCAACCCAACCCAGCACCTACACCCACCCAGATCTATTTTCTGGCATTGAGCCAAGGAGATCTTGAGGTCAGGTGCGATTGTTTGGGAGGCGGTGGCTGGAGGTTGACAGGACAGAGGGCGAAGGGTTTTTTTTAATGTTAGGATGGGCGAGAAAGAGATGGACTTGAGAGGGGATGATATCTCTTGGTCGTGATGGGTGGGGTTGTTAAGATTTTATCTAGGTAAATTGCCGAATACCCCCCTTAACTATATTGACTGTCAAAATCTCCACCATGAATTATTTTTTCAGCCAATTTAGCCCTCAGATTATTTTAAATGGTCAATTTAGCCCATACAGTTAGTTTTCATGCAATTTCATGCAATGTTCTATCCAAATGTCACATGTTAGGCACATGACTCACTGTTCAATTAAAATTTAATTTTTTTAAATTGAAAATAATTAAACTGTTAAAACTACAAAACGGAAAAAAAGAACAAGAAAAAAAGGAAGGAGCAGAGCTTGATCGACATTGGGGCTTTTGGGGCTGAGAATCTGATGATTACGATGCGAAAACACTCCTTTTTGTCGGTGGATGGGCTAGAGGGAGCTTGGCGGAGAGGACTTTTCCCAGGATTTGTATCTAGGAGTCTGATGGGGAAGCTGGGGATATTACTTGTGATATTATTGATAATGTGGAGGCTTTGATGTTCTACAGAAATGACACAGGTTTCAATCGAGATGGGTTTGGCAAGTTCCGACGAAGTCCCTGTTGTTTTTTTGGCGAGCCCAAGAAGCCTGGCCAGACCATATCAAAAGGGCATAAGAACTACGATTTGATGCTCAATCTTCAACTGGGTATTAGGTACTTTTTCTGATTTTTCGATTTTACAAGTCGTGGAGTGATTTTTGCTTATGGGTTTTCTTTTTCAATGGAAGATGGTTGATAAGTGCATTATTTCCTATATTTTTATACCTCTTTTATTTGGTTTTTGTAGGAAAAGTTAATTAAAAAGAGCATTATTACCTTACTTTCCTCATTTTCAGCTATTCTGCGCTCTTGGAAGCATTTCGACTGAAAATCGACTTTTCGAATGAATTTTAGTGCAAGGCCAATTGGATAAGAAATCTAAGACATTGAAGATCATTGTGTCAAAGTTTCATAATTTTCTACTAAGCCAAATGCTCCAGACTTGCAAGTCAAGACAGCCTAAGTTGAAATCCCGTCAGAACTGTACTGCTGTGGAAGATTGATGATTTGAAGACCTTTCCGATTTTTCCTAGTGGTGTGTAATATATGCTTGGAAAGCTTAGAGATAAAGCAACGTTTCTCATATTTTTCCAGAATTTTCTAGGAAGTGGAACGACCCCAAAACGTGCGTGCAAGTTGGCTGACGTGTTTCCAAGTCAAAGAAGGATTCTTTCCTAGTTTGTTTCCTTAATTGTTTGGGATTTTGTTTTACTTTAGGAGAGTTTTTCCAGACCTTTTAAGAATAGGGTTTAGTTGTTTTACACTATATAAGGTCACCCTAAGCTCTCTCTATGGGGGATCCACATACCATTAACCATCTTCCCATATACAACTTTCATACACCCAGGGAAACATCAGAGAGAGCCAAGAATTTGCTGCTGCACTACTTGAGGAGCTTACGAAGTGGTTGCTGTGGAGAATCCAGAGATCAAGTCCATCTGCCAAATCGGTTTTATGACAACAATTCTCTTGTTTATCTTTTCTTTTGTCATGAGCTAATTTTCCTTGCTAGGGCTACGATGTAGCCTAACAATGAATACTTAATTTTTATAGTTATATTAATTTCTGATTACTATTTCATGTTGAGTATTTGTTACTGTTTACACCCAAAATAAACAGCCAATAAGGGCAAGACACGTGGGGGAAATTGGGCTTGGTCAGAGGCGCCCTCGGCACCCTACCTACCGATCACTCCATTAGGGCAACGCCCTCTCCTGGGACACGTGGCGCGCTCCCAAGCGACGCCCACAGTCCCACATCGAAATAATCAACAAAATGCACACCTCCCAAAACCTATAAAAGGAGGCCAACTATCCCAAAATAGAGGTAATCAGAACTTACGGCATACAAGCCTATTGATCTGTCAGTTGAACTTTCTATTCCCGAACTTACTTAAGCATCGGAGAGCCTTCGGCCAGTACCACACCGGTGCCCCAGGTCTTACCGTGCGTTTGCTCGTATTGCAGATTACGCAGACTACCGAGGCATCAAGGGTACCGAAGGCATCAGATTACTAAGTTGACCCTCTAAGTCAGAGAACCACTTTTTGGCGTCAACAGTTACTGTTCTTAATGCTTTGAATATCTGGCCAATATTTAATTGATTTGATGATCCAAGCGGAGATCGAGAGGAGATGTTTGGTGTTTGCTTCTCGTAACAAATACCATGTCTTGAATGAGTGCTCGAGAGAGACTAACATGACTCATGCAGTTTTCTTGCAGGTTCTCATAGAAGTTAATGAGTTCTTGATTTTCTAAATCCGTTGCTCGAGAGAGAATGGGTTGTTAATTAAGAATACTTTTGGTTGAGCCTGAGAGGGGATATCGAATGAATTAGGAGAAACCAACTGTCAACATGGATAGTAATTAGGGTTAATTGGCTATAAGAATTAAGTGAAATTGGTTATGGTGAAATTAGATGCTCTAGTGTCTCATCATCTTGATTTTCTATCATTAATTAAATTGCTATTTTTCATAATTGTTTTAGTTTACTTAAACCAATCAATCTTTTTAATCAACTGTTCAAATAAACTTTTGAATTAATTATAATTGGTAATTAATAGGAAATTACAATCTTTGTGGGAACGACACTCTACTTACTTCTATATTACTTGTGCAGATTGTGCACTTACAATAATTTCACAACAATGGTGTTTGATGTTGTGGTGTTTTTGATTTTTTGATACTCTATTGGGAAGATCTGGATAGATAGACGGGGAGACAAGAAAGAAAAGAGAAAGAGAGGAAGAAGAAGGAAAAGGAAAAAGAACAAAGAAAGAGAAAGAGAGAAAAAAATCATAATTTTACATTTTCTTTATTATTTTTTAGTATTGTCCTTGTAAAATGACAAACTTACCCTTATAATTAACAAAAAATTGGATGGAAGTTTAAAAACTTGATGACAGGTGCTAAATTGACCATTTAAAATAGTCTGCAAGCTAAATTAGTTGAAAAAATATTTCAGGATGGAGATTTCGACAAGCGTGATAGTTCAGGGGGTTAGTTGGCAGTTTACCCATTTTATCTTGTTACAGTAGTTGTTTTAATTAAATAAACTGATTATCCTACTCTATAAGAAGTTATTTTGCATGTTGTTATGTTTTACCAAGTCTTTAGGAGTCTCCCAGTATTGGAGCAGTTTGTTAGTAGTGTCAGTAATGCATTAAGTTAGTAGGAGTCATGTCCTTGCACTTGCGGCAGTAAGTTTCTATGGCGTCTGACAAGGTTACAGAAAACTATGTGCAGCCAGCCATACCACACTTTGATGGTCATTATGATCATTGGAGCATGTTGATGGAGAATTTCCCGAGGTCTAAAGAATACTGGACTCTCGTGTAAATCGGTATAGTAGAGCTAGAAAATGGAGTGGTGTTGACAGAGATACAACAAAAAAAATTGGATGAATCCAAGCTGAAAGATTTGAAGGCGAAAAATTACTTATTCCAAGCTATTGATCGTTCCATTTTGGAGACCATTCTCCAAAAAGATACTTCCAAGCAAATTTGGGACTCCGTGAAGAAGAAGTACCAAGGCTCAACAAAGGTGAAGCATTCAATGTTGCAAGCACTGAGGAAAGATTTTGAGACTCTTCAGATGAAACAAGGAGAGTCCATCAATGACTATTTTTCAAAAGCAATGGCAATTGCAAACAAGATGAGTATCCATGGCGAGAAGATGGAAGATGTGACCATTGTAGAAAAGGTCCTGCGATCTATGACTACAAAGTTTGATTACGTTGTGTGCTCCATTGAGGAGTCAAGTGAAGTTGAGCAGCTTTCAATTGATGAGCTGCAGAGTTCCTTGCTTGTACATGAGCAGAAGATCAATTGAAGTACATCTGAGGAACATGCATTGAAAGTTTCAACAAATAGTGATTCTCCAACAACAAGAGGTCATGGTGGTCAAGGACGTGGTAAAGGCGACGACCATGGAAGATGTCGAGGTAGCAGAGATGGGAACAAATCCAATGATGATTCTGGCAGCAAAGACACCCCTTGCACCCTTTGCTTTATTCATATTTGTGTAACATTCAGACCGATAATGACCATAATTGCCAGACTTGAAACACTCAACATTTGATTTGTCAACATTCGAATCATGATTGTATGACTGCCTTCGGCCTCTGCTGCTGGTGCCTCCAGAATTATAATAGCCTCTGCTGCTGGTGCCTCCAGAATTATAATAGCCTCTACTGCTACTGTTGGAATCATGAGATTTGGAGATGACACCAAAGTTTCTGTTTTGGGAAAAGGAGATATCAAAATTCGGGCTAAAGATAACACTGTCCATACTATCTTGAGTGTTTTTTTTGTCCTGAGTTTGAAGAGCAATTTGCTGAGCTTGGGACAACTGCATGAAAAGGGATATGAGATCAAGATTACATGAGGAGCTTGTCAGATTCATGACCAAAAGAGAGGCTTAATTGCTAAGGCTTACATGACGACAAATCGAATGTTTCCATTACATATTCAAAGTAATGGTCCTACATGTTTCTCTACCAAGGTCAATGATCCAGCGTGGCTATGGCATTTACGCTATGGTCATCTGAATTTTAGAGGTTTAAAGACGCTACATGATAAGGACATGGTGACTGGCCTTCCTCAGATACCTTGTCCATCTGAAGTTTGTGAAGTTTGTGTTATTGGAAAACGACATAGGGAAACCTTCTCGAAGGGAAAAGCATGGCGGGCTCGAAGACCTCTTGAGCTGGTCCATTCAGATATTTGTGGGCCAATAACTCCGGCTTCCAATGCTGGAAAAAGGTACTTTATAATGTTCATTGATGATTACAGCAGAAAAACATGGGTTTATTTCTTACAGGAGAAATTAAAAGCCTTAAATGCATTCAAACACTTTAAGGCGGTTGCTGAGAATGAGATAGAGAATACGATCAAGGTTCTTCGAACTGATCGTGGTGGAGAATACAATTCAAAAGCCTTCGAAAATTTCTGTGCTATACATGGCATTCGCCGACAGCTTACAGTAGCTTATACACCACAGCAGAACGGTGTGGTCGAGAGGAAGAATCGTACCATTTTAAATATGGTACACAATATGCAGACAAAGAGTTGCATTCCAAAGAGTTTCTGGGCGGAAGCTGTAAACTGGAGCATTCACATACTGAACAGAAGTCCTACTTTCGCTTTTTGGGATTTGACACTTGAAGAGGCATGGAGTGGCTATAAACCAATAGTTGGTTACTTCAAAGTTTTTGGCTGCATTGCATATGCACGTATTCCAGACGAGAAAAGGAGGAAGCTTGATGACAAAGGTGAAAAATGTGTCTTTCTTGGCATAAGTGAAGTTTCCAAGGCGTATAAGTTATTCAATCCTGTGTCCAAAAAGATTATTATTAGCCGAGATGTTGTATTTGATGAAGAGAAGACATGGGATTGGAGTGATGATGTTTTTCGGCAGCAGTAGAACATTCCAGTGAATTTTGATGACAACGTGGAACAGCAACAACCAGAACAACAGCAACAACAACAATACATTCCAGTACCAACTTATTGAATTGTTCCATCACCAACTTCTTCAGTTGTTCCACCAATTGGAGCTTAGGCTGCAAGTTCATCTAGTGCACAACCCCAACGTTTAAAAAAGTAGTCTGCATGGATGACAGATTCTGAATGGGTGTTTGATTCCGTTAGTGGAAGTGAAGGAAGTGATGATGATCCACTTGTTCACTTTGCTTTATTTGCAGATTCTGATCCCGTGTCATTTTCTGATGCCGTAAGAGAACCAAAGTGGCAGAAAGCCATGGATGAGGAAATCAAATCTATTGATAAGAACAATACTTGGGAGTTGACAGAACTTCCACAAGGGCACATGACGATTGGTGTCAAAGGGGTCTTTAAGACAAAGTTGAATGAGAAGGGTGAGATTCATAAGCGCAAAGCACACTTGGTGGCGAAAGGTTACAAGCAAGAGTATGGTGTTGACTACACATAAGTGTTTGCGCCAGTGGCAAGGCATGACACAATCCGACTGGTGATTTCAATGGCAGCACAAAACCATTGGCCTATCTTCCAGCTAGATGTGAAGTCTGCGTTTTTACATGGTAAGTTGCAAGAACAAGTTTATGTTGAGTAGCCAGCAGGTTATGTTCAGCCAGGGAAGGAAAGAAAAGTTTACAGGCTAAAAAAAGCTTTATATGGGCTGAAGCAAGCTCCTAGAGCCTGGTGTAGTCGTATAGAGGCATATTTTGCAAGAGAAGGTTTTCAAAAATGTCCATATGAGCATACACTCTTTACAAAATCTGGAGATGAAGGGTATATACTCATCGTGTGCTTGTATGTGGACAATCTGATCTATACAGGTAATGATGTGGCCATGTTTAATGATTTTAAGAAATCCATGATGCATGAGTTTGATATGTCTGATCTTGGATTGATGCACTATTTTCTTGGTATAGAAGTAGTACAATCTAGTGCCGAAATATTTATTTCACAGAAGAAATATGTTCAAGAGATCTTAGACAAGTTTGAGATGAAGGACTGCAATTCAGCTAGTAAACCAACTAAAATTGGTTTGAAACTAGTAAAGAATTTTGGAGAGAAGGTTGATCAAACTCTCTACAAACAGATTGTAGGAAGTTTGATGTATTTGACAAAGACTAGGGCAGACATACAACACGCAGTGAGTCTCATTAGCAAATATATGGAGCGTCCGGAAGTGCCTCATTTGGCAACAGCAAAAAGAATTTTCCGTTATCTGAAGGGCACAATCGATTTTGGAATATTATACAAGAAAGGAGCTAATTCAGGTTTGTTTGGCTTCACTGATAGTGACTATGCAGGAGACCCAGATGATAGGAGAAGCACCTCAGGTTATGCATTTATGATGGGAATAGGAGTCATCCAAAAAACAACATATTGTTACTTTGTCAACCACCGAAGCCGAGTTTATTGCAGCAACAACCTGCGACTGTCAAGCTATTTGGTTGAGGAGGATACTTGAAGAATTACGTGGTTTGCAAGACAGTCCAACTCCTGTCTATTGTGATAACAGTTCAGCAATCAAGTTGTCCAAGAAATCCAATTTTACATGGCAGAAGCAAACACATTGATGTTCGCTACCATTTCCTACGTGACCTCACAAAGGATGGAACAATTGATCTAATCTACTGCATAAGTGAAGATCAGGTAGCTGATATTCTAACCAAGCCTCTCAAATTACCAGTGTTCTCGAAGCTAAGGATGTTGTTAGGAGTTTGCTCTGTAAAGGATATAGTTTGAAGACAGAAGTTGTAGTGCATGTTGAAGGTTTCCCTCTAAACTGATTGTTCAAGGAACATTTAGTTTAAGGGAGGGTGTTAAGATTTTATCTAGTTACAGTAGTTGTTTTGATTAAAAAAACTGATTATCCTATTCTATAGGAAGTTATGTTTTACCAAGTCTTTAGGAGTCTCCCAGTAGTGGAGCAATTTGTTCATAGTGTCAGTAATGGATTAAGTTAGTAGGAGTCATGTCCTTGACTTTAGCATACTCTGGTGATGTAACGTTCTATTTAAGTTCAACTTTATCAATATACAATTATGCTTTCCAGCACCTCTTCTTACATGTGTTTGAATTGGAGTTTAACTCTACTGGGGTTTGGTTTAAATGTACAAGAAATATTTCATTCCATCCCTCTCCAAAAAGAAAAATAGTTTTTAACAAGATCAGTACTTAACCCTAATTTCTTCACACCCCCTCCTAAATACAAATACACAGAAACAGCCCTAACTCTTGAAGAGCTAGTAAACTTGGTAACAGACAGCAAGTGCCATAGCAATCTGGATCTCCCTTGAAGTAATAGTCGGTTTCTTGTTGTACCTTGTGAGCGTCGAAGATTCCTGAGCGAGCTTCTCAAAACTCAAATATATCATTGATGGAGCTGTTCATGATATCCATGGCCTTGCTGGAGATCCTAATATCACACAACTCAATCTCTTGTTCTTTTCTTGATTAGCATCTGTTAATTAATAAAATAGCAAAAACTAGATTAGCATAAGACCATTACCATAAAATTAAATTTCTTGAGAACCTGTCAGTTGCACCTGCAAAACTGCAAAACTGAAAATTTAGATAACAATAAAAAAACCTTAACAATACAAATCGAGTTTTTATTTGTATATTACAGACCTTTACTTTGTTCTTTGTTTCGCTCTCTTGGACACACCAAGGGAATATTGCAAGGCAATATTAAGAAGAAATGGGTAAGAAAATATTATGAAAAATGAAAAAAAAAAAAAAGTGTTCACCCGTTTTGATTTAGTTCCTGTGGTGGTAGGGTAAAATTTCTCATTGGCTTGAAAACCATTGGTGGTCAACAAGTCAACTTTCTTTGGTGTGCGAGCGTGCCACTGTTAGCGGTTAAAACCCTAACAGACTTATGAAAAATAAATAACTTGTGCCCCAATTTATTGACTTTAAACAAGTGATTGTAAATTTCTCTGAGGAATATCTCCCAAGTAAGTTCTTTTCTTGCCTCAGATGGATGAGAACTTTACAATTTTTCACAGTAAAAAAACTAGTACTTCAAACAAATCAAAATGTTTCAAAGAGAACTGCCTATTACACAATTTAAAACAAAAGAAAACTGTCATGTCTGGAAGGACATCAGAACATTGGGCTTCGATCATTCCTTGAGCCATGTCACGTGGGCATTTTTGTAGAGAAAAATCCTCCCCATTGTCTGCTGATTTGATCAACGGCTATGATCATTCCTTGAGCCTTTGGAGAAACTTAGAAGTTGAGTTTCAATTTAAACCAATTAAATTTGGTTTTTCCAGATTAAATCACCATTAGTGGCATTAATCTTAAACCTGTAAAATTATTTTTGCAATTGGTTCGCAATGGCCTTGGCCTCTAAAGCATTCTGGGCGGACTTCTAATTTTTTGGTAAAATAAAGCCCAAACTGCTATTTGTTGACATGGGCCAATAGTCAGATGGGCTGGCGTGTGGAATTTAGGCCCAAACAATAAGAAAGAATGATTTCAGAACTAGACAAGATAAAAAAAATGAAGGAAGACAAAGAAGAACAATAAGGGAAAAATGGAGATGAGTGCGGCACAGGAAGAAGGGAAGGAGAGAAATAGGGGAAATGGGTGTGTGGGTATTGCCAGTGGTGGATCCAGAATTCTTAGGTCAGGGGGTCATAATGTAAAAGCTTTGAATCTTTTTTAAACAAAAATAACATTGAAAAAATAAACGATAGCACTTT
Organism: Prunus avium; assembly: GCF_965620075.1. Lineage (NCBI taxonomy): Eukaryota > Viridiplantae > Streptophyta > Magnoliopsida > Rosales > Rosaceae > Prunus > Prunus avium. The sequence continues at coordinate 14,947,752 of NC_142284.1, read as the reverse complement.
CAGCTAATCAAAACACAAAACCTACTTCCAGTGTTAGAAACGACTTGGACGGAATTTTTCTAGCCAAGTCAAGTTTTTCTCTCTGTTACAATAAACAACAAGAACAAGTATACTTAAGGAATGAACTTCACAGGGAAGAGTTTTGATCAAATTAGCAGACCTTCATTGTGATGGACCTGGATATTTATATTGCACAAGTTGAGTACATCAGGTAACTGATTACATCAAGCCCTATTTACATGGTAGGTATTTGAAACTCAAAATACAACCTTATCAAATAAAGTTGAACAAGTAAAACAAAAGCTAGCAAGCCTTGGCCAAAGTCTAGAATGAATTTGAATTCGAAACCACAGATAATGGTTGTCTAACATATACAAGATTACAATTCTACAAGTCTTTCAAAGCCACAAGAACTAAAAAGAGAAAATACAGAACAAAAAACTTCCAGGCTTTAAACCTTACTAGAAGAGTGTGAAGGACCTCTGGGTTCTCATCTAAGAATTTGACCATCCATGTCATTGGGAATTAAGGGTGGTGGGGGTTGGTACTTAGGGTTGAGAGGGAGAGGGAGTGGGAGTGTGAAATAATTTGGGAATTAAGGGTTTGGGGGTGTGGAGTCAGCTAAAGAGTAAAGAGGGGTGTGGTGGGCGCTGTTCCTTCTTTTTTAAAAAGCATGTTGGTGTTCGCGAATCTCACGACCTGGTGATCCTGGGCGAGTGGATCTGCATCAACACGGGTCGTCCTTCTTTGGTATGGTGTGGTTGGATGCGGGCGTGCCAGCACGGTTTACCGTGCGTTTGAGGATGAGTTGATTGGATGGATAGATGAGTGATGCACCTGTTTGAGTCCGACTTCCAATCAAACGATTGTGGCCGAGAGAGGAACTGATCTACAAGGCCGTTAATGGCGGTGCTGATGGTGGTTTTCAGGTGGTGCTCCGGCGCGTCTCTGGGTGGCAACGGTCTTATGATATATGAGATGAACGAAAGAGTAACAAAGATGGTGCTCCGGCGCCTTGAAAATCAAGGGTCGTATGATATATTGATGAATGGATTTTCCTACAAACTGACACTACTCCTAAGAAAGCAAGTAAAAGTATTGAAATGACATTACAAGAAGGTAAATGACAAGAAGTAAATGACAGGAAAATATAATCTGCTCCGTGGGAGGCTTGTGTTTGGTGTTGAACCCTTCAAACATAGTTGGAGCCTGGTATTTATAGGGAAGTTCTTGAGATGACAAAGAGGCTGAAAATCTGCATGGTGAGGTTGATCAGAGCTAGTGGGTAGTCGAATCGACATTTGGGAATGTGAAGCATGGTGGTGTGACCCCCATAAACCCCGCCCGCCGCTCTGATGGTGGGCTCTGCGTCTCGGGCCTTGGAGGAGCATTTAATGCCCTGGTCTGATGGTTGGTGGCTTAGCCTTACAAAATCTTGGGATTTTCGCACCTAATCCCTGATTTTACTCGCCATATCTGACTTCAATCACATCCCCTCTTCCTTGGCTCATTAAATGCTCCTACATGGATCATGGGCTTTTTGCTGTGATCAGAGGCATTACTTCATTAAATGAAGCGTGGGACCTCAACGCTACGTGGCGACGCCACTTGACTTTCCTACTTTGGCCGTATATCTAAGGAGTTTGTCCTCGGCCGGGATTATCGAGGCCCTGATGACTTTGAATTATAAGCCTACCTTGTTTTTAACAAAAGGAAGCGAACGATGACCTGTAACGTTCAGCCGTAAAAAGACGCTAGGGCCGAGAGGAAGTTCCTTCGGTCAGTCTCCTTCGGTCAGCTTCCTCGGCCGAGATTTATTAGGCACAAACAAAGCCTGGCTCAAAATGACTTTAGTTTTGAATCCAGGTCATAAAAAAAAGTTGAGGAGCCTGCAAAACGATGTCGTTTTCCAGGTGATTTAAAAACAAAAGAGCCTCGCCTTGCAGCGCTGCTGCGTACAAGGCCTTCGTGGCTTCTCCTTTAGGTTTTTTATCGAGAAGCTTATGTGCACCTCATGGGGTCACACCACCAGCAAATAAGGACCTCCAAGCCTATTTCCATAGCTGTCATGGGGTCATTTGATCCCATTGGCTCCACAACTGGGTATTGCAAAATTAGGGTTTACATATCTCTTTTTTACTGCCTATAAAAGTAACAAAATTAATAGGGGCGCTTTATACGTCTGCTCCTATTACTTTAATACAGGCAAATCCATATTTTCGTCCCTAATAAAAATTAATAGAGACATATGCATAATTTTGCCCTAATGCTTACTTTTTTAGTAGTGGGGTAATTTTCACTTTACTTTACCGTGTTTTAGCCTTTATAGTACATGAAGTTTTTTTCATCTCAGTCACATACATAAAGTCGATTTTCCTACCACTTTCATACATACTATCAGTCTTTAATTTAATGGGGGTGAAGAGATGGTAGGGTGCTAGGGTT